>NC_047096.1:78419574-78722441 GCF_902459505.1 Geotrypetes seraphini | reverse complement strand
AGTTCCTTTTAAAATAGAATTTGTACTGTAAACCGCTTAGATTTGTCGTATGCTAAAGTGGTATAACAAATTTTAATAAAACAAAACATGTTGCCCTTTCATATGATACTATATTATTTGGTACTTCAATGAGATTTAAAAGCCAAATTTCAGCGAATAATAAACTTTTATTAATATTAACAGGGGTTGCCATTCAGCAGATTACAGGGAATTGGAAAGATTATACTAAATTGAATTATACTTTTTGGTGGAATTCAGTGTGTCATATTTATAAAATGGAAAGGGTATTTGCTCTATAACAAGGCAATTATAATAAGTTTAAAAAGATTTGGGGGCCATTGATGATTTATTCTGATGATCAGACATCTTAAACACCTAAATATTGGACAAGAAAAGGGGGGGGGGATTATGAAGGATAATAATTGATAATTGTTATTTATTAGTATATGGGTGGGAGAGGTGGGCTTCTTATATAATTATCTATTTGGAATATTACAAATAAGAATGTCAAGTGATTAATTAAGATATTTATGAATGATTGTTGTACACTTGTTGTAATTTTTGAAAATGAATAAAGATTAAAAAAATAAATAAATAAAAATAAAACAAAACAAGCTAACACCTCCCTCCCAGCACTTCTTACCAAGCCTGATTCTTCAATTTCCTCAGCTCTTTAGTTGCCCAAGTAGCAAGAGTTTTGGTTTTGTTCGTCTTTGACCTCCTGCCTTCAGTTAGCAGCTCATGGATCATGGGTCTGGCTTCTACCAATTTCAGCACATCCTTCCCAAAGGCTGTACACAAATCCCTACACATAAGAACAAGCTATGAGACATGGTGTCCACCCAATCCCTATTACTTAATTTAATACATGTTTAGATGTTTCAAAAGTCTTCAACTTTGTAACAATTTGAACGCGTTCAATGTATACTTTATCTCAATTGGACTAAATCTAGATTGTTAGAATAGCCAAGTTTATGGTAATTATATAAATGAAAACTGAATTGTGTGTAAGGATTTTATCAGATAACTTCAACACCAAGGAGAAATTAGGTCCTTACCTGCTAATTTTCTTTCTTTTAGTCCCTCCAGACCGGCACAGAAACAGATGGGTTTAGACGCCTCTGCCAGCAGGTAGAGACTAAGACACTAACTTTTGATATCAGTACAAGTGGGCTCTTACAAATCAGTCTTTACGAATAGCCAAGCAGAAATAAACTAGGCATATTCCAGAACAGATTACTCCATATGCCTAGCCCAAATGAACCACGAAAACACTGTTAGATATCGATTAGAACAAGAACCTTCCCCACCACATCCCACAGTTCACCAGCTAAACCAGACAAACCAAAAGCCGATGCCTTTGTAACGCCAACAACCAACAAACATCTGCAGGAAAAAAACTAAAACTAAAACATACTCTGCAAAAAGTACAGAACTTGACAGAGCAGGGTTCTGTACCGGTCTGGAGGGACTAAAAAAGAAAATTAGCAAGCAAGGACCTAATTTCTCTTCTTTATCGTCCTTCCACACCGGCACAGAAAGAGATGGGATGTACCAAAGCAGTATCCATCATGGGTGGGACCCCTGCAGGGCCATCACTAGAACGTGCTCACTGAACACCACGTCCCGAAGCGCCTGAACGTCTACACAGTAGTGCAAACAAAGGAATAGAGAGAGGACCAAACCATAACTATACAGATATCCACCAAAAGCACAAGAGAAGACTCGGCCCAAGAGGCTGCCCGACCCAAGTGGAATGAGCTTTGAGAAATTCCGGAACAGGTTGCATTTGAAGAAGGTAGCAATAGCCTCCTTAATCCAGCGTGCAATGGTAGCCTTGGAACATTGTCCCCCTTATGAGGACCCTGAGGAGGTCAAAACGATAATCTGATTTCCAGAACTCCTGGGTCTGCTGAACATAAGAGCAGAGAACCCTATGGACATCCAATTTGTGCAACTGGTGTCTGCTCCAAAGAGCCTTCTCGACTAACCAAGACCGGGAAGACCACTGACTGGTTAAAATGTAAGGTGAAATCACTTTGGGAAGGAGGGATCCGGCCGAAACACGACCTGCCTGCAACTCAGAAACGCATCTCACAGAAGTAATGGTCACTAGGAAGACCACTTTAAGAGTAAGGTCCTTCTACGTGCAGGAACCAAGAGGCTCAAACGGAGGATGAACGAGCAAAGAGAACAAGAATGAAATCCCATGCAGGAACAGACAGCCTGAGAGGCGGTTAGAGCAATTTCGCAGCTCTCAGGAATCTAATCACATCCGGAGAAGAGGCCAACCGCTGACCATGCAAGAGACTGTGAAAAGACAACACAGCAATCTGTACACCTTTGAGATCCAAAATGGGCCGAAAAGACCCCTCTTTCTTGGGCACCACAAAGTAAATGGAGTATCTGCTGGTGTGAATCTCCTGAGGAGGAATTGGGACCACCACTTTGAGGTCTAAGCCTGAGCAGTGTCTGGCGAAAAGCCCTCTTCCAAGTTGTCTGACAAGAAGATGAAATGATCTGATCTAGTAAACTCCATTTAGGACACTGGTATACTCCATGTAGGACACTCAGATCAACAGAACAGCATCTTTTGACGATCTCATCTCTAAAAATTATAGGCACTAGGAGATCTACTATTTTTTCAGTTATAGCTCCTCAGCTCTGGAATAATTTACCAAATTATTTGCATGGGGAAATCTCGTCAGAAAAATTCAAAGGCTTTTAAAAAGTTTTCTGTATAAGGATGCATTTAAGGCATAGACAAGACAACCAGTTTACGTTTAAAATCTTATATTTTATATCTTAACATCCAATTTTAATTAGTCCTCATCTATTGGACTTAATTTTTTCTCTCTTTTTCTTTCATTCTTTCTTTCACTTTTTTGCCCCCCTCCCCCCCGATGTGTTACCCATAAATGTTCTCCTTCTGCTTTAATGATTGTAGTTCATTCCCCTTTCCTTTTGTATCTGTACTGAATTTTGTATGTATTATTTTGTAATAAACTACCATATGGTTTATCCCCTATTTTTAATTTATGCTTTGGCCTCAAATTAATAGGATGTTAGAAAACCCAGTAGCCTTGACATATGATACTATTTTATTTGGAACACTATGAGAGCAAGAAGTCAAACTTCGTCAAATAACAACAAACTTTTGTTTATTGTAACTGGAATAGCAATACAACAAATAACATACAATTGGAAAAAATATGACAGGTTAAATTACAATTTTGTATGTCATATGTACAAAATGGAACTCACCATTGCAACGCAAAAAGGTTATGAGAGTAAATTTCAGAAAGTCTGGGGACCGTTAACAGATTTTTGTAATGAATGATTAACTTTTCCCATGATAAGATATTTGATTAGAGGGGAATAGGGGTGGGATTTTATTTCTGATTATTACATAATATATCAATATTTAAATGAATTCACAATAAAGATGATTTTATGTATTATTGAATTGGGAGGGAGGGAGGGATGGGGGATTATTATATTCAATAAGAATGATATAAATTTAGATTTCTTAAATAATATTTTAACATTATAGAATACTAATTTCCTAATGAAATGTTAAATTTGATGCTAATATGTGAGTTAATCAAGTGTGTATCTTTAAGTTTTATATGAGTTTAATTGATACACTTGTAACATACAAAAATGAATAAAGAATTATTTTTTTTAAAAAAATTTATGCTTTGAAATATTTGACATTGAGTGCACAAATTTTAATAAACTTAAAACTTGATAATCATCCCAAATCATTTCCAGGACCTACAAATTTCAGCCCACCCCTGGTAAAACTCCTGCAACCGGGCTCCAACTGGAACTGGGAGGACTCACAATGAGTCACTGGGTCAAACAGGCAGCAGAGGAGCCCCCCCACCAGAGGAGTCACAACTCCCTCCCCCCCCTCCCCCTGCAGTCCAACCGAAAGGACTACATGCGTTTAAAGAGACATCCTCTGGAAGGAAAAAGAGGATGCACCCCGGCCAGGGCAGTACCTATGTAAATCATGCAAGCATCCCCGGGCAGAACCACTACGCAAAGCCTGGCGAGATTGGTCTTCTGGTAACCTAGTCACTTTAGACTCACTCAAGGCCTGAATTAGTTTATCCAACTCCTCCCCAAAAAGAAAGGAGCCACAAAAGGAAAGCTTACTGAGCTTAGCTTTAGATGCTGCATCCACCAACCAACCCTGAAGCTGCAGGATTCGGTGAGTAGCTACTCCAAGAGCCATGGACTTGGACGAGGCACGCAAAAGAACATACTTGGCATCAGAGAGATAAGCTCCCAGCTCAATCTTAGCCACTTCCTGATCTAAGGACCAATCAGCTGACTCGTGGTTAAGAACTCGCTCAGACCACTAGAAACAAGACTGGGCCACCAGACCACCACCAATTGCTGCCTTGACAACCACATCAAAACTTTGAGCAGAGCCTCCATTTTATGGGCCTGAGGGTCTCTCAAGGATGAACCACCTTCAACCGGCACAATATGTCTGCATGCGTTAGCCAAGACCACTGCATTAACCACAGTTGACTTAAAGGTATCTCTATCGCCATCACGGATGGGGTAGAGTTTTGCCATGGATCACGCCATGCGAAAAGGTTCGTCCAAAAACTTTCCACTGAGCGTGCACTATATCCCGAATATCCTGAAGAATAGGAAAATAGCAGAATGCTGACCGAATCCTCTCTCAGAAGAGAGAGCCCACTACACGAGAGGGCCCTTAGCTTCCTCTTCAAAGTGTAAAACCGAAGACACTTGAAGAATGAATTCCTGCAACTCGTCCCAATAAAGTATGCACACACAGACACATTCTCAACAACCAGCACCTCTAAAAAAGTCTCCATCCAAAAATTCAGGCCTCCCAGACAGATCTATAAGGTTCTTCCCAAGATCCAAGTCCTCATTCGGAGAAAACTGATCAGTCATAAAAGAATCCTCATCCCAAGACACTCGCGGCCGCTTGGACGATGGCTGAGGGGCAGGAAAGAGGCCACCGCAGCAGGGGACAGAACGGGAGCAGTCGTGGAAGGAACTAACCCCCCAGATGACCCCCCAGCACTGAAGCAGGAAACAAGCCGCTTGTAAATAAGCCTTGCACATGGACAACAAATTGGGGGAGAATGGGGGACTCCAACGGCAGCACAGCAGACATATTAGGAGCAGAAGACACATGTAAGACCTGTTCTTGCCTTTCCAAGGCAGGTGGGCAAATTTGATGCACTTCCCGCCAAAATTGAAGGAAGGGCCGTTGATAAACTGTCACCAGAAAACAGGGCACCAAATCCGACTGACCGCCGACAGCCAAGAAGTCCAGGGCTCACTCCTGACCGACAAGCAATGCATGCGAAGGAGAAACAGGCACGCCGACACCCGAATCCGGGTCTCCCTTGGGGAGGCCTGAACATTTCGTGAACAAGCCAGCCACATCTACCATTCGGCACCCAGAGAAAATGCACTTTTTTTCTGTTTTGAAGTGCTCATAATGAATGCGCCAAAAAGCACAGTTACTTACCGTTAACAGGTGTTATCCAGGGACAGCAGGCAGATATTCTCACTGATGGGCAATGTCACCAACCCCGGTAAAGACACTTCAAGAACTTGAAAAAAGTTCTTGATGCCCGCATCGTGCATGCGCGAATGCCTTCCTGCCCGTAGGCACGCAGTCCCTCAGTTAAGATAAGCCAGCTAAGAAGCCCGGGGAGGTGGGTGGGTTGTGAGAATATCTGCCTGCTGTCCCTGGATAACACCTGTTATGGTAAATAACTGCTTTATCCCAGGACAAGCAGGCAGCATATTCTCACTGATGGGTGACCTCCAAGCTAATAGAGATGGGATGGTGGGAGAGTTGGCCAATGAAATACAATTGGAAAACATAATGGCTGAAGTGCCCATCCCGTCTGGAGAAAAAACCAGACAATAGTGAGAAGCGAAGGAATGAACTGAGGGCCAGTAATGTAACTATAAGGAAAATAACAAAAGCTGCCAGAACTCGAACTTAGAACGGGGATACGATATCCCCGTGCCAGGCCAGTCTGAGTAAAGAAGAACGATAGGGAGGTAATCAGCCAAGTGAAAATCGTTCCCATGAATATAGGATATCCAAACTGAGTTGAATCAAAGAAAAGGTTGGGATAAAATCACTGCGGCTCCGACCTGCGTAACAAGGAGGACAAAAAATCGCTTACAGGACAAAACATATAAAGCTTGGATCCTTGTAGGAAAAACGAGGTGCAGGAAACACAGAAGAACTGACTGAACAAAATGAAAATAGTAACATAGTAACATAGTAGATGATGGCAGAAAAAGACTGGAATGGTCCATCCAGTCTGTCCAAACTGATTCAATTAAAAAATTTTTAATTTTTTCTACATAGCTATTTCTGGGCAAGAATCCAAAGCTCTACTCAGTACTGTGCTTGGGTTCCTACTGCCGAAATCTCCGTTAAAACCTACTCCAGCTCATCTACAACCTCCCGGCCATTGAAGCCCTCCCCAGCCCATCCTCCACCAAATGGCCATATACAGACACTGTGGACATGAACACAGAATCATCTTGGCTTGATGAAAGACTGATAAGGATGAAGCTGCTAGCAGGGCATGAAACTCACCGATCCCCATGGAAGAAGTGAGAGACATAAGGAAAAACCATTTTCTAGGTAATAAACTCAAGTGGAGCTGACGCCATTGTTACAAATGGTAGCATCAACAACCAGGAAATAACCACAGGAATAGTCCAGACAACAGAAGAAGGAATGAGGTGTGGATACACACATGAATAAACTCCTGTTATGAGCCTGGAAACCAGAAAAGAAATCAGAAAGAGGTTGCTCCTCGACAGATCAAGAGAAAAAATGAAATAGCATTAAAAAGAAGTCAGAACTATAGACTCGAGACTAGAATCAAGCAAAGAAAAGATACCACACCAGTTAAGAAGGTGGAAACCGGCAGAGAAAAAGACAACAGGAAAGAAAACTAAACCACTTTTGATAACAAGGGCGAGTGGATGGTGTCCCGGCAGAAATCAACAAAGGGGCTGAGAAAGCATAGTTACTTACCGTAACAGGTGTTATCCAGGGACAGCAGGCAGATATTCTCTACATGTGGGCGACGTCACTGACGGAGCCCCCTAGTGGACGTTTTCACAAGCAGACTTGCTCAAAGACCTTCAGGCTTGCGATTGGCCCGCGCGTGCCCCTCCCGCCCTGCCTAGGGCATGCATCTCCTCAGCGTGTCCTCAGTTCAGATAGCAAGCAAAGAAGCCAACCACGGGGAGGTGGGTGGGTTGCGAGAATATCTGCCTGCTGTCCCTGGATAACACCTGTTACGGTAAGTAACTGTGCTTTATACCAGGACAAGCAGGCAGCATATTCTCTACATGTGGGAGACCTACAAGCTAACTAAAAAGGGGATGGAGGGAGAGTTGGCAAGTTCAGGAGAAAAGATATCGCAAAACAGATTGGCCAAAATGGCCATCACGCCTGGAGAAAGCAATCAGATAGTAATGCGAGGTGAACGTATGAACCGAGGACCAAGTGGCAGCCTTACAGATTTTCTCGATGGGAGTCGAGCGGAGAAAAGCAACAGACGCCGCCATCACTCGGACCCTGTGGCCTGTGACTCGATCTGGCAAGGAGAGACCAGCTTGAGCGTAACAGAAAGAGATACAAGCAGCCAACCAGTTAGAAATGGTCCGCTTAGAAACAGAGCGACCCAAGCGGTTGGGATCAAAAGAGAGGAACAGTTGGGGAACAGAACGACGAGGAACGCTGCACTTCAAGTAGAAGGCAAGCGTACGCTTACAATCAAGAGAGCCACTTCTCAAGGGTGAGAATGAGGCTTTGGGAAAAACACAGGAAGAACAATGGATTGGTTGATGTGAAAATCAGAAACAATCTTAGGCAAGAACTTAGGATGGGCACAGAGAACCACATTATCATGATAGAAGACAGTGAAAGGCGGATCCGCCATCAAGGCTTGAAGCTCACTGACCCGACGGGCAGAAGTGAGAGCAACAAGAAACACAACTTTCCAAGTAAGATATTTCAAGTGAGCTCGCGCTAGCGGCTCAAACGGAGGTTTCATCAATTGAGCAAGGACCACGTTAAGATCCCAAACCACTGGAGGAGGTTTAACATAGTAACATAGGAACATAGTAGATGACGGCAGATAAAGACCCAAATGGTCCATCCAGTCTGCCCAACCTGTTTCAATTTAAATTTTTTTTTTTTTTTTTTTCTTCTTAGCTATTTCTGGGCAAGAATCCAAAGCTTTACCCGGTACTGTGCTTGGGTTCCAACTGCCGAAATCTCTGTTAAGACTTACTCCAGCCCATCTACACCCTCCCAGCCATTGAAGCCCTCCCCTGCCCATCCTCCACCAAACGGCCATACACAGACACAGATCGTGCAAGTCTGCCCAGTAACTGGCCTAGTTCAATATTTAATATTATTTTCTGATTCTAAATCTTCTGTGTTCATCCCACGCTTCTTTGAACTCAGTCACAGTTTTACTCTCCACCACCTCTCTCGGGAGCGCATTCCAGGCATCCACTACCCTCTCCGTAAAGTAGAATTTCCTAACATTGCCCCTGAATCTACCACCCCTCAACCTCAAATTATGTCCTCTGGTTTTACCATTTTCCTTTCTCTGGAAAAGATTTTGTTCTACGTTAATACCCTTCAAGTATTTGAACGTCTGAATCATATCTCCCCTGTCTCTCCTTTCCTCTAGGGCAGGGGTGTCCAATGTCGGTCCTCGAGGTCCGCAGTCCAGTCGGATTTTCAGGATTTCCCCAATGAATATACATGAGGTCTATTTGCATCCACTGCTTTCATTGTATGCTAATAGATCTCATGCATATTCATTGGGGAAATCCTGAAAACCCGACTGGATTGCGGCCCTTGAGGACCGACATTGGACACCCCTGCTCTAGGGTATACATATTCAGGGCTTCCAGTCTCTCCTCATATGTCTTCTGGCGCAAGCCTCCTATCATTTTCGTCGCCCTCCTCTGGACCGCCTCAAGTCTTCTTAAGGGGCAGACGAATGTGGAAAAGACCTTTCATTAAGCGGGAAGCCACAAGATAAACAGAGATAGGCTTCCCGTCAATTGGCTGATGAAAAGCAGCAATAGCACTAAGGTGGACTCGAACCGAAGAGGACTTGTGCCCAGCGCCAGACAAGTGCAACAGATAATCCAGGACAGCAGACAAGGAGACAGAGAGAAGCTCCAGCTGTCGAGTAGCACACCAGGAAGAAAAACGGGTCCACTTCTGATGGTAACATTGGCGAGTGGACTCCTTCCAAGATGCCTCCAGGACATCCAGCACAGGCTGAGAGAACCGGAATGAGGGCACTAAGTCTCGAGGAACCAAGCTGTTAAGTGCAGAGACTGGAGGTTGGGATGAAGCAGTGAACCCCGACTCTGTGTAAGCAGAGAAGGAAAAATAGGTAGAGGAAGAGGCTCCCTTGCACTGAGTTGCAACAGAAGGAAGAACCACGGCTGTTGGGACAACCGAGGAGCTATTAAAATCATGGTGGCACTCGTGGACTTGAGTGACGAGAGTCTTGAGAATCAGAGGGAATGGAGGAAACGCATACAGGAACTCGTGCGTCCAATCCAGAAAGAAGGCATCCGCCTCGATCCTGAGAGTGAGAGGGGTGTAAACCCTGGAGCAGAAGCGGGACAATTTGTGATTGAGGGGAGACGCGAATAGATCGATGTCCGGAGTCCCCCAACGAGCAAACACCTGACGCAGGGTCCCGGAGTGAAGCGACCACTCGTGAGGCTGCAGCAGGCGACTCAACCTGTCTGCCAGACAATTCCGCTGGCCCTGAATGTAGACAGCTCAAATGATTATGTTGCGGCGAATGGTCCAATCCCAGAGCCACACCGCCTCAAGGCACAGGGACCTGGACCCCGTGCCCTCCTGTCTGTTGATATAATACATGGTGACCTGGTTGTCCGTGCGAACCAGCACCACCCAGTCGCGAAGCAGGTGACAAAAGGCTTTCAGAGGGAGGAAAATCGCGCAAAACTCCAGAAGATTGATGTGACAAAGGCAGTTGGTACGGGACCAAAGACCCTGGGTTCGCAGACCGTCCAGATGAGCCCCCCAAGCATAGGTCGATGAGTCCATCATGAGGACTAGTTGTGGAGGAGCAGCATGAAACAGAAAACATTTGGAAAGATTGGAAGAGAGCATCCACCAACGGAGAGACCTCTTCAATAAAGGAGTCACAAATGCATCGAGAGAGAGGATCTCGATCCTGGCTCCAATGGGACGCCAGAGTCCACTGAGGAATACGGAAGTGAAGTCTGGCAAAAGGAGTCACGTGAACCGTGGAGGCCATGTGACCTAGGAGAACCATCATGAGTCGAGCTGGCGCCGAGGGCAGATGGGTCACCATTCGACACAAATGGATAAGGGCCTCCTGACGAGGCCGAGGCAAGAAGGAGCGGAGACGAACCATGTCCAGGACCGCTCCGATGAACTCGAGAGACTGAGACGGGCAGAGGTGAGACTTGGGAAAGTTCACCTCGAAGCCGAGACTCTGAAGGAGCACGATGGTTTGATTCGTCGCTCGCAGAACTTCGTCACGAGAGGACGCTTTGATTAACCAGTCGTCAAGGTAGGGAAATACCTGCAGGCCGTGGAGACGCAGGGCCGCAGCGACCACAACCAGACATTTCATGAAAACCCTCGGAGAGACCGCCAGGCCGAAGGGAAGAACACGATACTGGAGATGGAGATCTCCCACCCGGAATCTCAAATACCAGCGAGAGGCTGGGTGTATCGGAATGTGCGTGTACACCTCCTTGAGGTCCAGGGAACACAACCAGCCCCCCTCGTCCAAGAGGGGATACAACGTGGGAAGGGTGAGCATTTTGAATCGTTCCCGGACCAGAAACTTGTTAAGAGCATAGAGGTCCAGGTTCGGACATAGATCCCCCGTCTTTTTGGGTACCAGAAAGTACCAGGAATAAAATCCGGAGTTCCACTGTTCCGGGGAACCTCCTCGACCGCCCGAAGGCAAAGCAGAGCCCGAGCTTCCTGCAGAAGGAGAGGGAGCTGAGACTGAGCAGAAGGAAACTCTCTTGGAGGCATGTCCGAGGTACACAACTGAAGTGGAGGGTGTACCCCTCCCGGATGATAGACAGAACCCAACTGTCAGTAGTAAGACTCTCCCACTGGATATAGAAATGATGGAGACGACCCCGATGAGGAAGGGGGAAGACTCCAGAAAGAAAGCCCAAAGGCTGAGACTGGAATTGTCATAAGGACAGCCCGGTCTTTGCCGGGGCCGGCAGCTGAGTCTTAGGTTGACGTGGCTGCTGCTGCAGGGGCAGTTGTGCCGGAGGCCTCGAGACAGCAGGAGTGGATTTTTGCGGGTATCTCCGGAGAGGAATCTTATATTGGCGAGCCGGAGGAGTCTTCGGCTTAAGTTTCACCAGAGACACGAAGGACCGCTCGTGGTCTGAGAGGCGCTTCGTGGCAGCTTCGTTGGAATCATTGAAGAGCTCATGACTCAAGCACGGGAGATTGGCAAGGCGATCCTGCAGATTCGGATCCATGTCCACAATCCGGAGCCAAGCAAAGTGACGCATGGCGATGGCAAAGGCTGTAACTCTCGAGGACTATTCAAAGGCGTCATAAGAGGCCTGAAACATATACAGGCGGAGTTGGGAGAGAGTCTCCTGGAGGAGACAAAACTCCTGATGCCGAAGCTCTGGAACGACCTCCCGGAATGAGCGGAGGACATTGACACAGAACCGGAGGTAGGAAGTGAAGAAGTTGTAATTAAGGACACGGTTCGCCATCATCGAATTCTGATAAAGGCGGTGACCAAATTTGTCCATTGTGCAGCCCTCCCTGCCCGGAGGGACAGCAACGTAAACCTTCGAGGGGTTCGATTTCTTCAAGGAAGACTCAACCATCAAGGACTGGTGGGAAAGCTGAGTACTTTCAAACCCTTTTACTGGGACAGTCCGGTAAGGAGACTCCAACTTGGAGGGAATAGCCGTAACAGCATATAGTGTTTCCAGGTTCCAGAGAAACGTCTGCTGGAGAACCTGATGCAAAGGGAGGCGAAGCGCCTCACGAGGCGTGTTGTCAACTCCCAATTCTGCCAGGTATTCCTGAGTAAAGCGGGAGTCGGATTGAAGATCTAAGTTCAGAGCTCTGCCCATGTCAGAGATGAAACGAGAAAAGAAGGCGGTCCGAGAAGACGACTCATCCTCCGGGGAGACTCCGACCGAGATCGGGGTGCAGCCAAGAAAGGAGAAATCTCCCTGGAATAGTAAGTGGGGGCTTCAGAGTCCCGCAAACAGGAGACCGAAGAGGTTTGACTAAGGCTTGTAGGGGGCATCGAGGAACGGCCCCGTGTCAGATGGACCGGGGAAGACCCCGGAGTCTGAGGAAACCGCTGGGGAAGCCTCGGAGGAGACGGGGTATAGGAAAATTCCCCAACCGGCTTCGAAGGAGGCCCTTGAGAAGCTGGTAAGCGCCTCGAAGGGGAACAGACACTAGAGTCCAATTCGAGGACAAGTGTGTGTCTAGAGGGTCTTGAGGTTGGAGACCTGCCCCAACAGGGTGGAGAAGACCGGGTATTTTTAGAAGAGGCGAGCCTCGCTGTAGTAGCAGGGGAAAAAGTGGCCCCCGGCCTGGATCCCCGAAAAGTCACCGGTGACTCAGGGGAGGAAGACTCACTCGAGGGAACCCGATGGGTCTTACGAGGACGGCCTCGAGAGGTGAGAGGATGCTCAGGCTGGCCAGACCGCGACTGGGTCGAGACCGAGGTCAAAGGCGTCGAGATCGGGACTAGTTGGCTTACCACCGAGGAAAACTGTGTGGTAATAATAGCCTTAAGTATGTTCTCGAACATAGTCACCGAGACCAAAGAGGTGCAGCAGTGCGCTCCTTCGGGGACGACCTCGAAGAAGAGTATTCCCCACGTGAGGAGGCACGCTTAGAGTGATGGCTCGAAGATGCTGACGAGGCGGCGCTGACATGAGACTCCGAAGAAGGCTTCTTTGCCGGCACACCTGAGGAGGAAAGTGGAGACTTACCTGAGGCCGGAGTAGCAGGAGGGGCCGAGGCCAGAGCCTTCGAGGTCAACGGGGACTTCGAGGCCGAGGCACCCACCGAAGGCGCCGAGGCTGAGCTCGATGCCTGTCCTGCAGGATCCATGGGGCCAAAGAGTTGGAGAATCTTGGGGGCCACCCTCCAACGAAGAGCCCACGGTTGCAAGGTCACACAACGGGGACACAACTCAGTGCGGTGCTCTGCACCCAGGCACTCCACACACCAACGATGAGGATCAGTGATGGAGATAACCCGGCTGCACTTAGTGCAGTTTTTAAAGCCGGAACGAGGCCGGGACATAAGAAAAAAGAGAGCCGCGGCCCCGCGAGGCTAGGCGGCCAGAGGAAGACCGGGAACCCGGTCAAAATTATACGAACGGAAATAAATGAAAATAAAGAAAAGACGCGAGCACAGAGACTCAAAGGAAACAAACCAAATAAGCCGCGGTGCACGAAGGACAAAGAGAACGCACAAGTAAGGGAGCAGTGCTTCTGGCTCTGCGGAAAACAATGAACTGAGGACACGCTGAGGAGACGCATGCCCTAGGCAGGGTAGGAGGGGCACGCGTGGGCCAATTGCAAGCCTGAAGGTCTTCGAGCAAGTCTGCTTGCGAAAACGTCCGCTAGGGGGCTCCTTCGGTGACATCACCCACATGTAGAGAATATGCTGCCTGCTTGTCCTGGGATAAAGTTGTAAATGAAACGGACGCAGCCCAAAGAAAAAGCCAAGGAAAGATTGGAAGAAATCAAAGATTCCTGAGTTGGAGTGAACTGAGCAGGAAAATGAGAAGAAGAAAGGGTTTCCAAAATTTGAGTGGACGAAGAAGGGAGAACCCATGTTGACTGGGTCACCATGCATCATGGTGGCAACAGCTCTCGTGAGCTTGATGAAAAAGTTCAACAGGAGAAGAAGCGAAGGGAATGCATATAAAAATATGCTCGCCCAATCCAGGAGAAAAATAACCATTGCTAGATGAAGAAAAATCCTGGAGTAAAAGGATTAAAGAATCTTGCTGAAATTGGCTGTTAGAAAATTCAGCTCCCCATGAATAGCAGTAAGAGCAGATGGCCAATCATCTCCAAAGTCACAAAAACAGGGCCTCCTGACATTAACAGGAGGAAGCAGTGTAAAACCCCTGAATTGTCTGTGCAAGGAAGGAGGACTTGAGGAAAGAATAGATAGAAACATAGAACATGACGGCAGAAAAGGGCCGATGGCCCAACAAGTCTGCCCACTCAAGAACCCTCCCTCCAACTAGTCTGCTTGCTCAAGGACCCTTCCTCCCTGGAGTATCTATCGATTGAGCATAACTCCGTAGTACTCCCACCTGTCTGTCCCATCGACTCTTGAAGTCGAGCACGTTACTGGCCTCGACCACCTTTCCATCGATCAATCACCCGTTCAGTGAAGATGATGAAAATCATGAGGTCCTAAAGATATTGTTAGAAAAAATTAGGAAAAAAATGGGAAAATTTTGATGCCTGGATGTAGAATGCCCATATGAACCCCCCAGGCAGAAATTAGATGCAGCAAGCATGAAGACCATGCAAGGAGGTAAAAAATAGAAAAAGGAACCTCCGTAGAGACTAGAGGAGATCAAGGATATACAAGCTTGAGAGACAAGCCCTCGCCTGGTACCATTGGAAAACAAAAGACCACTGAGGAGTACAAGAATGTAGTCCAACCCGTGGCATAACAGAAACAGGAGAATGCCTATTGTTCTAAAGAAACAGCATGTATAAGATTGAAAACAATCTGAAAAAAGCAATACTCTCAGAAGAGTGGAGTCAAGAAGTACCCCAAAGAATACAGGTCCGGAAAATGAAAAGATGAGTGAGAAAAACGTTTGAACCATCTCTCAGGGAAAAAACAACTGGGTAAAGAACCGGATGTTCAAAAATTGGAAAAACAAGAAGGCCCTGTAATCGAATAGATGTGGCCAGCACAAGACAGCCCCTGAATAATCTGGGAGGTTAAAAAACCCAAAACTGGTAAGAACGGTTGAAAAACACAGCTCGAAAGCCATATGAATTGGAGCCTGTCGCGGCTGTCAGGAAAATCAGGAAGCAGAACCATGAGGTCTGAAATCCAGAAAAAACACAGCCATCCAGTGGTCATGATAATTAATAATAATAATAACAGTTTATATACCGCAATACCGTTAAGTTCTATGCGGTTTACAGAAGATTAGTGAAGTACAAGTTGAATTGACGTACAAGTTGAGTTGAGAGAAAGATCTTTAATCGAAGAGAACCCTTCAAGGAGAATTAGCAGGAGAAAACAGGCAGGACTGCCTAAGATCCCACGCAGACTCTCAAAAGAAAACAGAGTCTGAGAGCAGGGTGAAAAGATTAAGTGAATAAAGCCTCCACATGAAGAAAACTCAGAGAGCCTAGGTTCGTAGGACTACATGAAGACTGATAAGACAGCCGCCATGAAAGTGAAAACTGCTACACAGATGCGGCCAGAGAAACTCACCAGGTCCATAATGTAGAGGAAACATGTTGCAGCACAGCCCCAGGAACACCTCCCCAAATCAGACATATTCAATAACCTGTCCTGTTGAGTAATGATAAAAACAGACACTCAGATGCAGACCAGATCCGTAAAAAATAGATCTGCAAAAACAGGTACTGAAATTGAAAAGCAGCTACATGGAATATGTACACAAATGTATGCCAAGTAAAACCGTTCAGGCAGTAGAGGAATCTAGTAAGCCCATTTGGCTAAAATGTCTCTAGCCTTGTCCACTCTGGTACCCTTGGTCTATGACCGGTACCATAAGTGTGGCTCCAGAAA
The DNA here is from genome assembly GCF_902459505.1 of Geotrypetes seraphini. Classification (NCBI taxonomy): domain Eukaryota; kingdom Metazoa; phylum Chordata; class Amphibia; order Gymnophiona; family Dermophiidae; genus Geotrypetes; species Geotrypetes seraphini. The sequence goes on along the minus strand of NC_047096.1, from coordinate 78,706,543 downwards.
ATAAGAAACAAAAAGAACACCGGAACCCTTTGCTCAAGATCGGTACCATCGGTGTCACTCCACGCTTCCAAGATGAACATGCCCACATCAAGACAGTCATTGACCGCAAAGTGGAGCCAGATAGGGCTGAACAAGGTCGGCAGGACTGGACTCACTGCTACAATGGACCAAGGTCAGCAGGAATAGACTCACTGCTACAATGATCTGAAGCCTAAAGGAGAAAACCAACTTACCAAAGAAGAAGCAGCACCGGCTGGGGAAGCGGTGCCAGATCACTGGCGGCATCAACGGGAAATTGCTTCTGGAGAATACATATGAAAATGCACTGAAGAGGAAAAAAGCAAGGGAAGAAAAAAAACGGAAAGTCTGAGGTCCTGAAACTGCTAAAATAACAGAGGGATGTCGGTGAAGACAACTTCCACAAAAAAAACAACTGTGTGGAGGAAAATTGGGCAGGAAAAACCAGCCCAGACAAGAACCATGCAGAGGGGAGAAAACAAAATGGTAATCCATAAGGCCCACTAGGCCAAACCGACAACGGTAAAGAAATAAAATAAAAAATAAAGTATAATTGTTTTGTTTTATTTTTTGGAACCTATCAATGAAAGAAAAGAAGAAACTGACAAAAAGTCAGTGAACCACAAGAGCGGAAAGATAGCGAAATAAAAAATTGTCAACAGTCGTTGATTCGCGATTCAAACTCAGAGGAGGGAAATTCGATAGTGACATAAGGAAGTATTTCTTCACAGAAAGGGTTGTGGATCACTGGAACAAGCTTCCAGAGCAGGTGATCAAGGCCACCAGCGTTATTGACTTTAAGAATAAATGGGATGCCCTAGTAGGATCCTTACGAGGGTCGAGTTAAGGAACTAGGTCATTAGTACTCAGACTTAATGGGGTGGGTCAGTAGAGTGGGCAGACTTGATGGGCTATAGCCCTTTTCTGCCGTCATCTTTCTATGTTCTATGTTTCTATGTTCTTAGCTCCGCGGAAACTAAGGGACCACGTGCCTACGTCAGGCAGGAAAGCACTCGTGCATGCGCGGTGCAGGCATCAAGAACTTTTTTCAAATTCTTGAAGTGCCGTACCGGGGCTTCGTCAGTGACGTCACCCATCAGTGAGAATATACTGCCTGCTTGTCCTGGGGTAATACCATGCACAACAATGCCATATATAAACGGCAGAATCAGGTTTTTAAAAAAAATTATTATAAGGTTCCTTTTATTCCTTCTCACAGCTATCCAGCAGGATCAAGAAAAGGCATACCCCACAGGTACTCTAAACTATAGTCATAGCCAGTATCAGCGACCAGGTGTACAGTTGAGGCTCCTCTAGAGTCAGAAAAACCTGAGGAGGTGGGGGAAATAGGGAAGAGAGACTTAACCCTTCTGAGTGTGATACTCCTGAGTTCGATAGGACCCACAAGAGGGTCCCCCAAGCTCAGTCCGGACAGACAAAGGGACAAGAAAGGTTCACTAACAGGCTCCAACAGGCGTTAACAAACCGACCAATCCACCTGCTGGAGACTGAGAAAAGAACTTATTGTAAGAAGGACTGCACAGCCCACTTGTACTGATGTCAAAAGTTAGTATTTCAGTCTCCACCTGCTTGCAGAGAAGAGTAAACCCATCTATTTCTGTGCCGGTCTGGAGGAACGATAAATATGCTGAATGTTTTTAAATAGCAATGCACTTTATCAGTATGCATCCCCCTCCCCAAAAGCAACTGCCGGTGATACATAAATGAAATAAGCAAGAATGCAATATTGTTTTCTTGCTTATTTTATCTGCTAATTTTGAGTCTCTCCAGACCAGTCCAGATGCATGTGTTCACCTTCCTCCACCAATTCAAAATAATCTCATAAAAACTGCTAAAAATACTTCAAAATATGCAAAAAAAAAAAAAAAACAAAAAAAAAAAAACACACAAAAAAAAAAAGAGCAGTAATAGTCAATGGGTTCTCACAGCAGGGACTCAAACGCACTGAAGCAATTAACTTCACAATCTAATCTAATTTATAATGTGAAAGCGACGTGCCCTCAGTGTGAGGAGTCAGTGATAATCTAATATTTGTGTGTTCCACACACCTAAACAGGCTCTAAGCCAGTGGTTCCCAACCCTGTCCTGGAGGACCACCACACCAATCGGGGTTTCAGGATAGCCCTAATGAATATGCATGGAACAGATTTGCATGCCTGTCACTTCCATTATATGCAAATCTCTCTCTCATGCATATTCATTAGGGCTAGCCTGAAAACCCGATTAGCCAGGACAGGGTTGGGAACCACTGCTCTAGGTGACTTGAGGAAAGGAAGGGGAAAGGGCTAGGATGGGAGGAAGGAGCAGAAGGGGGACAGGAAATAAGACTTAGGCGAATTAAGTAAAGGTCAGATGCTTATGATGATCTTAGAAGAATTAGCTGTCGAAGAGTGAAGTTTTCAGTTTCTTTCGGAATAGGGTGTGGTTGGTTTCTCCAGCGCTTAACACAACCGGTAAGTGAGCAATAATAAAACCCACTTCACCTGCACACCGTGTGATAAATATATCAAACTATAAGTGATACAAATTTTAATATACTAAAGTGTGTTCAATAAAGGCAGCAGAGAACCTTGCTGTGGAACCCCCCCAGCTGTTCCCAGGATAGCACACAGGCACTTAGCTTGGGTCTTCATCCGGATAACCTCAAATGAAATGAGATAATATTTTTCAAGAAAACTTCATTATAAAGGTCCAACCAAGCCCGGTTTCTGGGACTCAGATGTATCCCTTCCTCGGGAACCCGTAGCTAGCCAGATAGAAAATCAAGAACACCACCACAAAGCAGGCAGGCAGTTGAAATGAAGTGGAGGCTGGAGGGAGCCGCCTCTTGATTTTCTATCTGGCTAGCTACTGGTTCCTGAGGAAGGGACACATCCGAGTCCCAGAAACTGGGCTTGTTTGGACCTTTATAACAAGGTTTTCCTGAAGAATATAATCTCATTTCATCTGAGGCTATCCGGATGAAGACCCAAGCCAAGTGCTGTGTGCTATCCTGGGAACACCTGGGAAGGAGGGTTGCACCATGGACAGATTTAGTAGACGCTTGTATCAAAATTCCATGTTATCCAGTCATGTAAATAATTACTTTTCACTTTACATGTTATATCAAACATTTGCTGAAGACATTGCCCACGTATCAAAAGTCTCTGCCTTCTCATCATACTAAGGGTTTTCAACAATTGGTCTCCACCCTTCTCCAATTACATCAGCATTTAGTCCAATCTGCTTATGAATTATTATCTTCGAGAGCTTCTATGTCAGTGGCCTGCGAAGACTGGCATGGCTCAGGATTGCTGACATGGGTGTCAATCTTCAAGATCAATTGGCTAATATTCCCCCTGTTTGGGAGTTGAACTTTTCGGAGATTCCATTGAGAATGCCACTCAAAAGCTTTGTGCTCATGAAGTCTTGGGACTTTTTAGTAAAACCTAAACCCAAGCCGTCTACTTCATGACCATTTAAACCTAAAACCAAGCCGTCTACTTCCTGACTATTTAAACCTTCTACGTCCTATCAGACACATTAATCAGCTAAACCATCTACTGCTTCATGTCCTCAGCAGAAGCAGAACAGCGCTCTCAGAAACATTTACAGTCTGCTCCTGCTAAGTCTACCCAGTCTTTTTGACCAGTTACTTGAGCATAGTTTCCATCCAATTACCTCGGCTCTCCCTCAACCAATTGGAGGTCTTCAACTTTATGTTCATCATTGGGAGTTGATTACATCCAACCTCTAGGTTCTCATCATACGAGAAGGTTACTCCCTTCATTTTCTCACCATACCTCCAGACCATGTTCCAGTGTTTCCAATCTCCTTCAGCTCTCCCTCCTTCAGGAGGTCGAGTCTACTTCTTCTCATTGCCATCGAGAAGGTTCCTCCAGAACAAAAGAACACAGGGTTTTACTCACGTTATTTCCTTATACCAAAGACAACTGAAAAAGACAAAGAATACCCGCCATTAATTCCTAATACTGCTTATGGCAAACAAGAGTGCTCACACTCCTGCTACAAAGGCCCTCAAAACAGCAAACAAGAAAGGCCATGAACTCTGTCGAAGGTCTTGAGCATTGATGGAGTGGAGTCATATTTCACTTTTTCCAGCAAAAGCACAATCTGCGGAAGGTTTCTCGCCATCCTACATTCTTTCACAAAACCAACCTGAGGGGAGACTAAAAGACTAGGTAAGACTCTAGAAAGCTGATTAGCCGGTATCTTGGCAAAAAGCTTAGCCTTAAAAGGTGAAAAGAGATCAGATGAAGAGTCAGGCAATGAAGGTTCTTTTCCTGGCTTCGGAAGAACAATTATTAAAGCTTCCCGTAAAGAGAGTCAGGTTACGATTCTTTATCCAAATGAGAATTAAAGATCTCTGCCAGACAACCTGCTATAGCCGAATTAAGAATCTTATAAGAATCCTGCAATGAGCCCATCTAATCCTGGAGATTTACCCAAAATACTATTTTGAATTTTATAATATGCCTCCTCCTCAGAGATGATGACATTGAGACTAGTTTGTTAGTGAGCCGCCACCCGAGGCAAGGATTAAAAACTGGCTGACAGATAGGAAACAGAGAGTGGGGGTAAATGGACAATACTCTGACTGGAAGAATGTCACCAGTGGGGTGCCGCAGGACTCGGTGCTTGGTTCCGTGCTTTTCAACATATTCATAAACGATCTGGAAATGGGTATAACGAGTGAGGTGATTAAATTTGCAGATGATACGAAGTTATTCAGAGTAGTGAAGACTCAGGGGGATTGTGAAGATCTGCAACGAGACATAACCACACTCGAGAAATGGGCCGTGACATGGCAAATAAGGTTCAACGTGGATAAGTGTAAGGCAGGGGTAGGGAATTCCAGTCCTCAAGAGCCGTATTCCAGTTGAGTTTTCAGGATTTCCCCAATGAATATGCATGAGATCTATTTGCATGCACTGCTTTCAATGCATATTCATTGGGGAAATCCTGAAAACCCGACTGCAATACGGCTCTCGAGGACCGGAGTTCCCTACCCCTGGTGTAAGGTAACGCATGCCGGTATCAAAAATCCCATACACGAATACAAGATGTCCGGGGCGGTACTTGGAGAGACCCCCAGGAAATAGACTTGGGAGTACTGGTAGACAAATCGATGAAGCCATTCGCGCAATGTACAGCGGCGGCGAAAAGGGCGAACAGAATGCTAGGAATGATTAATTAGGGGATCACAAACAAATAGGAGAAGGTTATCATGCCGCTGTACCGGGCCATAGTTCGCTCTCACCTGGAATACTGCGCCCAGCATTGGTCACCGTACATAAAGAAGGACACGGTACTACTCGAAAGGGTCCAGAGACGAGTAACTAAAATGGTTAAGGGGTTGAAGGAGTTGCCGTACAGTGAGAGATTAGAGAAGCTGGGCCTCTTCTCCCTTGAAAAGAGGAGACATGATCGAAACATTCAAGATAATGAAGGGAATAGACTTAGCAGATAAAGACAGGTTGTCACCCTCTCCAAGTTAGAGAGAACAAGAGGACACTCTCTAAAGTTAAAAGGGGATAGATTCCGTACAAACATAAGGAAGTTCTTCTTCACCCAGAGTGTTAGAAAACTAGAATGCTCTTCCGGAGGCTGTTATAGGGGAAAACACCTTCCAGGGATTCAAGACAAAGTTAGACAAATTCCTGCTGAACCAGAACATATGCCGATAAGGCTAGACTCAGGGCACTGGTCTTTGACCTAAGGGCCGCCGCTTGAGTGAACTGCTGGGCACGATGGATGACTGGTCTGACCTAGCAGCGGCAATTCTTATGTTCAACCAATATTGGAACTCGGAGCTCAAGAAATTTCTTGTCAATGAGAAATTCAGAATGTTATCTCTAGCAACTTTGTATCCCCTATTGAATCACAATGATTGGTTATGCTCTCTGGACCTCAAGGTGGCCTAAACTCATGTCCCAATTCATCTGGATTTCAAGAAGTACCTCAGGTTTGGAGTGGTGCAATATCATTACCAATACAAAGTTCTAACTTTCAGCCTGGCATCCTCTGCCAGTCTTTACCAAGTGCCTGGTAGTAGTGGCAGCGGCCTTGAGGTCAGGGCCTTCAAGTTTTTCCCTATCTGGACGATTGGCTCATCAAGGAGCTTTCATATCACAATGTGCTCTCAGTGACATAGCAAACGGTTATTTCTCCAGAATTTGGGATTCGAAATCAACTTCCCAAAATCTCATCTTCAACTGCCTCAGAAGCTCCAGTTAATCAGAGCATTTCCTCATACAACTCAACTCAGAGCGTTTCTTCCTCAACAGTGTCAAGACGCACTTATTCTATTCTGCCATCAGGTTGCCCAGATTTAATCTCTCTCAGCAAGGTACATGATGATTCTTCTAGAACACATGGCATTCACAATCTACGTGACTCCCTTTGCGAGACTGCACTTAGATTCCTTAATGGACCCTCACAGTGGTCACAGGCTCTCGACCCACAATCACGGATGCAATCTTCCAATCTTTCCAGAGGGTTGCTCTTCCAAACGCACCCTCATCAGAAAGTCAACTACGGATTCCTCAACCTATGCTTGGGGGTCTCATCTGGATGGCCTACGCACTCAAGGTCTTTAGATCATCAGGGATCAGCACCATCATATAAATCTGCTGGAACTCAGAGCAATTTTCAACACTCTAAAAGCTTTTTAGCATCTTATACAAGATCAAGTTCTTCTTGTGCGGATGGACAATTAAGTAGCAATGTACCATATGAACAAGCAGGGAGCAACAGGGTCTCTCCTCTGCCAAAGCAGCTCAAAAGATTTGGAACTGGGCAATTCCTCACAACATCTTTCTCAAAGCTGTTTACATTCAGGGGGAAGAATTCTCTAGCGGACAAGCTCAGCTGCATTCTTCAACCACACGAATGGACTCTGAACTCAGCAGCTCTCCATTCCATGTTCTCACAATGGGTGACACCTCAAGTAGATCTGCTTGCATCTCCCCACAATCTCAAGCTACCCCACTTTTGCTCCAGGCAGTACGCGCCTCATCGCCTAGAAGCGGATGCTTTTCTCCTGGATTGGATGAACAAGTTTCTTTATGCATTTCCACCCTTTCCTCTTCTCCTCAAGACACTTGTCAAGCTCAAGCAGGAGTCTGCCACCATGATTCTGATAGTCTCTCAGTGGCCCAGACAACCATGGTTCTCCCTCCTACTTCAACTCAGTAGAAAGGAGCCAATACCTCTGCAAATTTTTCCATCTCTTCTCACGCAGAGTCAATGTTCTCTTCTTCATCCCAACCTTCAGTCTTTACACCCGACAGCTTAGTACCTCTCGGGCTGAGTTCAGCGCATCTTTCTCTCTCTTAGCCTATCAGACTAATATTGGAAGCTTCCAGAAAACCAGCCACTCAGCAGTGTTATCAGCAAAAGTTGACATGTTTTTCTGCTTGGTGTCTTCTAATCTAATCTTCAATTTGTGTCGCACATACCTATTCAGACTTTTCATCATGAGGACCCAAAATCCATCTTTGTTTCCCTGATTTTGGATTATCTCCTCCATTTATCTGACTGAGCTCAAATCTACATCTATTATGCTGCATGCTGCCTTTCATCAGTTGGATGGTAACCCTCTTACTGCTCATCCTCTCATTTATGAAAGGACTTTTCAATGTAAAACTACCTCTCAAGCCACCTCCAGTGGTTCTTGCTAAGTTGATGAAGCCTTCATTTGAACCAATGTCTATGGCTCATCTCAAATACCTTACTTGGAAAGTTGTCTTTCATCTTTCTCACTTCAAGCATTAGTAGCCGATCCACCATTTACAGTGTTCCATCAATGACAAGGTAGTGCTTCGCACTCATCCAAAGTTTCTCACTGAATTTCATCTCAATCAATGGATTGTTCTTCCAGTATTTTTTCCCCAAGCCTCATTCTCATCCTAGAGAAACAGCTCTTCATACTCTGGACTGCAAACGAGCATTAGCTTACTATTTGCAAAGGACTAAATCACACATATCTCCACAACTTTTCGTCTCTTTTGATCCTAACAAGTTGGGGCATCCTGTTTCAAAGAGAACGATTTCCAACTGGTTGGCTTCCTGCATATCGTTCTGTTATGCTCAAGCTGGGCTTCAACTAGAGCAGGGGTAGGGAACTCCGGTCCTCGAGAGCCGTATTGCAGTCGCGTTTTCAGGATTTCCCCAATGAATATGCATTGAAAGCAGTGCATGCAAATAGATCTCCTGCATATTCATTGGGGAAATCCTGAAAACCCGACTGGAATACGGCTCTCGAGGACCGGAGTTCCCTACCCCTGAACTAGAGAGAGACGGGTCACAGCCCCCAAAAATGCAAGCTATGGCAGCTTCTATAGCTTTTCTCCGCTCTGCTCCTATTGATGAAATCTGCAAAGCTGCTATCTGGTCCTCAGTTCATACCTTCACCTCACATTACTGTCTGGAATTCTTTTCCAGACGGGATGGGCACTTCGGCCAAACTGTATTGCAAAATTTATTTTACTAATAGGCCAACATGGAATAAGTGAGTTTTGAGTTTTTTTCTGAAGTCCAGGTAAGTGGGGGCATCAAGTATAATTTGGGCAAGCCATGAGTTTAGTTTGGCCGCCTGGAAGGAGAAGGTTTTGTCGACGAATCGTTTAAGTTGACATAGTTTTAGGGAGGGGAAGGCGAATAGATGAATTCTGCGAGAGTTCTTATTATTGTGATCTAATTTAAAGTGGGGGATGAGGTAGCTTGGGGATAGACCAAACACCGTTTTGTAGCTGAGGCATGCGAACTTGAATAGTACTCTGGATTCAAATGGTAGCCAGTGCAGTTTATGGTAGTAAGGGGGTGATATGTTCCCATTTGTTTAGGCCATATATAAGGCGGACGGCCGTGTTCTGAATCAGTTTTAGTCTCCTGGTGGTTTTCTTCATGGAGCCTAGGTAAATGATGTTGCAATAATCGAGGATGCTGAGAATGGAGGATTGTACTAACAGTCGGAATGAGTTGTCATCAAAGTATTTTTTTATGGTGCGGAGTTTCCAGAGCGCCGAGAAGCATTTCCTGACGGTAAGATCGGTGTGCTTCTCAAGGGAAAGGTGTTTGTCTAGGGTGACTCCTAGTATTTTTAGGGTTTGTTCTAGGGGGAAGTCCGATCCATTCACTTGAATTGAGGTATCTTTGATTTTATCGTTGGGGGAGGCCAGGAAGAATTTAGTTTTGTCAGGGTTTAGTTTTAATCTATAGGATAGCATCCAGAGTTCTATCTGCCTGAGTAAGTGTGATATAGAGTTAAGCAGCTCTAGGGTGAAAATGGTTAGTGGGATGATTATTGTGATATCGTCTGCATAAATGAAGAATTTGAGCTTGAAGCTGTGCAGGAGGTTTCCCAGGGAGACGAGATAGATGTTGAATAGGGTGGGGGAAAGTGGTGAGCCCTGGGGAACACCACAAGAATTGTCCCAACTGTGGGAGAAAGAGTCGTTCTTGATCACTCTATAAGATCTGTTTTTTAGAAACCCGTTGAACCAGCTAAGAACCTGTCCGGAGATGCCGATGTGCGCAAGGGAGTTTAGGAGAGTGGTGTGGTCGACTAGGTCGAAAGCACTGCTTAGGTCAAGTTGCAAGATTAGGGCGCTGGAACCCTGGCTGAAGAGTGAGTGCAGATAGTCGAGTAGAGAGGCTATGATGGTTTCGGTGCTGTGGCCAGAGCGAAAGCCTGATTGGTTGTCGTGTAAGATGTCGAATTTGTCCAGGTATGTGGTGAGTTCAGCATTTACTGCCCCTTCGGTTATTTTGGTGACTAGCGGGATGCTGGCGCTAGGTCTGTAATTAGGTGGGATGTTGGGAGGTTCTTTTGAGTTTTTTATAATTGGAGTTATCAAGATGTGGCCTTGCTCTGCTGGGAAGTTTCCGGCGGATAGTAGAGCGTTGACCCATGTCAGCATGTTGGCTTTGAAGTGGATTGGGGCAGTTTTCATGACATTTGGGGGGCACGTATCCAGTCTGCAGTAGGAGTTATTGTATTTGTTGTAGTATTTGTTAAAGGATTGCCAGTCTATGGCTGTGAAATGGTTCCAACTTAGGTCAGTTCTGGACCCTAGATCACAGTTGGATGTGTTTGTGTCATTGAGGATAGGAAAGTACTCGTGGGGATTGGCAGGGGGCGTTATTGATGATCTTAATTTTTGTATTTTGGAATTGAAGAAGTCTGCTAGGGTGCTGGCTGTTAAAGTGGATTCCTCCCGGGTGTCAGTGAGTGTCTTGAGGTTATAGAGGTCGTTGACCAGGTTGAAAAGGTTTCTACTGTTTGTCACGTTTCCTATTTTTTGGGCGTAGAAATTTTTTCGTTTTTCCTTGGTGAGGTTTTTGTAGATTTTTACTTTTGATCTCCACACAACCCTGTGCTCCTGAGTAACAGATTTAGACCATAATCTTTCTGACTTTCTTAGGTCTCTCTTTAGCAGTAGTAGCTCAGAATCAAACCATCCCTCTAGATTTGTGTTTCTAATTCTGTGGGTTTTTAAGGGGGCAATTTTGTTTAGAATGTTAGTGCTGTCCTTAGTCCATGAGGACATGAATTGATCTGTTTCTGCATTCTGAATAGTGATGTTCTCATAGTGGGACCAGAATTCTAGTGGGTCGATCTTCCCTCTGGAAGTGTGTAATTTAGTATCGCCTGCAAATTTAATCATCTCACTTGTACCAATTTCCAGATCGTTTATAAATATGTTGAAGAGCACGGGTTCAAGCACCGAACCCTGCGGCACTCCACTGGCGACACTTTTCCAGTCCGAGTTTTCTCTCTGTTTTCCAGCCAATTTTTAATCCACGTGAGTATTTTACCCTTGATTCCATGGCTTGCAATTTTACGAAGTAGTCGTTTTGTCGAACGCCTTCCGAAAATCCAGATATACGTCGACCGGGTCACCTTTGTCTATCTGTCTGTTTACGCCCTCGAAGAAGTGCAAGTTTGTCAAGCAAAATTTTCCTTTGCTGAAGCTGTGCTGGCTAGTCCTCATCAGATTGTGTTCGTCAAGGTGCTCAATGATACAGTCCTTTATCAGCGCCTCTACCATCTTTCCCAGGACCGAGGTCAGACTAACCAGTCTGTAGTTTCCCGATCACCCCTCCAACCTTTCTTGAAGATCAGCATAACATTTGCCACCTTCCAGGTGAATTAGTGGAATGGTATCTCAGGATGAGAAAGGATCTATATAATTCTACTAACACTAAGCATCTTAATAAAAAATCTGGCCCGCAACTTAACCTGTGTTTTAGATTTCAGCCCTTTATAAGATTGAGTGACGTCCCTGATCTAGTTGACTACCATAGACTGCTTTGGGTTTTTTTTGCCACCTCCACTGTTTTTGTCTCCTTTTGGATTTGTGGTGGATTGTCTTCTGTCCTTTGTAAGATCTACCTGCACCAAAAATATAGATGCAAGGCAGAAAATGAAGGAGAGAAAACCAGTCAATGGATAAGAAGGCACTGGAAACATCATTAAAAGCACAGAAAAATAAAGTCACCAGACAACATCCACATACTTCCAGGTGCCTCGAGCCGTGGCCACTACCTTTAGTATACCCCAGCTCCAGAAAGTTTGAGATACTGCCCTAGAGGAAAGGAGGGACAGGGAAGATATGATTCAGATGTTCAAGTACTTGAAAAATATTAATGTAGAACAAAATCTTTTCCAGGGAAAGGAAAATGGTAAAACCAGAGGGCATAATTTGAGGCTGAGGGATGGGAGACTCGGGAGCAATGTAGGGAGATTCTTCTTTACGGAGAGGGTGGTGTATGCCTGGAATGCGCTCCCAAGATAGGTGGTGGAGAGGAGAACAGTGAGAGTTCAAAAAAGCATGGGATGAACACAGAGGATCTAGAACAGGGGTGTCAAAGTCCCTCCTCGAGGGCTACAATCCAGTCGAGTTTTCAGGATTTCCCCAATGAATATGCATGAGATATATTTGCAAGCAGTGCTTTCATTGTATGCTAATAGATCTCATGCATATTTATTGGGGAAATCATGAAAACCTGACTGGATTGCGGCCCTTGAGGAGAGACTTTGACACCCCTGATCTAGAATCAGAAAATAATAGTAAATATTGAAGAACTAAGGCCAGTACTGGGCAGACTTGCCTGGTCTGTCTCTGTATATGCCATTTGGTTGAGGATGGGCTGGGGAGGGCTTCAATGGCTGGGATGGTGTAGATGGGCTGGAGTGAGCTTTGACAGAGACTTCAGTAGTTGTAACCTAAGCACAGTACCAGGCAGAGCTTTGGATTCTTACCCAGAAATAGCTAAGAAAATAAATTTAAATTGAATCAGGTTGGGCAGACTGGATGGACCATTTGGGCCTTTATCTGCCGTCATCTATGTTACTATGAAATAGCTTTCAAGGGTGATAGAGGATCTAAAAATAAAAAAATCTGTGAACCTGGAAAACACACTCATCCAAATTTGCAAGTTAATAGAGAAGTCACCTGGATTAGATAGTATATACCCCAGGATACAGAAATAACTCAAACATGGAATAGATGGTCTGCTGTTAAGGTTCTGAAACCTGTTAAAATCATCCATACTACCTGAAAATTGGAGGGTAACCAAATGTAACAATTTTCAAAAAGGTTTCAGGGTGATCTGGGAAGTTACAGACTGGTAAGCCTAGTTTTAGTATGAGGCAAGTTGGTGGAAAATAAAGAAAAAAAGTTTACAGAACACAAACATGGTTTAATGTGACAGTCAGCATGGGTTCAGCAAAGGGAAATATTGCCTCAATTTGCTTCATTTCTTTGAAGGTGTGAACAAACGTGGATAAAAGGTGTGACAGTTATGCAGTGTACATAGATTTTCAGAAAACTTTTGACAAAGTTCCTCATGAGACTCCAGAAAAAAGTTAAAAACTGAATAGGAGGCAAAGCTATTATGGATTAGGAATTTGTTATTGGACAGAAAAAGGCATGAATTATTCTCAATTGAAGAGAGTAAATAGTGAAGTGCCGGAGGAATCTGTACTGGGACCAGCATAATTTAATAATTATAAATAATCTGAAAATCGGAATAAGGATTTAATTTGCAAATGGCACAAAACTATTCAAGGTTGTAAACATATGCAGAAAACCTTAGGAAATTGGAAGACTGGGTATCTATTGTAAATGGCAAATGTAAAGTGAAGCATATTGGGAAGAATAATTCAAATCAATTACCAGAGACTAAGGTCAGTACCTAAGATAGATCTAGGTGTCATTGTAGATACGCTGAAAATCTTCTGCCTAAAAAAGCCAACAGGATGCTAGGAATTAGGAAAGGAGTGATTAATAAGACCAAGATTATTATAATGCCTCTATTGCTCCATGATGCAATCTCAACTTTAAGTATTCAATTTTGATTGCCATCTCTCAAACAAGATATAGCAGACTTAATAAAAGGATCAAAGAAAAGCAGCCACAATAAGGAGAGTTCAAGAAGGGATTGGACAATTTTCTGAAGGAAAAGGGGATAGAGGGCTAGTAACAGGTCCTGACCTGATGGATCGCCGCGTGAGCGGACTGCTGGGCATGATGGACCTCAGATCTGACCCAGCAGAGGCACTGGCTTATGTTCTTATGTTCCTCTCATATGAGGAAAGGCTAAATAAGGATCATCAACAGCGTGGAAGAGGAAGATACGGTGGTGGTGATCCATGTGGGAACAAACAACGTGAGCAACAGGAACTACAGCAGAGAAGTACTGAAGGATCAGTTCCGGATGCTAGGAAGGAAGCTGAAGACCAGAACGCCGAGGGTAGCATTCTCGGAGATCCTGCCAGTATCCAGGGATGAAGAGCAGATGGAGCTGCAAGCAGTCAACGAGTGGATGAGGCGCTGATGTGAGGAAGAAGGATTCCACTTCGTGCGCAACTGGACAATGTTCTGGGGGAAGAGCAAGCTATTCAGGAAGAATGGACTCCACCTCAGCAGAGACGGCACGAGGATACTTGCAAGCAACATCAAGAGAGAAACTAGACAATCAAATCTACAATCTACTGATAACAACCCCAGACTACAAAACGTTCAGAAAAGAAATAAAGACTAAACTCTTCAAAAAATCCCTGAAAGTCTTAACACCACGAGTACCTTCCTTCCCCCCATCTTCTTCCTGACCCCCACATCAACCTGACCCTCTTTTTACCCTCTCTAGAAATAACCAGAGATCCACTTTTGTAACCCTCCATCTATTACTCTTTTGTAATCCGCCTTGAACCGCAAGGTAATGGCGGAATAGAAATCTCTAATGTAATGTAATGTAAAGAAGGGGAAAGCCGACAGTCGACCGAGAGTCGATGGTTTGGGAACCGGTATTCCCAGGGGATACCGTGCAGGAAAACAGCAGGGAACACTAACGGGATCATAGGCAAGAGATAAATCCTGATGAATCGACAAGGACACAAGAGGGAAGGAAATACAAGAAAGTAACAGGCTGCAAACTCAATTGTATGTACACGAACGCAAGGAGCCTAAGGAATAAGATGGGGGAATTGGAAGCTATGGCACAAAAAGATAACCTTGACATCAGCGTGGATAACTAAAATAGTGAAGGAAGCGATAGGCAATAAGAAAAACTCATTCAGAAAATGGAAGAAGGACAAATCTGAGGGAAACTGGAAAGAACACAGAAAGTATCAAAAGGAATGTCATCGTGTGGTTCGAAAAGCCAAAAAAGAGTATGAAGAGAGGCTAGCCAGGGAAGCACGAAATTTCAAGCCGTTCTTTAGATATATTAAAGGGAAACAGCCGGCTAGGGAAGAGGTGGGACCACTGGACGACGGAGACCTGAAGGTAGCGGTGAAGGAAGAGAAAGAGGTCGCAGAAAGACTCAACATGTTCTTTTCATCGGTATTTACAAGCGAAGACACAACCAACATACCGGAACCTGAACAAATCTTTAAGGGAAATCAAGCACAAAAGTTAACATCCATGGAAGTGAGCCTTGATGAGGTGCGCAGGCAGATAGAAAAACTAAAAACTGACAAATCGCCGGGTCCGGATGGAATCCATCCAAGGGTTCTGAAGGAACTAAAGGAAGAAATAGCAGAACTACTGCAGCAAATTTGCAACCTATCTCTGAAAACAGGTGTGATTCCAGAGGATTGGAAGATAGCCAACGTAACGCCCATCTTTAAAAAGGGATCAAGAGGGGACCCGGGAAACTACAGACCGGTGAGTCTGACCTCGGTTCCGGGGAAAATGGCGGAAGCACTGATAAAAGAAAACATCGATGAACATTTTGAAAGAAACGAACTTCTGAAAACCAGCCAACATGGTTTCTGCAGGGGAAGATCGTGCCTGACTAACTTACTGCACTTCTTCGAAGGAATTAACAAACAAATGGACAGAGGAGACCCCATAGACATCATATACCTAGATTTCCAGAAAGCCTTTGACAAGGTGCCTCATGAACGTCTACTCCGGAAACTGAAGAACCATGGGGTGGACGGAGACGTGCATAGATGGATCAGAAACTGGTTAGAAGGTAGGAAACAGAGGGTAGGGGTGAAGGGCCACTACTCAGACTGGAGAAAGGTCACGAGTGGTGTTCCGCAGGGCTCGGTGCTCGGGCCACTGCTTTTTAACATATTCATAAATGATCTAGAAACAGGGACGAAGTGTGAGATAATAAAGTTTGCGGACGACACCAAACTATTCAGTAGAGCTCGGACAAAGGAGGACTGCGAAGAATTGCAAAGAGACTTGGACAAACTAGGAGAATGGGCAGAGAGATGGCAGATGAAATTCAATGTTGGGAAGTGTAAAGTATTGCATGTGGGAAGCAAAAACTCGAGGTATAATTATGCGATGGGAGGGAAGTTTTTGAATGAGAGTGCCCAAGAAAGGGACTTGGGGGTGATGGTAGACATGACAATGAAGCCGACAGCACAGTGCGCAGCTGCCACTAAGAGAGCAAATAGAATGCTAGGTATAATCAAGAAAGGTATTACAACCAGAACGAAAGAAGTTATCCTGCCGCTGTATCGGGCAATGGTGCGCCCACATCTTGAGTACTGCGTCCAGTATTGGTCACCGTACCTTAAGAAGGATATGGCATTGCTCGAGAGAGTTCAGAGGAGAGCGACACGACTGATAAAGGGGATGGAAAGCCTTTCATATGCTGAGAGATTGGAAAAACTGGGACTCTTTTCCCTAGAAAAGAGAAGATTAAGAGGGGATATGATAGAGACTTACAAGATCATGAAGGGCATAGAGAGAGTAGAGAGGGACAGATTCTTCAAACTTTCAGAGAATAAAAAAACAAGAGGGCATTCGGAAAAGTTGAAAGGAGGCAAATTCAAAACTAATGCTAGGAAATTCTTCTTTACACAACGGGTGGTGGACACCTGGAATACAATTCCAGAGGAAGTTATAGGGCAGAGTACAGTACTGGGGTTTAAGAAAGGTTTGGACAAATTCCTGCTGGAAAAGGGGATAGAGGGGTATAGATAGAAATTTACTGCACAGGTCCTGAACCTGTTGGGCCGCCGCGTGAGCGGACTGCTGGGCGCGATGGACCTCGGGTCTGACCCAGCGGAGGCATTTCTTATGTTCTTATCGGCATCACAGAAACATGGTGGAACAAGGAAAACATCTGGGACACTGTGCTACCAAGATACAAGCTATTATCACAGAGACAGAGTGGGTCAAAAAGGTGGGGGTATTGCCCTATATGTCAAAAAGGGAATTGAATCTACCAGAGAACACACGCCGTAAACGAAAAATAAGTTAGAGTCTCTATGGGTCAAAATTACGGGAACGAATGGAACAGAAACGAAGATCAACATCTACTACCGACCCCCAGGGCAGTCCAAAGAAATTGATGGAGAAATGACGGATGAGATTAAATGCAACTGCAAGTGAGGCAACACAGTTATCGTGGGTGACTTCAATTATCCAGGGATAGACTGGAACCTAGGCACCTCTGGCTACGGTAGGGAGACCATGTTCCTGGATGCTGTAGGTTACTGCTTCTTGGAACTTGTCAAGGAAAATACGAGAGGAAATGCGATTCTGGTCTTAATTCTAAATGGACTACGAGGACCGGCGCAAGGAATAGAAGTAGAAGGGATGCTGGGAAGCAGTGATCACAATATAATCCGCTTCAACCTGGATACGGGGCAAAACATCGATCCAGAACGATGGCCATGGCACTGAACTTCCGAAAAGGGAATTACGAAGGGTTGAGACTCATGGTGGGAAAAAAGATTAAGAAGAGGATAAGCATCGTAAAAACCCTAGAGCAAGCATGGTCCCTTTTTAAGGACACAAGTCACCAAAGCGCAAAATATATATATACTGCATATTAACAAGGAATCCAAGAGGAAAAAGAACAAAGAACCGGAGTGGCTCACTGTTGAGGTAAAGGAAGCGATCAGAGACAAGAAATCTTTGTTTAAGGAATGGAAAAGGTCAAAAACGGACAAAAACTGGAACAAACACAAAGATCATCGAAGGTGCCACAAGGCGGTAAAAGGGGCCAAAAGAGATTACGAGGAAAAAATAGCCAAGGAGGCGAAAAACTTCAAGCCGTTCTTTCGATATATCAAGGGGAAATGACCTGCGAAGGAAGCGGTGGGGCAATTGGATGACCATGGAATAAAGGGAGTGCTAAAGGAAGATAAAGCCATCGCCGACAAACTGAACACATTTTTTGCATCTGTATTTACCGAAGAGAATATACACAACATACCGGAAGCCAACAGGCTATACGCAGGAAACAAAGATGGGAAACTGACTGGGTTGACGATCAGTCTAGAACAGTGTTCTTCAACCACCTGTCCTTGGACCGGTGCTGGTCCACAGAAATTTCCTGCCGGTCCACAGGGCCAGCGCGTGCATCAGGCCCAAAATAGTGTTCTTCAACCGCTGGTCCACGGTGCAATCGATGCCAGCTCCATCATCCTCACTGATTCAGTGCACAAAGCCTGAACAGGAAGCCTTCTCTCTGACATTGCAACGTCAGAGGGAAGGCTTCCAGATGAGGCACGGGACGCTCAAGGAGCCGCTGCCCACAGCTTTGTGAACTGCATCAGTGAGGAAGAGGGAGCCGGCCTGAAGATAATACCGGGGTGGCATAAAATGGCCAGGCAGGAGCAGGCCAAAAGGTAAGGCATAGCATGGAGGGAGGGAGACAACAAAGGTATGGGGAATGATTTTATTTGAATTTAGTGATTGAATTATGTCAATTTTGAGAATTTACATCTGCAGTCAGTGTGCTTTGTGTAGTTTAATTTTGTGGTTAACCATTATGTGTTGTTAAAAAGATTATATAGTGTATCTTTGAAAAATGAATGGAAAAAAAACTGTTACAATTAGTACTATTATGGGACGGGGTCTGGAGTGGAGATTGGGTAGAGATGGGCGGGGTCTGGCCCACGACTTAACCCAGTTTTCTTCAACCGCCGGTCCACAGAATAATTCTTTTATTTCTGCCGGTCCATAGGTGTAAAAAGGTTGAAAAACATTGGTCTAGAAGAGGTATGCAGGCAGATTGATAGGCTTAAAAATGATAAATCCCCGGGACTAGATGGCATCCATCCAAGGTTAATCAAGGAACTAAAAGGGGCTATAGCTGAACTGCTTCAACTAATAGCCAAGCTATCAATCAAATCAGGAAGGATTCTGGAAGACTGGAAAGTGGCAATGTTACGCCTATCCTCAAGAAAGGTTCGATGGGATATCCAGGAAACTACAGACCAGTGAGTCTGATCTTGGTACCTGGAAAGATGGTAGAGGCGCTGTTAAAAGTCCGCATCATTGATCACCTTGACAGACACGATCTGATGAGGACCAGCTAGCATGGCTTTAGCAAAGGAAGATCTTGCTTGACAAACTTGCTGCACTTCAAGGAAGTATAACAGGCAGATAGACAAGGATGACCCGGTCAACATTATATATTTGGATTTTCAGAAGGCGGGTTCAACAAGGTTCCACATGAACAACTACTTCAGAAAACTGCGAGCCATGGAATAGAGGGTGAAATACTCACGTGGATTAAAAACTGGCTGGCGGGTAGGAAACAGAGTGGGAGTGAATGGACAATACTCTGACTAGAAAAATGTCACGAGTGGAGTACTGCAGGGTTCGGTGCTTGGACCCATGCTCTTAAACATATTTATAAACAATCTGGAAATTGGCACGACGAGTGAGGTAATTAAATTTGCAGATGATACGAAGTTTAGAGTAGTGAAGACGCAGGGGTACTGCGAAGACCTGCAACGTGACATACACGCACAAGAAATGGGCCGCAACATGGCAAATGAGGTTTAACGTGGATAAGTGTAAGGTGATGCATGTCGGTAACAAAAATCATATAAACGCCTACAGGATGTCCGGTGCTGTACTTGGAGAGACCTCCCAGGAAAGAGACCTGGGAGTAAGCCATCCACACAATGTGCGACAGCGAAAAGGGTGAACAGAATGCTAGGAATGATTAAGGGGATCATGAACAAATCGAAGAAGGTTATCATGCCACTGTACCGGGGCCATGGAACGCCCTCACCTGGAATACTGCATCCAGCACTGGTTGCCGTACATGAAGAAGGACATGGAACTACTCGAAAGGGTCCAGAAAAGAGTGACTAAAATGGTTAAGGGGCTGGAGGAGTTGCCGTACAGCAAGATTAGACTTAGTAGATAAAGACAGGTTGTTCACCCTCTCCAAGGTAGAGAGAATAGGACACTCTCTAAAGTTAAAAGGGGATAGATTCTGTAGAAACGTTAGGAAGTTCTTCTTCACCCAGAGAGTGGTTGAAAGCTGGAATATTCTTCCTGAGGCTGTTATAGGGGAAAACACCTTCCAGGGATTCAAGATAAGGTTAGACAAGTTCCTGCTAAACCGGAACGTACGCAGGTAAGGCTAGTCTCAGTTAGGGCACTGGTCTTTGACCTAGGGGCCGCCGCGTGAACGGACTGCTGGGCACAATGGACTGCTGGTCTGACCCAGCAGCGGTAATTCTTATGTTCTTAGGGTTCTTCAGCTTGAAGAGCCCTGACTATGGAGGGGATATGATTGAAGTCTACAAAATCCTGAGTGGTATAGAGCAGGCGAAAGTGAATTGATTTTTCTTTTTACTCTCAAAACTTACAAAAAAAGGACTAGAGGGACGTTAAAACAAAAAAAAGGGAATTTTTTCACTCAAATAGTTAGGTTTTGGAACTTGTTGCCAGAGGATATGGTAACTGTGGTTGGCATGCAGGTTAATTAAAAAAAAAAAAAAAAAAAAAGTTTGGACAAATTCTTGGAGGAAGTATCCTTAGTCTGCTATTGAGAAAGACATGGAAGAAGCCCCTATTTGCCCTGGAATTGATAGCATGAAGTGTTGCTACTATCTGAGTTTCTGCTAGATACTTGAGACATGGATTGGCCACTGTTGGAAACAGGATACTAGGATAGATGGACCATTGGTCTGACCCAGTATAGCTATTCTTAAGTTCTTATTGCCATAAGAACATAAAAATAGCCTTACTGGGTCAAACCAATGGTCCATGAAGCTCAGTAACCTGTTCTTAAGGTGGCCAATCCAGGTCACTTGTACCTGGCCAAAACTCAAAGAGTAGAAACATTCCATTCTACCGATCCAGAGCAAGCCGTGGCTTCCCCCCCATGTCTCTCTCAATAACAGATAATGGACTTTTCTTCCAAGAAATTGTACAAACATTTCTTAAAATTAGCTATGCTATCTGCTCTTACCACAACCTCTGGCAATACATTCCAGAGCTTAACTATTCTTCGAGTGAAAAAATATTTCCTCCTATTGATTTTAAAAAGTATTCCCTGTAACTTCAAGTGCCCTAGTCTTTGTCATTTTTGACAGAGTGAAAAATTGATCTACTTGTAGCCGTTCTACTCAAGATTTTGTAGGCTTCAATCATATCTCCACACAGCCATCTCTTTTCCAAGATGAAAAAAAGTCCTAACCTTTTTAGTCTTTCCTCATACAAGAGGAGTTCCATCCTCTTTATCATCTTTGTCACTCTTCTTTGAAACTTTTCTAGTGCTGCTATATCTTTCTTGAGATAAGGAGACCAGAATGGAACTCAATACTCTAGGTGAGGTCGCACCATGGAGCAATACTTGGGCATTATAACATTCTTAGTCTTGTTAACCATCCCTTTTTTAATAATTGCTAGAATCCTGTTTGCTTTTTTGGCCGCCACTACATTGGGTGGAAGGTTTCATCATATAGCACAGTTACTTACCGTAACAGGTGTTATCCAGGGACAGCAGGCAGATATTCTTGACTGATGGGTAACGGCACCGACGGAGCCCCGGTACGAACAATTTTAGAGTGATTGCACTCTAAGAACTTGGAAAGTTCTAGCAGGCCGCACCGCGCACACGCGAGTGCCTTCCCGTCCAACGGAGGCGCGTGGTCCCCAGTTAGGATAAGCCAGCTAAGAGGCCAACCCGGGGAGGTGGGTGGGACGCAAGAATATCTGCCTGCTGTCCCTGGATAACACCTGTTACGGTAAGTAACTGTGCTTTATCCCAGGACAAGCAGGCAGCATATTCTTGACTGATGGGTGACCTCCAAGCTAACAAAAAGAGGGATGGTGGGAAGGTTGGCCATTAGGAAAACAAATTTTGTAAAACAGATTGGCCGAAGTGTCCATCCCGTCTGGAGAAAGCATCCAGACAATAATGAGATGTAAAAGTATGAACTGAGGACCAAGTAGCAGCCTTGCAGATTTCCTCAATAGGCGTGGAGCGGAGGAAAGCTACAGATGCTGCCATAGCTCGAACTCTATGGGCCATGACAGAACCTTCCAGTGTCAGTCCGGTCTGAGCATAACAGAAAGAAATGCACGCTGCCAGCCAATTAGACAACGTACGTTTAGAAATAGGACGTCCCAATTTATTCGGATCAAAGGACAGAAAGAGTTGGGGAGCTGATCTGTGGGGCTTAGTACGCTCTAAATAGTAAGCCAGAGCCCGCTTACAGTCCAAAGTATGCAGAGCTTGTTCTCCAGAATGAGAGTGAGGTTTCAGAAAGAAGACAGGCAGAACAATGGATTGGTTGAGATGGAATTCCGAGACAACCTTAGGGAGAAACTTTGGATGTGTACGCAGAACCACCTTGTCATGATGAAAGACTGTAAAAGGTGGATCCGCAACTAGTGCATGTAGCTCACTGACTCTCCTGGCAGAGGTAAGAGCAATAAGGAAAAGTACCTTCCAAGTGAGAAACTTGAAAGGAGCGGTAGCCAAAGGTTCAAAAGGAGGCTTCATTAAGGCGGAAAGAACTACATTGAGATCCCAGATAACAGGAGGGGTTTTAAGAGGTGGTTTTACATTGAAAAGACCCCGCATGAACCTGGACACCAAGGGATGAGCTGAGAGGAGTTTTCTATGGACTGGCTCATGAAAAGCAGCAATAGTACTGAGGTGGACTCTGATTGAAGTAGACTTGAGGCCAGAGTCAGACAAAGAAAGAAGATAATCCAACAAGGTCTCCACTGCAAGGGAGGTGGGATCATGATGATGAAGAAGACACCAGGAAGAAAACCGTGTCCACTTCTGATGGTAACATTGCAGAGTGGCCGGTTTCCTGGAGGCATCCAGAATGGCACGAACGGGCTGAGACAAAAGAGTATCATGAGAAGTCAGCCCGAGAGAAACCAAGCTGTCAGGTGCAGAGACTGAAGGTTGGGATGCAGAAGGGTCTCCTGATGTTGTGTAAGCAGCGAAGGAAACAGTGGAAGAAGAAAGGGTTCCCTGGAACTGAGTTGAAGTAGAAGGGAGAACCAATGTTGCCTGGGCCACCGTGGAGCAATCAGAATCATGGTGGCTCGTTCCCTCTTGAGCTTGAACAAGGTTCTTAACATGAGAGGTAGAGGAGGGAAAGCGTACAGGAATAGATTGGACCAATCGAGGAGAAATGCATCCGCTTCCAGATGGTGAGGAGAGGAGAGTCTGGAGCAGAATAGGGGCAGCTGGTGATTGTGAGGAGCTGCAGAGGTCTATCTGAGGAGTGCCCCAGTGAGCGAAGATGGACTGCAGAGTGAAAGGATCGAGTGTCCACTCGTGAGGCTGGAGAATTCTGCTGAGCTTGTCCGCCAAGGAATTCTGTTCTCCCTGAATGTAGATAGCTTTTAGGAAGAGGTGGTGATCTGTGGCCCAAGCCCAAATCTTCTGGGCTTCCTGGCACAAGAGGCGAGAGCCCGTCCCACCCTGCTTGTTGATGTAGTACATCGCAACTTGATTGTCTGTGCACAGTAGAAAGACCTGAGGGAAGAGAAGATGCTGGAAGGCCTTGAGGGCATAAAACATCGCTCTGAGTTCCAGGAAGTTGATGTGATGTTTCATTTCCTGGGCTGTCCAAAGTCCTTGAGTTTGGAATTCGTTCAAATGAGCTCCCTAGGCATAAGGGGAGGCGTCGGTGGTGATGACAAGTTGATGAGGAGGTAGATGGAACAAAAGACCTCTGGAGAGATTTGAGGATATCAACCACCATTGTAGAGAGTGATGAAGAGAGGATGTCACAGATATGCGTCGTGAGCAAGGATCCGTTGCTTGGGACCACTGGGTCGCTAGGGTCCATTGAGGAGTGCATAGGTGGAGACGTGCGAAGGGTGTGACATGAACTGTGGAGGCCATGTGACCCAAGAGTATCATCATTTGCATGGCAGAGATGGAACGTTGATGAAGCACCTGCTGACACAGAGATTGGAGAGTGTGAAGACGGTTGGACGGCAGAAAAGCTCTCATGAGGACTGTGTCCAGCACCGCTCCAATGAATTGAAGTCTCTGAGTGGGGATAATATGAGATTTGGGTAGATTGATCTCGAACCCCAGAAGTTGTAAAAACATGATGGTCTGGTTGGTGGCCTGGAGTACTATCTGAGAAGAACTGGCCTTTATCAACCAATCGTCCAGGTAAGGAAACACCTGAAGGTGGTGGGAACGTAGAAAGGCGGCCACCACAATCAGACATTTGGTGAACACTCTGGGAGAGGATGCCAGACCGAAGGGTAGCACCTTGTATTGGTAATGACAATGATTGATCATGAAGCGGAGGTACTGTCTGGAGGCCAGATTGACCGGTATGTGAGTGTATGCTTCTTTGAGATCTAGGGAACATAGCCAGTTGCCTTGATTGAGAAGAGGATAAAGAGTAGCTAGAGAAAGCATCTTGAATTTCTCTTTTACCAAGCATTTGTTGAGATCGCGAAGATCTAAAATGGGTCTGAGATCTCCTGTCTTTTTGGGAACTAGAAAGTAACGGGAGTAAAATCCCTGCCCCTTTTGATCCAGAGAAACCTCCTCTATGGCGTTCAGAAGAAGGAGGGATTGAACCTCTTGAAGAAGGAGGGAAGACTGAGAAGTGTTCAAAGCAGACTCTCTTGGCAGACTTTGGGCAGGAAGAGTCTGGAAATTGAGAGAGTAGCCGTGGCGGATGATGTTGAGAACCCACTGATCCGAGGTGATGATTTCCCAACGGCTTATGAAATGAGTAAGGCGTCCTCCTATGGGCTGCTGAAGATGGGCAGAAGGAGGGAGACTGGCTATGTCCTGGAGAACCAAGTCAAAAGGGTTGAGTTGATTTCTGTGAAGGGAGAGGTTTCACTTGCTGTTGCTGCTGTGCTGGTCTAGCAGCTTGTCTCTGTTGTTGCCTCTGACGCCTGGGTTGCTGCTGGGTCTGAGGTAAAGGACGAACCACAAATCTACGTTGATAGGCCGATTGTTGGCGAAAAGGCCTAGTAGGTGGGGTCTTCTTCTTATGTCTTAAGGAGAGTGTCCCATCGAGTCTCATGAGCTGAGAGTTTCTGAGTAGTGGAGTCCAAACAGCTCATCCCCCAAACAAGGTGCATTGGCCAGTCGATCTTGATGATTGACATCGAGTTCTGAAACTTTGAGCCAGGCCAGTCGCCGCATAGCTACCGACATAGCCGTGGCCCTAGAGGTCAGCTCAAAGGTGTCATAGATTGATCTGACCATAAACTTGCGCAGTTATAAAAGCGATGAAGAAGTTTGGCGAAAGGCAGATTTTTTACGGTCAGGGAGATATTTCTCAAAAGATGACAAAGTCTGAATGAGATGCTTAAGGTAAAAAGAAAAATGGAAAGCATAGTTCCCTGATCTATTTGCTAGCATCGCATTTTGATACAACCTCTTGCCAAACTTATCCATGGCCTTACCTTCTCTGCCAGGAGGGACAGAAGCGTATACACTAGCCCCCGTGGATTTCTTTAAAGTAGATTCCACCAGTAAGGACTCGTGGGGGAGTTGCGGCTTGTCAAAGCCTGGAATAGGGATGACCTTATATAAGGAGTCCAGTTTGCGGGGAGCTCCTGGGATGGTCAAGGGTGTCTCTAGATTTTTGTAAAATGTCTCTCTTAATATGTCATGGAGAGGCAGTTTGAGAAATTCCCTTGGAGGCTGGTCAAAATCCAGAGCATCAAGAAATGCCTTGGATTTTTTGGATTCAGCCTCCAAGGGAATAGAGAGAGATTCACACATCTCTTTGAGAAAAGAGGTAAAAGAAGTTGCATCAGGTTTAGAGGATGTATCCAAAACAGAAGGATCCTCTTCTCTTGATGAACACTCTCCCTCTGATAGAAGAGGGTCCTCCGAATCGCCCCAGAGATCAGGGTCCCGCACTTGAAAACTGCGGTCCTGGGATTCCGGTGTGGAGGGTTCTAGGTGTCGAGTTTTATGCATCGACTTCCCAGACCTCTGTGAAACGGTACCGGGAGATGTTATAGGCTGTGTCGGTGCCGATGTTTGAACAGCCTGGTGTAAGGATCTCGGTTCCGGCGCTAAGACTGGCATAGATACCGAGGAAGTGGTATGCATCGGTACCGACAAGGTGGATGCCGACAAAGGAGGCTGCTCCACTGTCGGTACCGGAGGCTCAGACCGGACCGGGACTGGAAGGCTCGGTGTCAGAAGGGCAGGTAACAGCTGCTGTAGTTGTTCTTTAAGCTGTACTTGCAGGACGGCGGCAATGCGCTCGTCCAGTGAAGGCACCGGTACCGCATTTTTCTTCTGCGGTACCTTGGGTGCCGCTCTACACTCCGAAGAGGAACCCGATGTCGAGGGGCTTACCTCAATCGGAGCGGAGCGCTTCCGCGGGCGCCTCGAGGTCGGCAGGATTGGGCTCACTGCCACTGAGACCGGAGGGCGCTCCAGCGGGGAAGGCTTCTTAGCCGGCTTACCTGAAGGGTGCGACGCCGGCGCAGTGTCGCACAGTGCCGACTGCGTCGGGGTCAAAGTGGGGACCGGTGCCGCCGAATCCGACATCTCGATACCAAACAATAATCGCTGTTGGATTTGTCGATTTTTTAAAGTTCTCTTTTTAAGAGTGGCACAGCGGGTGCAAGTAGACGCTCGATGGTCAGGACCAAGACACTGTAGACACCAGTTGTGCGGGTCTGTGAGTGAAATTGGTTGAGCGCACCGCTGGCACTTCTTAAACCCAGGTTGAGGGGGCATGAATGTAAAAACGGCTTCAGCCAAATCGAAGGCCGAGGCCTCGATGGCGGCAACAGGCCCCGCTGGGGCGAAACCGAAAAAAAGAAAGAAAAACGAATTAAGTTTGTTTTTTGTTTTTTTTTAACAAAGAAAAGAAAATAAAATGAGGGAAACAATATTTCCCAACGAGTTTACGCGAGCGGGAAGGCGAAAATAGAAAAAAGTTTTCAACAGCCGTTGAAACGTGTGTCTTCTTAGCTCCGCGGAAACTAAGAAACTGGGGACCACGCTCCTCCGTCGGGCGGGAAGGCACTCGCACATGCGCGGTGCGGCCTGCTAGAACTTTCCCAAGTTCTTAGAGTGCAATCACTCTAAAATTGTCCGTACCGGGGCTCCGTCGGTGCCGTCATCCATCAGTCAAGAATATGCTGCCTGCTTGTCCTGGGATAATGTCTACAACAACACACAGATCCTTTTCTTGGGCGCTAACCCCCAAAATGACCCATAGCATTTGGTAACTGACTTGGGTTATTCTTCCCAATGTGCATCACTTTGCATTTGTCCACATTAAATTTCATCTGTCACTTGGATGCCCAGTCTTCCAATTTCCTAAGGTCTGCCTACAATTTTTCACAATAATCCGTGTGCGTTTTAACAACTTTGAAAAATTTAGTGTCAAATTTAATTAGCTCACTCGTTGTTCCAATTTCCAGATTATTTGTAAATATGTTAACACCAGTCCCAGTATAGATCCCTGCGGCACTCCTTCATTGTCCTCCTTAAACTGTCCTGAAAGCAGTGCTCTAAAGTCCCTTCCTCCATGACAGCCTCCTTGAAAGAACTGGTTCTTTTGAACAGCCAAATATACTGACCAACTCATACCCTTCTGAGACAAATTCAGGACTCAAAGCCTGCCCCATTATGAGGCAGTCCTACTTTCATCTTTCACCTTATTCTTTGCAAACCTCAGCCCCTAGATAGGAACAAAGGGAGAAGGTTCACTAGCTTTTTTTGTGCTAACAACCACTTGCCACTGGGAACTTCCCAGCACCCAGGGCCTAATCAGAATGCACAGGCTTACCACACATGCCGAGAAACATTGACTGATGACTGCACAGACCTTATGACAAACCTATAACCTTCAGTTTCAATCTGCTGGTAGAAACCTATATCCCAAGCATCTGGACTGGTCTGGAGGATTTTTAAGGAAGCAGATTGTTACAAGGTCTCTCATGAGAAGTATTGCTTCCTTTAGCGAGCAGGACAGTTTGTGCAGGCCGTAAGATTTAAGGGTCAATATTCAACAGATAGAGGTTCTACCACTTTCAGAGGCTCACTGGGGCCATCTACACTGGCCAGGGTGGTGTTCTAGGCTGCCCCTGAATTTTGGAATCAACTTTCAAGTTGACTTAGACCATTGTTTCTCAACTTAGTCCTGAAGTACGCTCTTACCAGTCAGGTTTTCAGAATATCTACAATGAATATGTAGAACCTTGATTTGCATATACTGCCTCCATTATATGCAAAATTTCTTCCATGCATATTCATTGTGGATATCTGAAAATCTGACTGGCAAGGGGGCACTCCAGGACAGAATTGAGAAACAATGACTTAGGCCACTGAATCTTAACCTAAATTAAAAAGGTTGAAGACCTATTTTATCCAAGCATTTGGCACATCTGACCTTTCAGGGAACAGAATTGATGTGTTAATTGTATTTAGACAGTCACTATCATATTTTAATGCCATATTTACAATTTTTATGTAGTTTATGTTTGTTCTATATTTTATGGCATTCCTGTCTAGTTTTATATTTTAGTATGTCAACCACTGAGATCGCTTGCAACATGCCAATATAGTAAATTTGTATTAAACAATTATGTTAAATGATGAGCCCAGTATGCACAACTACACACACAACTTACCCTATCAATCCAGCACCACAGGCCACCACCCCATCAGAGTGATCTTCATCTCCAGCAATATGATCGATGAAAGACAAAATAAACTCTACTCTGGGTTGCACCAACATCACATCAGCTGAAAAGGAAGATTATGTCAGTTGCATGCATCACATCACCTATGGACAATCTGTCCAAAGCGGGAGACTTTCTGCAATGCCACATGCTTTCCCTGTACTGTCAAATACTCACGATTTACATTTTCCTGATCACCCTTCAAGCCCTGAATGATGCCAGTGTATGCTTCAAGGCAGCCCTCCCTCAACTCATTCAGGTAATCCACCATGTCATAGTCTGCCTGGAAGGGAGACAACAGCAGAGCCCAGGTCACAGCTCACACATGCATACAAATTTTGACATTAGAGCCATGGGACCCAGAACTGAGATTTAGATAACTGTACCTTATCCACCTGGGCTTGGGATGCTTGCTGCAATGTATTCAACACCACTTCTAAATACTTTTTGAACTCCCCTCCAATAGCAAGAGCAATATCACCAAACACAGAAAGTATCTGAGGTTTCACAGAGCGATGAACATTTTCATTCTGTAAAACAAACCCAGAAATATGCCATCCATGGTCAAGTGTTTTGAGCCTACAAAGCACAAATTAAAGCTGTACTTACTCCAAGGTTCTCCAGCAGCTGCTGCATCACCTCATCACAGAAAGGTAAGATATTGGACTGCAAGGCTCTGCACAGGTCTCCCACCAAACCCACTGCAGCCAGACACACCTACAGCAAATAAGTACCAGATATAACGAAAGATTAGGTTCTTACCTTTGCTAATCATCTTTCTTGTAAATCTTTTCTTTACTCTGGGACCAGTGGGTTGTGCGTCCCTTTCCACCAGGAACTGTAGGAAGCCTCAGATAATTGAAGTCTTAACTCTTCCCTCCGATAGCATACCCTGGAGCATGCCCCTTGGACACCAGTCTTAAAGCAGCCAGGAAAATCTACAGAAGATAAACAATAGAGAGAGGAACGGGGAACTCCCCGCCAGACAAATCAATTCTGCTCATGGCAACAAGTGCAAAATCAAATTCAACAATACAAAAATGCAATAACAGGTTAGTAAACATAAAACCACAAAGCAGTGCTAAGGGGAGACACAGCCTGCACTGTCAGAAGGGGGTGCTTGAACTAGACACTCCCCTAAATTTAGTGCTAAACCCAGCCAGATGGCATTCTTATAAAGGCTGGTCAGAAACCGAAATCTAGCTTACCAATTCTAGAGAATGACACGGGGGAAAAATTTTATCAGTCCCCACGAGCTCAGTCCACGTCCTGCAAGCTGCCAGATCCCACCTGCACAAGCCTCAAATAGTTATGATTTTATACTGAACTTATTTTATTTAAGAATAAAGAGAGACTATTCTGTATAATTCTCATTTTATAAACACAAATAATACAGAGCAAACCCCTGTCTCCCCTCCCTTTCACAAATATCCCCTCCATTATTGTGAAAACTGAACAAAACAAATTACGACAGAATGCTACATAGAAAAATCAAGCTAACAGAATACTTCAGTCACACATGGCAGGAATAGTGTTAGGGGAGTGCAACTAGGGCAAGGCACCAAAAGTAGCATCCTGCTTGATTGCCACATCAATCCTGTAAAACTTGGTAAAGGTGTGCAAGGAGGACCATGCAGCAGCCCTACAGATCTCATCCAGAGAAACTGCCAATGACTCAGCCCAGGAGGAAACCCCTCTGGTTAAATGAACCCGCACCCCGAGGGGTGGCTTCTTAGCTGCCTCTACATAAGCCGCAGAAATGGCTGCTCAAATTCACCTCGAAATGGTAGCCTTAGAAGCAGGCCTGCCTTGGCATGCAGGACCCACCAGGACAAACAAGTGGTCCAAGAGACAAAACTCGTTGGTAACTTCCAAATACTGCAGCAAGAGCCTGTGCACATCCAGGGACTGCAGCACCTGGTCCTGAGATTTTGAACCAGAAGGAACAAGCACTGGAAGCCGGACTTCTTGATTCATATGGAAGGCAGAAACCACTAAGAAAGGAAGGAACCGTACACAGCAGGACCACGGCATCTTTATCTGCCATCATTTACTATATCACTATATAATATGCAGGAAAGGATACCAATAGGAAAAAGCCTGAAGATCCTAAACTCTCCAGGCTGAAGTGACAGCCAAAAGGAAGACTGTCTTGATTGTGAGATCATCAAAGATGCCTTGCTTAAAAAGCTCATAAGGCGGGCGAGCCAGGGAGCGGAGAAGTAGATTCAGATTCCACGTCAGACAAGGAAGGCGCAAAGGAGGCCTCAGACGAATCATGCCACTTAGAAAATGGACCAGAACACGATGAACCGCCAATGAGCCTCTTAAGGTAAAGAGGTTCCATACAGGACAGACCTGCAATCTGAACCTGGAGCGAAGCCACTGTAAGACCCTTTTTCAGGCCATCTTGCAGAAACTCCAGCACCCGAGGAAGAGAGGGAGAAGGATCCTCCTGGCTGGCACACCATGTTTGGTAGCACTGCCAAGCCTTCACATAGGCCACCACCGTGGATGTCCGTTTACTGTGAAGCAATGTAGCAATCACCGCAGAGCTATGCCGTAAGACCAAAGCGGTCTGGATCCTGCAGAGTGATCAGACCTGTGTGAGGAGATGAGGGTGGCAAGGCAACCACAGCCCTCAACCCCATCGGCATACCACAGCCAATCAGGAACCACCAGGATCACCAGCCCCCTGTGCTCTGCTATCCGACGCAACAGACACCCTATCATGGGCCACAGAGGGAAGGCATAAAGAACACCCTCCCAGGACCAGGGCTGCACCAAAGTGTCTCGACTGTAAAACCGATCAGCCTTTTTGTTTTCTGCAGTCACAATGAGATCTCCCCACTGGTGTACTATGCACTCGAATGCTCTCTGGGAGCATTCCAGGGTCCAGCATCTGGCAACTGAGAAAGTCCGCCTGAACGTTGTCCACACCTGCCACAAGAGCCACAGATAGCGCTACAATATGTCTCCACCTAGCAAAAGAGCAACTGAGCCTCCACGCTCAGGGACTCCTCGTGCCTCCGACAACTGACGTAAGCCACTACCATGGCATTGCACGAAACATGGACAGTTTGATGATGGAGATGACCCAGGGAATGGAGAAGGGCCAGCCGAATCACCCTCAGTTCCAGGCGACTATCGACCACTTGAGTTCAAGGGTGCCCTCAGGCCCTGTACGAGGATAGACACACATACTGTCGCCCAATTGGAGAGACTCGTATCCATTGATAGGGTCACCCAATCCGAAATCCAGAGTGGAAGGTCCCTGTCCAGCGATAGGGGACACAACCACCATTCCATGCTGCTGCGTGCTGTCACCATCCAGGGCAGGCAGGCAAACAACTGATCCACTGCAGAGGACAGTCTGGCTCTGGCCCATGGAACTACATCGATCGTCGCCACCATAAGCCCCAGGACCTGGAGATACTGCCAAGTCGTCGGGGTTGGAGTGGCCAGAAGGTCCCTGATAACTTTCCAAAGCTCCTCCTGACGAGAAGCTGGGAGGAACACTTCTGTTCTGCCCTGTGTGAAAGCGGACCCCCAGGTACTCCAAATCCTGGGTGGGCTCTATGTGACTCCTGCAAAAGTTGATCACCCAGCCCAGACACTGCAGCAAGTGAACCACATGCTGGACTGCCCGGAGCCCTTCTGCCAGAGAGGGAGCCCTGATCAGTCAGTCGTCTAGATACAGATGGACCAGGACACCCAGGAAACGGAGATGCACTGCCGCCATCACCTTGGTGAAAGCCATGGGCACCATCGCCAATCCGAAGGGAAGAGCCATAAATTGAAGGTGCTGCTCCAAGATATGAAACCGTAGAAACTTACTGTGCACCAGAAAGATGGGAATATGGAGATACCTCCATTAGGTTCAGGGAGGCCAAAAACTCCCCCGGCGCCACCAAAGCAATGACAGAAGGCACCATCTCCACATGGAAGTAGGGCAATTTCAGCACAGCATTGACAGCTTCGAGATCCAGAACCTGTCTTCAATCGTTGGAGCCCTTCTTTGGAACAATGATGTATAGAGTATCTCCCAGAGCCCAAGTCACACTTCGGCACGGGTTCGATTGCTGCAAGATCTAAAAGTCTGCAGAACATGGTCTCCACCTGAAGTAGCTTCTAGGGGCGGCCCACGGGGGAATCCAGCAAGGACAGAGAAACTCCAATTTGAGCCCATAGCAGATAAGTCCAAAACCCAGCGGTCAGACGTGATGGGTCTCCCATTCCTCCAGAAAGGCCGACAGCCACCTCCCGATGCGCGGGAGAGGGGCCGGAGGACTGGTGTCAGAATGTTTCTTACAGGGAGCTGCCAGCCATCTAATCAAGGATGGATGATGGACAGGCCCACCGAAGCGTGGTCTGGAAGATGAAGAGCACCTCTGTCCTGAAGAGGGAGGACCGGAGTACTGGTGAGGATGTCAAAAGGGATGAAAATTAGAACACCCCAAACTCCTGGAAGGATGGGACATGCTCTTGGGCAAAGCCTTGTGTTTGACACTCACAATAAGGTCATCCAGACCCTGGCCGAACAGAAGCTGTCCCTTAAAGGGCAACATGCTCAATGTGGCCTTATGAGGAAGAGTCCCCAGATCACTGCATGATCCACAACATCCTCCGGGTGGACACCAATAAGTGTCCAGTTTGGCAAAAACTTTCACTATGTCATAATGCAGCCATATAATCCACCCCTGAGATGAGAAAATCCATATCGCGCAGCACCAGTGTCAGGGTCAGGGTCATGGCGTAATTTGGAGTGGCATGCCTGAGCCATGAAGAACAAAGCTGTCACCATTTTGACACTGATCATAGCCAAATCGAATAGGCATTTAAGGATGAAATCCACATGCCTGTCCTGAACATCTTTCAGAACCACCCCTCCGTCAGTAGGATGAGAAGTAGGCTTGGTGACCTGAGCCACAGCGGAATCTACCTTCGGAGAAGCAAAGCGCTTGGTAAAACTTACCATGGGAATAAAGCCTCACCATGGCCCAAGCTCATTTCAAAGCGCCCTCTGGATTATCCCAAATATCTGACAGGATACTAACCATATCGGGATTATCAGGAAAGGAGGCAGTTTGTGGCCTCTGATCACTCATGAGAACACATTCTGCCTGAACCGGCTGATCCGATTGCAATTTTAATTGCTGCAGAGATTCCGCAATGAGGTCTTCAAGACAAGTGGGTTTGAAAAATCTGCACACTGTGGAATAGTCTGCCAGATCCTGGGACCCACTCTGATCTTAATCGTGAAGCTCTGCCATATTTGCCACATTCAGACACCGTAGAACATCCCTACGAAAGTAGAAGAATCGAGAATGTGTGCCCAATTCAATCGCAGGCATCACCCTCTTGGGCACCAGGGTCCCTGCCAGAGAACAAACCAAACTACCTGGGTCCAGCGGAGGCACAATCCCCATGGGCGTCCCAGATGCCGGTGGAGTGACATCAGGCATAGACTTCTTAACCAAATATGTCTGATAACAGCATATTCATAAAATCCAGGGGAGAAAGGTCTCCCCTGGCAAAAGCCACTCTGTGCACCTCAGATTTGGAGTGTTGGATGATTTGCAAGGCTTTTCGCCAGAATCGCACTTGCGTTTCACCGATATGCTACCAGCGCTCTCCCCAGGAATTGGGGCAATAGGCACAAGTAGAGAACCCCCTTCTCCCCGGAAGTGGACGGCACCGCACCGCATCTGTGCAAACTTTGTGGGCCACAGCGCATGTGGAGAAAAAGCGACACATCTGACAGACATCCACTGCAAATGAGGCAGGAATCCATGGCATCTTGTTCTGGAGAGGCCATCTGAGAAGTTTGGAGCAAAAAACGAAGCTCTAACTATAAAAAAAATAGTTTTATTCAAATCGGGAAAAATTCAAGATTGCCACCACGGGTGCCAATTTTACATTCAATAGCCTGGAAAACAGGAATCCCTAAAAGATGGCAATTTGGGGATTTTAGAGGTGGGGAGAGATAGGGCATGCAGGTAAAGCACCCAAAACCCCCTTTTTAAGACCCCCCAAAATCACTAACAGGCTATATGGGAGAAGCTGCAGGCAATGCTGGAAATAGCATAAAGGAAGATCTAAAGCCACAAAAAAATGGATTTCAAGTCTTCTGACTGCTCCATCGGCATGACCACCATGGCTGGTGACCTCCGCCACTCTGGGATATGTCGTGCAAATGCCTGGCGGAGGCATGCAGTCTGGCTCTGATCCCAGTCGCACCTCCACAGAACCGCTCAGCCTGTGCTACACTCACTAGTGGACAAACCTGGGGTGAGCTAGCTCCTGATCTCAAACCCCGATCTGACTTGCAGGCTATCCAGGGGGCTTACTGCAGAGCAAGGAACCCCCCAGAAGCAGATGTTCTCCAGTAGTCTGATCTCCCAACACAGGGAACTTCCACAGCACAAGGGAAAAACCATGAAAGAAAATATTGAAAAAGATACAAAAAGAAACATGAGCAGTAAAGATAAGCTCCTACAGGCTGGCTTGTAGGAAGATAAGACTGGGGTCCAAGGGGCATGGTCCAGTGTATGCTATCAGAGGGAGGAAAGACTTCAATCATCTGAGGCTTCCTAAATTTCCTGGCAGAATGAGATGCACAACCCACTGGTCCCAGAATAAAGGGGGATTGTACAAGGAGAAACTGGGTTCTTACCTAATTTTCTCTCTTTTAGACTCTCCAGACCAATACAGTTCACTGATGGGTAATAGCTCACCATGAACAGCAGGTGGAGACAGCCAAAACTTTGGCTGTAATACTAATAGCTGTGCTTCCCTCTAGTCCAGTGGTCTCAAATTCAAACCCTTTGCAGGGCCACATTTTGGATTTGTAGGTACTTGGAGGGCCTCAGAAAAAAATAGTTAATGTCTTAAAGAAATGATAATTTTGCATAAGGTAAAACTCTTTATAGTTTATAAATCTTTCCTTTTGACTAAGTCTAATAATAATAATAATAATAATGTAATTTATAGCTAAAGAGACATATGATCAAGAAACGTTTTTATTTTACTTTTGTGAGTATGATAAACAAACTGAGGGCCTCAAAATAGTACTTGGCGGACTCCATGTGTGCTGAATAGCCAAGCAGAACTAAGAAATGCTAATTATAAACTGTAACACTAACAGGAGTAATTAACAGAGTAATAATGTTGGAAAATTGCATAGAAGCCCCCTCAGAAAAATGTTCTCACAGCTCACAAGCTGAGCCAAAGTCACTGTTCTTTTGATCTCCCATATCCTATAAAAATACTAGAACCTGCAGAAAAAAACAAATATACTATTCATGCAAATCCCAAAGAATAACAGAGAAAGACAGACAGAAGGGGGGGATTGTATCAGTCTGGAAAATCTACAAAGAACATTAGCAGGTTCAAGAACCTAATTTCTCCTTCTTTAGTATCTCTCCAGACCGGTACAGTTCACTGATTGGACATATCAAAGCAGTACCCATCATGGGTGCGAACCCAGAGGGCTGCCACCAAAACACGCTCACGAAACATTGTGTCCCAATGCACCTGGACTTCCACATGACAGTGTCGCACAAATGAATGCAGAGAAGACCAAACTGTGGCCTTACAGATATCCACTGGAGGCACAAGAGAAGACTCAGCCCAAGAAGCTGCTCGACTGAGTGGATGAGCCTTGAGAAAATCCGGAACAGGCTTCTTCTGAAGATAAGCGGAAGCTATCGTCTCTTTGATCCAACGCACAATGATAGTCTTGGAAGCAACGTCCCCCTTACGAGGGCCCGCTAAGAGGACAAAGATGATCCGACTTCTGGAACTCCTGGGTCCGCTGAACATAAGAGTGAAGGACCTGACAGACATCCAACTTGCAAAACTGCATCTGTTCCAAAGGGTTCATAGACAACGGCGCGAAAGACAAAAGCGCGCACCGACAATTGAGCGCAGCGCGTGCCGCCGCACCGCTCTAAATTAGTTTTTTAGGGGCTCCGACGGGGGTTTTGTTGGGGAACCCCCCCAGTTTACTTAATAGACATCGCGCCGGCGTTATAGGGGGTTGTAACCCTCCACATTTTACTGTAAACTGAACTTTTTCCCTAAAAACAGGGAAAAAGTTAAGTTTTCAGAAAAATGTGGGGGGTTACAACCCCCCACACAACGCCCCCACAACGCGGCACGATCTCTATTAAGTAAAGTGGGGGGGTTCCCCCCACGCCCCCCCGGAGCGCTAAAAACAGTAATTTAGAGTGGCTCGGCGGCGCACACTGCGCTCAATTGTCTGGGCGCGCCTTTGTCCCGGCGCGCTTTTGACCTGACACCGTTCCAAAGAGCCCTCCCAGCTACCCAAGACTAGAAGGACCACAGACTGGTTGACATGAAAAGGCAAGACCATCTTCAACAGAAAGGAAGGAATAGGTTGTAGCAACACCTGCTACCTAGAAAACTCCAGGAAGGGAGGCCTACAAGAGAAAGCCTGCAGCTCAGAAACACGTCTTGCAGAAGTAATGGCCAACAGGAAAAATGCCATGATGGTCTTTCAATGAGCAGGAACTCAGGGGCTCAAAGGGAGCATGCACCAGCACGGACAGGACCAGATTAAGATACCAGGCCGGAACCAAAGGCCTCACACTGGAGGCCGAAGCAATTTAGCTGCCCTCAAAAAGCGAACCACATCCAGAAAAGAAGTTAAACGTTTACCCTGCAGCAAACTGCACAACACAGACAAAGCTGCAAGTTAAACCCGGAGAGAAGACCAGGCCAAGCCCCTATCCAGGCCATCCTGCAAGAATTCCAAGATGTGAGGCAAAGAAGCACAAAGCAAAACCACTCCACGCGCAACACACCACTTCAAAAATACACCAAACCTGCACATAAGCCCAAGTGGAAAGCCTCCGGGATCCCAAGAGAGTGGAGATCACTATATGAATAACCTCTCTTACCTAGGCATTCCCTTTCAAGAGCCAAGCCGTAAGACAAAAAGGACCCGGATCGAACATTGGAATGGGGCCCTGAGTCAGAAAGTCTAGTGAGAAGGACAGTGGAAGATGATCTGCCACGAGAAGATGAACCAGACCCGTGTACCACAGTTGCCTGGGCCAGTCCAGAACCACCAGTATTACTTGGCTGGGGTGCCGAGCAATGTAAAGAAGGACTGTGCCCACCATTGGCCATGGAGAAAACACGT
This sequence comes from Geotrypetes seraphini, assembly GCF_902459505.1. Lineage (NCBI taxonomy): Eukaryota > Metazoa > Chordata > Amphibia > Gymnophiona > Dermophiidae > Geotrypetes > Geotrypetes seraphini. The sequence goes on along the minus strand of NC_047096.1, from coordinate 78,668,935 downwards.
ACAGGAGGCCCGCTGTCAGCCAAAGCTGTACCAGAGCATCCAGCTCCTCGGCCTGAACATCCCTGTGCCGACTGAAGAATCGGGGTGCTTTGGCGTTGACATTCATAGCCATCAGGTCCATGACCGGCACCCTCAAGACTGCACAATCAACTCGAAGGCTGCAGGACCAAGACACCACTCTCCGGGATCTAGCACATGACGACTGAGGAAGTCCGCCTGGACATTCAATATGGGAAGCCGAGATGTCCAAAAGATGAGCCTCTGCCCACACCATGAGAAAAACAGCATCTTGCGCCACCAGACAACTCCTGGTCCCCCCCCCCCCTGATGATTGACATAAGCCACCGCCGTGGCATTGTCCGAGAGAACCAGAACAGACTTGCCCCTCAACAATGTCTGGAACACTAGCAGCACTGGTCAGATGGCTCTGGTGTCCAGAACAGTGATTGACGCCTCCTCCGGAGACCAGCTGCCCTGATCCGAGTGTCTAAGGAGACTAGCATCTGTGAGAAGCACGGTCCACTGTGACTGATCCAGACTCACTCCCTGCACCAACGGAGACTGCAACGAACTAACCCCCAAATAGGAACGGGAGAGTCCAAATCGTGCACCTGGGGTGACCACCACTGAAGCAGAGCATGCTGAAGCAGGCACATGTGATCCTGGGCCCATCGAACCATGCCCAGGGAAGCTGCCATCGCCAAGACCTGGAGAAAAATCTGCACTCAAAGACACAGGGAAGTCATCAGAAGACAACTCTGGAACTGCAACTTGACCACTCAGGCAAGAAGACCTTCCCCAAGCTGGTGTCAAAAAGAACCCCAAGATGCTCGAGGCACTGAGAGAGAGCAACTGACTCTTGGACAGGTTGACTTCCCATCCCAGCAACTGTAAGAACTTCACAACCCGAGCATAACTCGGGAACTCTCCTGAAAAGACTTTGCTTGGATCAACCAGTCGTCCAGATAGGGGTGAACCAGAATGCCCTTCTTTCGCAAGGCCACCACCACAACCACAATAATCTTGGTGAATGTCCGCAGAGCCGTGGCCAGACCAAAAGGAAGTGCACAAAACCCATGATTGCAAAGCAAAGGAACTGCTGATGGGAGGTGCAAAACGGAATATGCAATTAGGCCTCCATCAGATTGAGAGGTCAAAAAAAAAAAATTGCTCACCGTGAACCGCATGAATGACAGATCTCTGGGTCTCCATGCGAAAAGACGGAACTCAAAGCCCTGTTGACCCACTTCAGATCCAAGATGAGCCAAAAGGTCCTCTCTTTCTTGGACCGGTGTCACACTCCTTCGGAGGCATGGGCACTACTGCTGAGATCTAGCAATTTAAGCATCTGATGAAAGGCCCGCTTCTTCCATGTTGCCCAAGGAGAAGCAAGAAAGTAGTCTGGCAAGGAGCAGGAAAACTCCAGAGCATAACATCCAGAATCACCTCCAGGACCCACTGATCTGTTGTGATTTTGGAACCGAGTGTCCACTGGAACCAAGGAAGGCGCCGGAAAGGAGTTATTGGGCAACAGGAGAATCAACAGAGGAATCACGACCACCCCCCCAACCCATCGGGCCCCCGAAAGGACTGTATGCACTAAATGAAATGGCTCTGGGGAGACCCAGAGACAGGAAAAGACAGGGCCATACCTGCGGAAATCACACAAATGCCCCCGAGCAATGCTACCCCGGTCTTCAGGAAGACGGGGCAATTTAGTCCGTTAAGGTCTAAACCAACTTGTCCAAATCCTCGCCAAACAATAAAGACCCCCACAAGAGAAATTTTGTCAGCATAGCCTTAGATGCCGCATCTGCCGACCAAGCCAGGAGCCACAAGGTACGATCAACCCGGCCAACCCGAGAGCCATGAACTTGGCCGACACCCACAACAGGTCATACGGCATCAGAGAGATAAGCACCCATCTCAATTTTAGCTACTTCCTATTCCACCAAGGACCAGTCATCAGACTCATGGTCAAGGACACGCTCGGCCCACCAGAATGCTGCACCTCCCCCTCCATGGCTCCCTGCTGCCGTGGTGAAGGTGGCTGCAGTTCCTGGGCACTGGAGTGGCTGGCTGGGAGAGGGCCTACTCCCCCTGCCCAGCCACTTGGCAGGAGCTGGTTGGTGCTGCTTAAGTCAGGTTAGGGGGGGAGGGGGAAAGGCTTGGTGGGTGCTGGGACTTAGCATGCATGTGAAAGGAGGAAAAGGAAAGTCAATTTGACCCACAGTTTAGGCAGAGGTAGGCTTGGGATTCTGGGAGACAGCTAGGGGGAAGGGAGAGGGAAGTGACAGGCAGGCCAGGGTGAGGAGAAGAAAGAGTGAGAGCTAGCATGAAGAGAGAGAGTGAAGTGACAGTGAGAAGAGGGGGGCACAAGATAGCAAAGACAAGTAAGCAGGCAGTAAGGCTAATATGAGAACTAGCAAAAGGGACAGATGACAACCATCATGACGGGTAGGGAGAATGAGGCAATCGTGACAGGTGGCTAGAGAATAACGTGGTAAACAGGCCAGCCAAGGTAATAGCCTTCCACCTTGGGCAGAGAAAGAGGTAGGGAAAGTGAAGTGGCAAGCTGGATGAGGTGAAGCAGAAGGGAGATAATATGGTAACAGGAACAGGCATAAGGGGTACAGAAATGATGGTGACAGGATCAGGGGTAGGGAGTGTGGGGTAATGGTGACAAGGAAGCAAGTGGGCCAGTGTGATGGGTAGGGAGGTTGTGTTCTGTATGTATGAAAAGGACTTTTCTTTTAGCGTTGACTGTGCAGGATCGATCTGTATTAATCTGGCTTCAGTTTAACAATGGGTATATATTGATGTTCTAATGCTCACTGCAGTGTATATGATGCTGCCTTTTCCTAGGTGAACCCTTGCTTTGTGACTCATGGATTATTACTAAAAATAAGAACATAAGAAGTTGCCCCCGCTGAGTCAGACCAGAGGTCCATCTTGCTCAGCGGTCCGCTCCCACGGCAGCCCATCAGGCCTAGTGCCTGAACAGTGATCCCTGATTAATTTTATAACTTACCTCTAATTCCATCCCTATAATCTACCTCTACTCTTATCTGTACCCCTCAATCCCTTTGTCTTCCAAGTACCTATCCAAAGCTTCTTTGAACCCCTGTAGCGTGCTCCTGTTTTTTTAATAAAGAGGAGGGGGTATTAAAAAAGGAGGGGGGGTGTTAAAAACCCCCAAAACATTGTATTTTATTAAATAAACTAAGGCTTAAAAACCCCACAACTTTCTGAAGTAATTGCTGCTTTTAGGTTGAAAAAACTTTTATTGATACAAACAACAAAGACAACAATGCCAGAACAAAGACAACAATGCCAAAGCACCCCAAGGGTGCACAGTACAAACAATGAGGCATATACAATAAAAGAACAAGCAGGTACAGAAGAAAAGTAACAGCTACCAAACTCCCCCCCCCCCCAATCCTACTCTACATAGGGCGAGCGAGAATAAAGCGGCTGAAAGCACTCCGAGGCCCTGGACTCTTATAAGCCCTGAAGATGCTACACCACCCCTTCCCCTCACCTATACCCATTGATCCCAACCGGAACTAAGTGCCAGAGCTGTTCAATGCCCCTCCCCTCCCCCATCCCTTACCCCTCAATGGTACTCTCCGCCCCACCCCACCTATACTCACCAGTACTCTCCCAGCCCAACTGAGCACCCAGATTAGGACACTCATTGTAAGACTGCACTGTGGCCCTTTGGATGGTAATTGCTGCTTTTTATGGGGACAGGTAACTTATGGGGGATGGAGGGATTCCTTGCGGGGACGGATGGGATTTTGGCAGGTATAGGTGGGATTTCTGTCCCTGTGCAACTCTCTATGACAGACCGCCGAAAGGGTCCCAAACTCAGTCCAGCATCAAACGGGGACAAGAAGGCCACTGAACTTCCAACAGGCCTACACTAACCATTTTTAGGGAAGACTGGCACAGCTTACCACACTTGCTGAGACTGAGAATAGACTGGTTAGACTAGGAAAGCACAGCTATTAGCATTACAGCCAAAGTTTTATCTCGGTCTCCACCTCCTGATCATAGTGAGCTATTACCCCTCAGTGAACTGTCTGGAGAGATGCTAAAGAATAATCATTTTGCAGGGATAATAAGGAAAAGGATTGTAGAGCTTACTAACTGGCATGGATAAGCAGAATGGATGGGTCACATAAATTCTGCTGTCATTTAGGTTTATTAAAATTTGATATACCGTCGCAACATGCAATTGTTCACAGCAATTTACAATTTAAAAAAAAAATGATATAAAGAACTCCATTAATATAAAAACAAACTTGTCTAAAATCAGATATATATTTTCATACAATTTTGTATTGCTGTCACTTTAGGCCAATCTTTGAATATCACCTGTAGAATCAGTAAATATGATCATTCTGAGGAATATCTTGTCCAAAAGCTAACAAATGTGTTTTCAGAAGTTTTTTGAATGCCTTTAAATTCAGCTCCAAACGGATCTGACTTGGCAGCTGATTCTATAAACTTGGAGCCAAGTAGGAAAAAAAGCTTTTGATCGCGTAAATTCGCACTTTGTCCTTCTGATGGAATAACCAGCCTATTATCTTGCAACTATCTCAATGTTCTTGATGGAGTATATGGAATAGTAAGCAAATTTAAATAACTTGGTTGTTGCAAGTGTTTCTATGTTCTTTATTCCTTACCTTCCACCCACTTTACCCAATACAGTATCACCATAATCTTATGAACCTTCCTCCAGTTTTACCCAATGTTCAACTTATTCATACCTGGTATTCTGCATAATTCTTAAGTCCAATACCCAGGAATGGCTTGAAGGCATCCATGTACTTCAGAAACTCCCCACCCAGAACTGCAAAAAAACCATAACCGGTCATTTTCAACCTACTGGAAACTAAGAAGTTAGACCACGTCACCCCCCTCCTTCATAAAGCTCATTGGTTGCCTGTAGAACACAGAATCACTTACAAAATTATTTTACTAACTTTTAAAACTAGACAAAATAGCCAACCCGAATTTATTAATAATCTTCTTATCACCTATAGTCCTTCTAAGACTAAGATCGTCTGCCAAAAATCTTCTATCTATCCTGTCTCTGAAGTATATCAATACAATGAGGTCTACCATTTTCTCTGTCAGCGCTCCATCTCTTTGGAATAATATTCCGGCCCATTTACAGGAAAAATCAATTCTTCACCATTTTAAGATGAAGTTAAAAACATTTATTTTCCTTGACGCTTTCGAGACCTAAATGTCCTTTTCAGGGCTACATAGTTTTATTTTATTTTTTGCCACCCTTCCGTTTGTTTTCCCTATATGTTTTTCTTTCTACTTGATCATTGTAGTTCTAGCCCTTTTCCTTTTTGTTCTTGTTTGTTTTTAAATGTTTTAATAACTATTATTGTTTTTAATGATGTGCTATTATCTTAAATGTTTTTTAGTCAATACATGTTTTTATAACATTGGACACCGCCTAGAAGGCTGATTGGGCAGTATATGAAATCTTAAATAAACTTGAAACTTGAAGAGTCGGCACATATTAAATGAAGACTAAATTCAATCAATATTTTTAATCAGTGATGTAAATTCCACTGGAGTGGCTTCTTGATTGAAAGGGATAAAGTAGCCCACTTTCAGCCACTCCGAGATCCTTTGATGTGGACCCATTGTTTTGGGCTCTAGTTTTAGCATTTCAGACAATGGCAAAATAACTAGACTACTTAGAATGAAAGCCTTCCTCCCCCCTTCCTAGATCTAAAGGCCTAATGATTACCTTCCACCAATGTGCTGACAGCCATCAATGCATCCTCCTGTACACCACCTGAGCCAGCTGTACTCTGAAACATCCTAAGGAGAGAGGCCATCACCACATCAGATATCTGTAGTGCATCCTGGTGCTGTACCTTTCGCAGAACATTCTGAGAGAGAAGGAGACTAGTTATAATATAGCACTCCACCCTATACAGAGAAGACCAACCTCCTTTGTGTCAGGCACTTACTTGTAAGGTAGCACACAGCAAAGACTGTAGATCATTAAACTGGATCCTATCAGATGTACTCTGGATGTGAGACTGAAAGAAAGAGGGTAAAAACTATTACACACAGCAAATTCAATTCATAGGCCCACATTCTCTGGTCTCTGCTGAAGGAGAAACTAAGTTTTGCCAGTTAAATTCTTTCCTTTAGTCCCAATCCAGAACCCAAGGGTCTATGACCATCTACCAGCAGGTGGAAAAAGAATACAAGATTGTGTGATCTACTCTACCCTAAAAAGGGCATTGTGCCGATCCATGTTCCCATCAAAGCAGATAGCAGAGTAAAGGGTCATAAATTTGATATACCTCCATTTTGTGGTACAATTAAAGCTATTTACATGTGTTATATGCATGTACTCCAAGTTTCCAAGTTTATTAAATAATTTGATTAATCGCCTTCTCTACATTCAAGGCGATGTACAAAATAATACAAATAATTATAAACATAGGTAAAATATTGTATAAATAAACAATGTTACAAAAACAAACACAATTTAAAATAAAAATTAAGTTGTTACGTATTATATTGAAACAACGGGAAAGTTCATTAATGGTTACATTCTATATTAAATTCAAAATACAAAGGTAAAAACATGGGGGGGGGAAGAAAGACAGTAAAAAAAAGTGGATAAAAAATAATAAAAGATCATTATTCACTAAAAGCATCGTTAAAAAGGAAACTTTTGAGCTTAATCTTAAATTTTTCAAGGTTCTTTTCTTCTCTTATATGTATTGGGAGATCATTCCAGGACTGAGGAGCTGTCACTGAAAAAATAGTGAGCCGTCTAGTATTAATAATTTTTAACGAGGGAATGATCAATAGATGTTGATCCTGTGATCTCAATGTTCTAGAAGTGGTATATGGAATTAAGACTCTATGGATAAAAGCGGGAGTTTGAAAAATGAGAGTTTTAAACGTGAGTAGGCATATCTTAAATAAAATGCGGTGTGCTACAGGAAGCCAATGAGATTCTTTAAGTAAGGGTGTGACGTGGTCAGTTCCTAGTGGGCTCAGTTTTGTACCTGGGACAATGAAGGGTTAAGTGACTTGTTCAGGACCACAAGGAGCCACAGTGGGAAATAAAACCCATTTCCCCAAGTTCTCAACCATGCACTATTAGTAGTATAGCAAGGCAAAGAATATTCATTCCTTCTCAAAAAGACCCTATTACATTTAAATACTACTGATAAGACAACAAAAGAACTGGAAAACTACAAGAAAATGAATTGAAACCCAATATTGTCAGCTTATCTGATCTATTTCCCTATACTCCAGGACCCCCATCCTTAAAAAAATGGAAGTATGGGACTCTGAACTGGTATGGAGGAACTAGAAGAAAATTTATCAGGTAAGAATTTCTCCTTCCTTCGCATGCTCAGACTAGTCAAAGACCTGTTAGACAATGAAGCAAATGATACTGGAATAAATTAAAAGATCATAATGAAACAAAACAATTAAAACCCAACTTATGAATGGGAGCCTCTGCCCTAGCTACATTAAGTTTGTTGTGCTTCGTGAAGTATGAAGAGACTACAACCACCCTACAAAATTTCTTCCAGAGAAACCAGCTGCTATTTCACCTAAGTCGTTGATACCCCTCTGTAGAATGTACTTTGAGGGGATACTTGCTTGCTAACAGAGGCAAGATTTAATAAAAATAATAATCATAATCTATATACACACACACACACCCTGTGTTTCCCCGAAAATAACAGCATGATTTTCAAGCAAGCCCTAGTTAGAGCGCCCCGACACTCACTGACTCTATCCCTGGATTTTCTGGCAGCAGCAGCGCTCCCCCCCCCACACACAGCCAAACTCCGCTGATCCTCCCACCCATCCCCCTGTGCAGCATCTTTCCATCTCTCCCTCCCATCCGAACCCCACTGACCCTCCCTCCAAGCAGAAGCGTTGGCATCACTCTAAACAGGCTGCTTTGCGGCCATCAGCGACACAGCACAGGGAAGGCCCCGGTGAGAGATGGCCATCAGAGTGCTGCTGATGCTGCTGTTTGGAGGGAGGTATGTCAGTCTCGTGGTGGGAGGATCGGCATGGTTCGGTTCTGCTGCACAGGGGGAAGAAGATCGAAAGATACTGCATGAGGGGAGGAGATAGAAAGATGCTGCACAGGAGGATGGGTGGGAGGAATCGAAAGATGCTGTGTAGAGAGTTATGCGGGGGCAGAAATCCTGCCCAACCCCACCCGTTCCCACCAGAATCCCCTTCGTCCCTGCCCGACCCTGCCAGAATCCACTCCTTCCCTGCCCAACCCCACAAGGAATCCCCTCCATCTCTGCCCGACCCTGTGAGGAATCCCCTCCGTCCTCACGAGGAATCTCCTCTGTCCCCCCCTAAAAGTTACCTGTCCCCATAAAAAACAGCAATTACTTCTGACAGTTTTGATTTTTTTTTTTAAAGTCTTAGTTTATTTAAACCAACAATAATATACAATATAAACAAACAGTGAACAGAAATAAAAGATGCATACATCACCGGAAAGAATTAGAATAGACATTAGGTCATGTGACTGCAGGGTCGACCATTTCTTGTTAAAAGAAATAAAGAGTTGGATTTTTTGGCAATATAAAGCTCATATCTGTAGAGTAAACAAATCTGGTTTCACCAACTGGCATAGGTAACTTGTGAGAGGTCCTTCTAAGATCCATAAATGATTTTTAATGTAGCAATGAGTAAAGAATCAAACAATACAACATCAAAATTATTTAAAGCAGAACTGAGAGAGGCTCTTTTCAGGACAATGGTTGCATAAGAACTGAAAAGGACAAACAAACAAACTCAGCAAGTACTTCATTTTGCACTAAACACAATTGGTGGCATAACAATGAGAGAGAGCTGGGCCTCCCACTTTAAGCTTAGCCCCCCCTCAAAATGAACATCTCCCTTGCTGTAGCTGGTGAGACATTTTGTTTTTCCATCATGTAGGTCCTAGTTTCTGGTTTTGTCTATCTTCTACTAATTCTCTTTCCAGGCCTCAGGAACCCTGGTTTCATCCCCTTGGGAGTCCCGAGAGCTTGGGAGGATCCCCGGAGTCCTGTAGACTTGGAGTGATCCCTACGGGACCCGCGGGATTCCCACAATCCCCATGCAGCATTGTACATGAAAAAAAATAAGACATCCCCCGTTGCGTGAGTGAGTGGTCAATAAGTATACTATCTTGATGCCTTTGGTGCACTATAGTTTGAAAAAGCAACAAAACATTATGAAGCAGCAACTTTTGCAGTTTGCCCAATGAAAGATAATATAATTATCCAATAACAGTAAGCTTTTATGGCCATAGTATGGCTGAAGTTTACATCCAAAGGTTTCTCCAATCTATTATATCAACTAATATGTCTAGTGATTGCACATGCCTTTTTTTCCACATTGATTAAAATATATCCGTGGAAGTTGGAGTTTTGGGAGGGGGGGGTTGGGTTGTTTTGGTTTGGGTTTATTTTAATACTAAGAACATAGGCAGATTACTTTCAATCAGGTTGCCTTTGAGGCTACATCCAATCTCTGGTACTTCCAAAAACAATGTTTATAAAAAAGTGAGAGAACGTTCATATGCTTATGGTGTTTTTATATTTATCAAAAAACAAAGAAAGGACCTCAAACACCCAAACCTCAACCTCCAATGAGTGTCTTACTGGGATATGATTCTTATCTGTCCAAAAAAACCTTGTTAAATTTTGTTGATTTATTACAAAAATCAAGTATTTTCACCCCAAAAATTTAAAAACTATATCCACATATTTGTGAAAACAAACAAAAAAAGCACTTAACTTGTAGTAGTTCATGGCCAAAGGCCCATAGAGATCCTTTTGGAGTCTGCTTTTTTGGTTTTTTTCAAGAATGTGGATATAGTTTTTTTTAAAAAGATTTTTGGTGAAAATACTCACTTGATTTTTGTAATAAATCAATCAATTTGGCATACAAGGGGCGTGGCTTGGCGGCGCACAAGATGAAGGGGTAACCGCGGCGCTCCTCTAACCCAGGCAGCAAGTAGAAGATTTTGAAAAGTATTTTGCAGCTTTTTCTTTCCCGAAGATATAATAAGTTGTTTAGTATGGCGGCTATGCAGTAAGCGAAATTAGAAACAGCTTTCGCGGGAGGAGGGATGGCGAAGCATGTTAAACACAATCAGGTTACACCGTCGAAAGTGTCTCTCCCTGCTGAGACTGCGGACGTGCTAGATAAAAACAAAGTAATGGCGGAATTGCAGAGCATTAAGCAAATGCTTCAGGACAACGCAAATAAAATTTCAGAAATAAAGGAAGAAGTATTAAATTTAAACAGATAAATGGAAATTGCCAATCAGAGAGTGTTGCTACTAGATAATAAAATGGAGCAGATGGAAATCAATGCAATTCAATGTAAAATCGACAGTCAAGATATCAGAGAAATGGAGAAACAACTTGAAGACTACGAAAATAGAGGGAGGAGAAAGAATGTGAAAATTATTGGATTATTTGGAAGGGGGAAACGCTATCCAATTTTTGGAAAATCTTTTACCAAAGTTACTGCAGTTAAATTCAAAACATCCCATAGAAATAGAACGAGCACACAGGATTCCATCTAAATGGTCAGCTAACCAAGTGAAGCCAAGGCCTTTAATTTTCAAGCTCTTACGATTCCAGCAGGCCTTGGAAATATTAAATTTGGCTAAAGCAGACAGAAACTTAAATTATAAAGAATCAAAGTTGCTGTTCTTGCCTGATTTCGCAAAAAACACGGGAACATACGAAAACAATTCCTCCTGTTAAGACCTCGATTGAAAGAAAAGGGGCTCACATATGGCTTGTATTATCCTGCAAAAATGTGGAAGCAAGTCCTTGTATTTTGAAGATCCGGAAAAGTTAAAGGACTTCTTGTCAAATTCTGAGCCTATGTCTATTTAAATGGATTGAATTTAATAACCTATACTTTACAATATTTTGGGGGATTTTGGACAAGTTAACTTAAAGAAGAGGATGGACTTTAAAGAAGGAAAAAGACTAACATCTAACAACAGGACGGAAAAAGAAATTGGATGAAAATAAAGCACAGTTACTTACCGTAACAGGTGTTATCCAGGGACAGCAGGCAGATATTCTTAACGTATGGGTGACGTCACCGACGGAGCCCCGGTACGGACCTTTTTAACTAGAAAGTTCTAGTTGGCCGCACCGCGCATGCGCTGGTGCCTTCCCGCCCGACGGAGGAGTGCGTGGTCTCCAGTTAAGATAAGCCAGCTAAGAAGCCAACCCGGGGAGGTGGGTGGGTCGTAAGAATATCTGCCTGCTGTCCCTGGATAACACCTGTTACGGTAAGTAACTGTGCTTTATCCCAGGACAAGCAGGCAGCATATTCTTAACGTATGGGTGACCTCCAAGCTAACAGAGAGGGAGGGGGGATGGTTGGCCATTAGGAAAATAAATTTTGTAACACAGATTGGCCGAAGTGTCCATCCCGCCTGGAGAAGGCATCCAGGCAGTAGTGAGTAGTGAATGTGTGAACTGAAGACCAAGTGGCCGCCTTGCAGATTTCCTCAATAGGCGTAGAGCGGAGGAAAGCCACAGAAGCAGCCATAGCTCGGACCCTGTGGGCCGTGACAGCTCCTTCCAGCGACAGGCCAGACCGAGCATAACAGAACGCAATACAGGCAGCAAGCCAATTGGACAGCGTCCGTTTAGATACAGGGTGACCCAGACGGTTAGGATCGAAGGTCAGAAAGAGTTGAGGAGAGGAGCGGTGAGCCCTGGTACGGTCAAGGTAGTACGCCAGGGCACGCTTACAATCCAGCGTGTGAAGAGCCTGTTCCCCAGGATGAGAATGGGGTTTAGGGAAGAAGACAGGCAGTACGATGGACTGGTTGAGGTGAAAGGCTGAAACCACCTTAGGAAGGAATTTAGGATGGGTACGCAGAACCACCTTGTCATGGTGAAAAACAGTGAACGGTGGATCGGCGACCAGTGCATGTAACTCACTAACCCTCCTGGCAGAGGTGATGGCAATGAGGAAAAGTACCTTCCAGGTGAGAAGTTTGAGCGAGGTAGTAGCAAGAGGCTCAAAAGGAGGTTTCATGAGGGCTGACAAAACCACATTGAGGTCCCAGACGACGGGAGGAGGCTGAAGAGGTGGTTTGATATTGAAGAGGCCTCTCATGAACCGGGAAACCAGAGGATGAGCCGTGAGGGGTTTTCCAAGAATAGGCTCATGAAACGCAGTGATGGCACAGAGGTGCACTCTGATAGAGGTCGACTTGAGGCCAGCGTCGGAGAGAGAGAGTAAATAGTCCAGTACAGTTTCCACCGCCAGGGAGGTGGGATTGTGATGATGAAGGAGACACCAAGCGGAGAACCGGGTCCACTTCTGATGGTAACATTGGAGTGTGGAGGGTTTCCTGGAGGCATCCAAAATGCGACGGACCGGCTGAGACAGGTTTGCTGGAGAGGTCAGCCCGAGAGAAACCAAGCTGTCAGGTGGAGGGAAGACAGATTGGGATGTAGCAGAGACTGATGTTGCTGCGTAAGCAGAGAAGGAAATACAGGAAGAGGAATGGGCTCCCTGGCGCTGAGTTGAAGCAGGAGGGAGAACCAGTGTTGTCTGGGCCACCGAGGAGCGATGAGAATCATGGTGGCCCTGTCCTTGCGGAGCTTGAACAGGGTCCGCAACATCAGAGGAAGTGGAGGGAAGGCATAGAGGAACCGATCCGTCCAGTCGAGTAGGAAAGCATCCGGGGCCAGACGATGTGGAGAGAAGAGTCTGGAGCAGAACTGGGGCAGCTGATGGTTGTGAGGAGCTGCAAAGAGGTCCACCTGAGGAGTGCCCCATCGAGCAAAGATGGAGTGGAGAGTGGGAGGATCCAGGGTCCACTCGTGAGGTTGAAGGATGCGGCTGAGCCGGTCGGCCAGGGAGTTCTGTTTGCCCTGGATATAGACGGCTTTGAGGTACAGATTGTGGGCTGTGGCCCAGGTCCAAATTCGGAGGGCCTCCTGACAAAGGAGACGAGATCCGGTGCCTCCTTGCTTGTTGATGTAGTACATGGCGACTTGGTTGTCCGTGCATAGGAGAAGAACTTGAGGATAGAGAAGGTGCTGGAAGGCCTTGAGAGCATAAAACATGGCTCTGAGTTCCAGGAAATTGATGTGATGTTGACGCTCCTGAGGGGTCCAGAGTCCCTGGGTGCGTAGATCCCCCATGTGAGCTCCCCATGCATAGGGGGAGGCATCTGTGGTGATGATCATGGAATGAGGGGGCGGATGAAGAAGGAGGCCCCTGGAAAGATTTGAGGAGTTCAACCACCATTGAAGAGATTGCTGAAGAGATGATGTTACAGAGATGGGATGAGAAAGAGGATCCCTGGTCTGTGACCATTGGTTGGCGAGGGTCCATTGTGGTATTCTCAGATGGAGTCGCGCCAGAGGAACCACATGGACTGTCGAGGCCATGTGACCCAGAAGAATCATCATCTTGCGAGCAGGGATGGATGGTTGGAGGAGTACCTGTCGACAGAGGTGAAGCAGTGTCCGGTGCCGGTCGGCAGGAAGGAACGCTCTCATGGAGTTGGTATCGAGAAGAGCTCCGATGAACTGAAGGCGCTGCGTGGGAAGCAGATGCGACTTGGGATAATTGATCTCGAACCCCAGGAGATGGAGGAAAGAGATGGTGTGGTGAGTGGATTGCAGCACAAGTGGAGCGGTTGTTGCTTTCACCAACCAATCGTCCAAGTAGGGGAACACTTGTAGGTTGTGGGACCTGAGAAAGGCCGCTACCACAATCAGGCACTTGGTGAACACCCTGGGCGATGATGCGAGGCCAAAGGGCAGCACCTTGTATTGATAGTGGTGATTCTGAACCTGGAATCGGAGGTAGCGACGTGAAGCCTGATGGATTGGAATGTGGGTGTAGGCCTCCTTGAGGTCCAGGGAGCATAGCCAGTCGTGTTGAGAGAGAAGAGGATAAAGTGTGGCAAGGGAGAGCATTCTGAACTTCTCCTTGACCAAACACTTGTTGAGGTTCCTGAGGTCGAGGATAGGGCGAAGATCTCCCGTTTTCTTGGGTACCAGGAAGTAGCGGGAGTAAAAACCTTGACCCCTCTGGTCTTGCGGAACTTCTTCGATGGCATTGAGGAGGAGAAGGGATTGGACCTCCCGAAGGAGGAGAGGAATTTGGGAGGAGTGAGAAGCAGACTCTACGGGAGGATGATCTATGGGTAGAGTTTGGAACCTTAGTGAGTATCCGTGACGGATGATGTTGAGAACCCACAGGTCTGACGTGATGGCCTCCCAGCGGTGGAGGAAGATGGTGAGGCGGCCTCCGATCGGCTGAGGAAGAGGCATGGAAGGTTGGAGACTGGCTATGCCCTGGAGAAAAGAGTCAAAAGGGCTGAGGGTTTTTAGTCGAAGGGAGAGGCTTGGTCGCCTGGTGGGACTGAGAACGAGCCTGAGTGTGTTGTTGTTGTTGGTGGCGAGGCCGGCGGGATTGTTGCTGAGGGGGATTCAGCGGCCTGGCAGAGAATCGACGTTGATAAGAGGACTGAGGCCTGTATGGTCGTGCCGGTGGAGTCTTCTTTTTCGGCTTGATGAGGGTGTCCCATCTGGTCTCATGAGCCGAAAGTTTTTGTGTTGTGGTATCAAGAGATTCCCCAAAAAGTTCATCACCAAGGCAGGGCGCGTTGGCGAGACGGTCCTGGTGGTTCACATCAAGGTCAGACACCCTCAACCAGGCTAGGCGTCGCATGGCTACAGCTAGTGCAGAGGCTCGTGAAGTAAGCTCGAAGGAGTCGTAAATCAAGCGCACCATAAATTTTCTGAGCTGAAGGAGGCTGGAAATCTGCTGTTGGAAAAGTGGGATTTTACGCTCGGGTACATACTTTTCCAAAGCAGAAAGTTGTTGGACCAGGTGTTTCATATAAAATGAAAAATGAAACGAGTAATTGTTGGCTCTGTTAGCCAGCATGGCATTCTGGTACAGGCGCTTTCCAAATTTGTCCATAGTTTTTCCCTCTCTGCCAGGAGGGGTGGAGGCATACACACTAGATCCCTGAGATTTCTTTAGAGTGGACTCTACGAGGAGGCTCTCATGGGGCAATTGGGTTTTATCAAATCCCGGGATCGGGATGACCCGGTATAAACTGTCCAGTTTTTTAGGGGCACCTGGGACAGTCAGTGGGGTTTCCAAATTTTTATAAAATGTTTCCCGTAGGATATCATGTACGGGGAGTTTCAGAAATTCCTTGGGAGGTTGGTCGAAGTCCAAGGCTTCTAAAAATGCTTGGGACTTCTTGGAGTCGGACTCAAGTGGGATGGAGAGAGCCGCAGACATCTCCCGAAGGAATTTCGTGAAGGAGGATTGCTCGGGCTTGGAAGTGGTTTCAGCCATAGAGGGTTCCTCATCGGTAGAAGAGGCATCCTCTTCGGTACCGAGTGGGGATTGCTCCCACAGGTCTGGGTCCCTGACAGCCGGCTCAGTATGGCGTGTTTTAGAAAGGGACTTGCCAGAGCGCATGGATACGGTGCCGGGGGATGAAGACCGGCGTCGAGCCCTGTCTCTGGAGGAATGGTGCCCATCCCGGTCCCGAGATGACCGGCGTCGATCTGGGGCCTGGGTCGGGTCCTCTGCCGAGCAAGTCTGAAGTACAGGCTGAGCAGATAAGACCGGCATGGATGTGTTCAGCGGTATCGAAGGGGTGGATACCGGTGGGGCGGTACCAGGCTCGGTCTGGACTGGTACCGGAAGGAGCGGTGCCAGTATGGTTGGAAGGAGCTGTTGGAGTTGCTTCTGTAGCTGCTCCTGAAGTTTGTCCTGGAGGATGGCCGAGATCCGGTCCTCCAATGGGGGCACCGGTACCGCTTTAGATTTCTTCGGTACCATAGGTGCTGCTCGACGCTCCGGCGATGAGGAGGCCGATGACGAGGCACTCACCGTGATCAGAGCGGAGCGTTTACGGGATCGGCGGGACGTCGGAAGAACCGGTGTCACCGCTGTAACAGGAGGTCGCTCAAGGGAAGTGGAAGGCTTCTTAGCCGGCTTACCTGGCGCTATCGACCCCGAAGGAGGATCAGGCGGTGTCGATGTGGCCGGTGCCGATTTAGGCGGTGCCGTCGACGTCGGGGCCTGCTCCATGGTAGAACCGGTACCGAAAAGAATATTTTGCTGTATTTGCCGGTTCTTAAGTGTGCGTTTCTTGAGAGTTGCACAGCGGGTGCAGGTGTCAGCCCGATGCTCTGGACCCAAACACTGAAGGCACCAGTTGTGTGGGTCAGTCAGAGAGATCGGGCGTGCACACCGCTGGCACTTCTTGAAGCCCGGTTGCGGGGGCATGAAGGGAAACACGGCCTCCGCGAAATCAAACCCGGAGGCTTGTATGATTACAACAGGCCCCGCCGGGGCCGGCTGCAAAAAAGCAAAGAAAAGACACGAGTTTTTTTTTTTTTTTTTGAAAAGGAAGGTAAAGTCAAAAGACAAAATATAGAACAAAAAGGATCAAAAAATCGCGAGCGGGAAGGCAAAATAGAGTTTTCAACGGCCGTTGAAAGCACATGCGTCTTCTTCGCTCCGCGGAAACGAAGAAACTGGAGACCACGCACTCCTCCGTCGGGCGGGAAGGCACCAGCGCATGCGCGGTGCGGCCAACTAGAACTTTCTAGTTAAAAAGGTCCGTACCGGGGCTCCGTCGGTGACGTCACCCATACGTTAAGAATATGCTGCCTGCTTGTCCTGGGATAATTATATTTAACAATCTGAATATGGAAAGAAGGGTAAAAAAAAAAAAAAAAGAGACCTAACTAGCAGACTCTGTAATCCGTTCCTTAATGAAAAAATATTCAGGTTCGGAAAGTATCAGCTTTAGTAGGAAGAGGATATTTTAAATGCATCAGACATAATGCTTAATGATAAAGAAGTAAAGGAAGAGGTACAGAATAATTGGTTTTCAGGATGATAGGATAGAGCTGTGGGAGTCTACACTCTATATACAATATGTGCACACTCTTCCCAAGATGCATCAGCAGATTTAAATTAACAAATATTGAAATTGGCATTATAATAATGAAATTGGTAAAAGAGAGACAAGGTTTCTTCATTTTGGAATGGCCATAACATAACATAAAAGGAAGTCCAGGATTGATGTGATAGTATGACTCAGTCAAAGAAATTAAATACTGATAGCATGTAGTTTATGGAGAAGGGGAAAAAAATTCTCAAATATAAGATGTCAGAGAGAGACGGGAAAAATAAATTATCTTTATATTTAGGAAATATTAATTGTTTATGGTATGAATGGAATGCAATACAATATATGGAATAATTTTTAGTTAATGGTTAAGGTCTGATTTAGTATTAACCAAAAAAAACTCTGTGGAGTGACGATGTTCCTAAATGGACTTTTTATGAAAGTGTCAAAGTTCCAAAGGTACACTGAAATCATCCACATAAAAATGAATCATCCACATAAAAGCCTTAAAGGACCTAGTCTGCTAGGGATACAGGACCCAACACGGTCCGCGTTTCGACAAAAAGTATTCCCACGTATTCACCTTTATAGGACCCCCAGGCAACCCTGAAGAAGACTTTTTGTCGAAACGCAGACTGTGTTGGGTCCTGTATCCCTAGCGGACTTTTAAGGCTTTTATATGGATGAAATTATTTTATGTGGATGATTTCAGTGTACCTTTGGAACTCTGACACTTTCATATAAAGTCCATTTAGGAACATCGTCACTCCACAGAGTTTTTTTGTTTTTCTCTGGATTTTCTTCTTTGTGGATATTTTGGGGTCAATTCCTTTTGTTTTTTGTATATAGTATTAACAACAATGATCATATGTAATGTAATGTAATGTAATTTATTTCTTATATACCGCTACATCCGTTAGGTTCTAAGCGGTTTGAAGAAAATATACATTAAGATTTTAAATGAGAAGTAAGAAGGTACTTAAAAAAAATTCCCTTACTGTCCCGAAGGCTCACAATCTAACTAAAGTACCTGGAAATTAATAAAGAAGAGAAAATAAAGATGGTTGAAAAAAGAAAAATTCTATGTGAATTTATAGGATGGAAATTAAACTGACTGTGAAGAACTGTATGAAAAATACATATGGAATGCAGTTAGAGAGGGTAGGTTACAATCTATTTATGGTATTTGTTTAATTGGAAGGTGTTAAGGTGGGTAATTTGGGGGAAGGTTATCTGAAGGTAGGTGAATCTTCTGGAGGTAAAAGAGGAGGGGTTAAGATATTTGGATGAATTTTTTGAAAAGCAGGGTTTTGATTTCTTTTCTGAATGTTTTGAAGTTGTCTGATATTGTCATAAGATTGGAGATGGAATGGTTGATTTTTGCTGCTTGTGTTGCTAGAAGGTTGTCAAACATTTTCATGCGTTGTGTGCCTTTGAGTGGGGGGAAGGCGAAAGGGTTCGAGGTTCTTCTGTGTCTTGAGGTGGAGATTTGGTTTAAGCGGTTATTTAGATAGGAGGGGGAAGAGCCGTGTAATGCTTTGAATATCAGGCAGTAGAATTTGAATTGGATTCGTGATTGTATGGGTAGCCAGTGAGAGTCTAAGAAGGCAGTTGTTATGTGATCATATTTTTTGAGTGAGTAGATCAATTTGAGGGCGGTGTTTTGTATGGTCTGGAGTTGTTTTATCATAGTGGCTGGACAAGGAAGATATAGGGAGTTGCAATAATCCAGCAGACCTAAGACTAGGGATTGGACGATTAGTCTAAATTGTGCTTGGTCAAAGAATTTTCTGATTTTACGGAGATTTCTCATGGTTAGAAAAGCTTTCTGGGTTGTTTTGTTGATCTGGGGCTGCATTGTGCAACATCCGTCTATCGTAACTCCTAGGAGTTTTAGTTCGGTTTGTATTGGGTATTTGGTATTTTTGATTTTCAGTTCAGTGATGGTAGGAGTTTGGGCTTTTTCAAGCAAAAGGAATTTTGTTTTTTCAGAATTTAGTTTTAGTTTGTGATCCATCATCCATTTTTCTACTGTGTCTAAGGTTGTTTCTAGCTTTGTTGTGATGGTGGTCTCTGATGGGTCGAATGGGAGGATTATGGTGATGTCATCAGCATAGCTGAAAGATGTGACATCTAGGGTATCTAAAGTGGCTCCTAGGGAGGAGATAAAGAGGTTGAAGAGCGTAGGTGAGAGAGGTGATCCTTGTGGACCTCCGCAGGGATTTGTCCATGGTTCTGATTTGATATCATTGTATTTTACCCTGTAGGTTCTAGATTTGAGGAACCCCTGAAACCATTTGTAGCCCTTGCCTGAGATTCCTATGGCGTCGAGAATTTGTAGTAATAAGGTGTGGTCAACTAGGTCAAATGCTGTGGAGAGGTCTAATTGTATTAATATCATTTTTTTTCCTTTACTGATGTGTTGTCGGGCTGTATCTAGTAATGTGACAAGTAGTGTTTCTGTACTATGGCTAGTTCGGAATCCTGATTGTGAGGGGTGGAGTAGGTTATGTTTTTCCAGATATTCGGTGAGGTATTGTGCCACTAGGCCTTCTATTATTTTAACGTACAATGGTATTGAAGCGATAGGTCTGTAGTTGGAGGGGCTATCTATTGGGCCTTTGTGATCCTTTATGACTGGAGTGATTAAGATCTCTCCTAGGTCCTGTGGGAATTGGCCTTCTGTCAATGTGTTTTTTATTCATCCATAGTAATAAAGATTAATTTACTTTAGATATTGGTCAATAAATAGAGGGGATTAAAGGGAAAGAAAAAAAAAAAGAGAGAAGAAAATGTGATAAATTTCAAAGAAAATATATAAATTGATACGTAATTTTATATAGAAGATACTTTTTATTTATTGAATATGAATTAGGATCTATTTTCCAATTTAAGTTAGATTGAACTTAATATATATATTATTTAAACAAATATCCTTGATAAAAGTTAAATGATAAATTATAAATTTGGGGATATTGTTGAGTTAAAATTTGTTAAAATGGGTGGGTAAGCATCGGAGAATATAGATAGAGTGAGAAGGGGACAATTAATGGGGAAAGAATATTCTATAAACTTATTTGTTGATATATTTCATATATTTACATAAAGAAATTTAGTGTGTATGAAATGGTTTTTAACAATATATTTAATATAAAGTAATATGGTTAAGATTTTTCTGAAAGGTTTAAAAAAAATGAATAGTAAAGATTTTAATGTAATATGAATTGAAAATTAGGAAATCATATTAAGATATTAATTTACAAACTTATTAATTATGAATCCTGATTGGGGAAGGAAAAGATATAAGTTGCCTGGGGGAGGGGTATTGTGATTGCTAATCCTATGTGTGTTCCAAGGCAGTCATTTTATTTGAGGGTTAGGGGAGAGAAAAGGGAAGGGTTTTTCTTAAATATGGGTTTGGATGTGCAAGGGAAAAACAATTTCACGGATGTAATGAATGATATTGAGATGCATGGGAAATATGATCTACATAGAATATTTGATGATTTGTGCTATTTCTTACAGTCCCTTTTTACTACAATGTTATAATGGAGTTGAAAATTTTTTTCGATGAATGTTAATGGCCTACAACCATCCAATAAAGAAAAAGAAAATACTTACCTTTCTGAAACAACAAAATGCAGATATTTACTATATTCAAGAGACACACTTGGCGGCCATAGAAGCTAAGAAATTAGAAGATGGTTGGGTAAAGCATTGCTTTCTTGCCCCGGCGATAGGGAAAAAGGCAGGAGTAGCCATTTTGGTGAATAAAAAATGCTTAGCTACTTTTAAAATTATAGATTCAGATCCTTTAGGAAGATGGATACATGTAGAAATGAGCCCGGGAAATACTAAGTTGGCGCTATTTAATGTATATGCCCCAAATTTGAAGCAAAGTTAATTTTTTAAAACTCTGCAACAGTTGACCTTTCAGCAGCTTTTGACACAGTTGATCATAATCTTTTATTGAATAGATTACAATCCATAGGCATCTCTGAGCAGGTCCTTCTTTGGTTTAGCTCCTACTTTGACAATCGTACCTCTATAGTTTCCTTTAATGATTCCACTTCTTCGAGTTTTTCCGTCTCCTATGGCATTCCACAAGGTTCTATTCTGTCTCTCCTGTTTAATATTTTTCTTTCCCCTCTTATGACTCTTTGTCAATCTATTGGCTTCTCAGTATTTGCCTATGCTGATGACATACAACTTTTACATCCTCTCGACCCTAACAGTCCATCAGAAATTGCTGCTATTAATGAGAAACTTAATCAGATTCATCTATGGCTTGACAATAATAGATTGTCTTTAAACATTAATAAAACTAACACTTTACTTTTCCCCTGGAAAGATAATCAGAAAATTGCGGTTCCCATTAATATCCAAGGGACTGCGCTCAAACAAATAAACAAGATTCGAATTTTAAGTGTCATTCTAGATGAAAATCTAACCTATCATGACCACGTCAGTCACGTGGTTAAGGCCACTTTTTATAGATTACGTCAAATACGATCTATCTCAAAATTCCTTTGTCCTAAATCTTTAAATATACTAATTCATTCAATGATTATCTCTAAAATTGACTATTGTAATGCTTTATTCAAGGGAATGGCTCAAAAAGAAATTAGAAGATTGCAAATTATCCAAAATGCTTCCATTAAATTAATTATGGGAGCCAAGAAGTTCGATCATGTCTCTCCATTACTCCAAAAGGCACATTGGCTCCCAGTTGCACACCGAATCTTATATAAATTATCCTTACTTTTAAATCGCTACTATACAAAACCCCAGCTTTTATTTACAAAGTTTTAATTCCATATACTTCTCCTAAAATTTTAAGATCCAATGAACAGCTTTTATTAGTCATTCCCACTCTTAAAACCATAAATACTCGAAGACAATACATTTTTACTGTTACGGCACCACAGATTTGGAATTCACTTCCACTTTATTTAAGAAAGGAGAAGAATCTGGATAAATTCAAGAGCCAACTTAAGAGCTTTCTTTTTAAAGATGCTTTCAATATCTAATTGAAACGCTAATTGCTCTTTCTATCTGCTCTCTATTTTACCTTTTTAAGTATTTTATTTCCAATACTTTTATGTTTTTCCCATTCCTTTTGCATTTTACCTTAATTGTTCTCTCTTTCCTATCATAAATTGTATTTCTTTCCCTTCTACCCCATTGTTTCCTTGTAATAGTTTTAATTACCTTGTTTTAATTTGTCAGTTTTTAATGATTTTTATATTGTTTTTGTTTACCTTGTATTTTTTGTATATTTTAAAAATTTGTTATTATTTGTACATCGCTTAGTAATTGTGATAGGCGATTAATCAAATAACTAATAAACTTGAAACTTGATACTACCACTGGCTACTTCTAATTTAGTAGTAGCAGGGGATTTTAACGTTGTTATGGATCCACTGATGGATAAAACGCCTAGTAAAATTATGAAATCATTAGGTTTAGATAATTTGGTACAATCTTGTGATTTAAAAGATATGGCGGATATTTCATTTTAAAGAACGGGAATTTTCTTTTTGTTCTCAGGTTCACAAATCCTTTTCAAGAATAGATTATATTTTTGTTTCAAGTCAGTTAACACAGCAAGTAACACAAGCCTCCATAGATCCAATTATTTTGTCTGATCATGGAAGGGTGTGGATTGAATTTAATCTTCCTGAACAGGAAAAAGGTAGATCATTATGGAGATTCGATAATGCATTGTTAGAGGATTCAAATTTTCTTGAAGAATTCCAATTAAAAATGAATGAATTTTTCCAAATTAACGAGTCACAAGAAATCTCAGTGGTAACTTTATGGGATGCATTTAAGGCCACTATGAGAGGTCAAATTATATCATACTAGTCTTATAGCCCGTTACATTAACGGATGCTAGAATATGTGTGTGTGTGTCTGTCTTTATTTCTTTCTCTCTCTCTCTCCTTAGCTGCTTTCTTTCTTTCTGTCTTTCTTTTTCCTTGGCTGTCCATCACCATCCCTTGCCTGCTCCCCCTGTCCATTCTCCCTTCCTTTTACCTCCCCTGTGTCCACCAGCACCCCTTCACTGCTCTCCTTATACAGCAGCAGCCCTTCTCCCTTTGTTTTACCTTCCCCCTGTCCAGCAGCACCTCTTTCCTTCTCCCCCTGTCCAGCAGTAGGCGTCCCTTCCTTTTTTCTCCCCCCTCCTCCTTCTTATCCCTATGATACACTTACCTTGCTCTGCCCCTGATTAGAGGTTTCCGACAGCCGCCCAGTTGCACCCATTGGAAAAGTTCCCTCTGCCGCATCCTGCACCCCTCCTGACGCGACTCCCGCTGTCTTTCTTTCTGTCTGTCTCTGTCCCCCTTTGTCTGTCTTTCTGTGTATCTCCCTGCCCCTGTGTCTTTCTGTCTCCCTTCCTCCCTCTGTCTGTCTGAAGCATTCCCTCCCCCTCCATTTCCCTCTCCCCACCAGTTCCCTGTGCACCTGCCCCTGTGTTTTTCTTCTTTTCTTTCCGTCTCCCTTCCTCCCTCTGTCTGTCCAAAGCAGCATTTCCTCCCCCTCCATTTCCCTCCCCCCACACCAGTTCCCTGTGCAGCAGCATTAGCGTTTCCTCTACCCCCCTTTCCCTTCTCGCGGTCCCGACTACAAACGCGGTCCCGAGTCCTATCCCGCCCCCCCTTCCCTTCCCCCCTTCCTTTAGGCCCGACTACAAACCTAGCGATTTAAGCAGCGTGTGCAGCAGTCTTCACACGCTGCTTTGGGTCCTTCTACTGCCCTGATTTACTCTGGCACGTCCCTGATGACATCATCAGAGATGCGGCAGAGCAAATCAGGGCAGTAGAAGGGCCCGAAGCAGCGTGTGAAGACTTCTGCACACGCTGCTTAAATCACCAGGTTTGTAGTCGGCCACGCGGGAAGGGAAGGGGGGGCGGCAAAGGACTTGGGTCCCTGGCAGCGGAAAGTTGCTGGGCCCCTCGGTGGGGGCGCTGAGCGGCCACGATCCCTCTCCTCCCAGACACCCCCCCCTCCCCCCGCTGGAGGTACGGAGTTCGGCGGCTGGCTGCGGTCCCGGCTTGTGGGGCGGCTGGTGACGTATAAGCGCGCATGCGCACTCCTGCGACCATAGACCTACTGATCACGGAAGCACGCAAATAGGAGTGCGCATGCGTGGCTAGCCTTTTATTATATAGGATTCAGCATATGTTAGGAAACAGCTTAAAAAACAATTTTATCATTTGGAAAAGGAAATTAAGGTTTTAGAGTCAAAACTGAAACTTCTCTACAGGCTCTTTTAAAACTAAAATGTAAATATGAGATTTCTTCACAATTTGCAAGGAAAGATTTGTTTTCTCAACAGACCATGTATTATGGAAGCTCGAATAAGGCGGGAAGATTATTGGCAAAATATCTTAAAGCAAAGAAAAGAAGAAAAAAAATTATTGCAATAAAAGATGAAAAGAGTGATTCCCATTCTCAAATTGGATCTATTTTAAAACAATTCTTAAGTTTTTATAAAGCTTTGTATTCTTCCGAGCCTTATTCAGATAAAGAAAAAGATGGTTTCGAGTTTTTAAAATTAATTACAGGTCCAAAAATTCCTGATTATGTAAAAAGAAGCTTAGCGTTGAAGTCCCTTAGAGCTGGATCCGTTCCAGGTGGAGATGGTTTCAAGGTTGAGTTCTATAAAAAATTTCAAAATGTCCTTTTAATTCATTTATTAAATTTATATCAGATCCAACTGAATAATGCAGGGCTGTGGAGTCGGAGTTGAGGAGTCTGAGGAAATTTCGGGTACCTGGAGTCGGAGTCAGAAGTACAAAAAACTGAGGAGTCGGAGTCGGAACATTTATCTACTGACTCCACAGCCCTGGAATAATGGTTGCATTACAGGTACTATTGCTGAATCTGTTACTATAGTCTTGCCAAAGCCAAATAAAGATCCCACATTAGTTTCAAATTACAGGCCTATTTCTTTTTTCTTTCTTTCTTTCTTTATCATTTTCAAACTTATATCAAGCATATTAACTAGTACAGAAAGAAGTTAAACATAAGAACAAATTTTATCAAGTTGACATTACAACATCAGAGAAGAAAAAATAAAAAATATATGTTAACTTTACTCAAGTCCTACAATAGGATCCAAGATTAACAAAATACGAGAAAATAAGAAAATAGTCAAGGATATAAAACTGTAGAGCTGAGAGCTAATGCCTAAATTAATCTAAAGAGCTAATGATGTTCTTCCTTCAAACGAGATAAGCCAAGAAATTAGTTAACTGAAAGGGTTCAAAGAAAACGTACTTAATTTCACGGTGATGCACCTTGCCTTAAGTAAAATGTAGCCCCTAAAGCTAACACACCTGGCTTCAAAAGAAGAAATTTACGTCGGCGCTTCTGAGGTCGGGAAACATCTGAATTTTAAGTCCATGAAATTCTTTTTGTCTATTTTTGAAGAATAGTCTCAAAATCCATGCTTTATCTGGCTGAAGAGCCACCGTTAAGATTAATGTCGCTGGAATTGCCATTTCTTTTTCTGATGTCTCAAGTAAAGTTGAAACATCTAATACCTCCGAGTTGTTAATTGCTTGACGATGAACTTGATTTTTTTGTAGGCAAATAGTAAACCTGAGAGAGTGGAGGTAAACATTCCTCCGAAACTCCCAGTATTTCCTGTAAATATCATTTAATCATTTCTCTAGGGGACACCATGGCGACCCTTGGGAAATTAATCAATCTTAGATTGTTACCACGAGCATTATTTTCCAAAGCCTCAATTTTTCTTCTAAGATTTGTATTATCTTTAATTAATGTTTCTTTTTTTGTTTGTTTTTTATTGATTTTTTTCATATAGCAACAAGTGCCATAAATTTTCATACAATTTATCTTAACAATACACTTGATATTTCTATAATGTACTTTATATAAACCATATCTTATGTTATTCTTATTATGAGTTTACATATCATATAAACTGTAATGATTTTATCAATTATTATTTAATTATGAATCCTCTTCCCTCCCTTTATTTTGTTATTTTCACTTAAGAATAACATCTATTATGATAAATTATTTATAATTTATGATAAAGAGAATAAAAACCTTACCCCCTCCCACCCTCCCTCCTTTAACCATTATCTTATTATGGGAAAAAATTAAAATCAGTCATTGCAAAAATCTGTTAATGGTCCCCAAATCCTCTTGAACTTATCCATATATCCTTTTTGTGTTGCAAATGTACGCTCCATCTTATATATATGGCAAACTGAGTTCCACCAAAAATTATAGTTTAATCTGTCACAATTTTTCCAGTTATGTGTAATTTGTTGAACTGCTACTCCAGTCAATATAAATAAAAGTTTATTGTTATTTGACAAAATTTGACTCCGAGCTCTCATTGCAGTACCAAACAAAATCGTATCATATGTCAAGGCTACCGGATTTTCTAACATCCTATTAATTTGAGGCCAAATTGATTTCCAAAATATTAATATGAATGGACAATAAAATAAAAGATGATCTAATGTCCCTGCTTCTAGATGACAATGCCAGCATCTATTAGACTTAGAGCTATCAATTCTATGTAAACGTGTAGGGGTCCATAAAGCTCTATGTAAAATAAAAAACCAAGTTTGTCTTATAGAAGCTGACAATGTGCATCTTAACCTCCAAGACCAAAGTCGTGGCCATTGAGATGCATTAATCTGATGCTTAATCTCAATGCTCCAAATATCTCTAGGACCATTTTTTTTCTTTTTATGTACGAATCCAGATATCAATTTATACCACATTGCGGCCTGATGACCCATGGAATCTATCTGAAAACATAAGAATTCCATACTATGATAGTTATTAAGGTTTTTCCATTCAGAGAACCCTATCTGAATGGCCTGCTTCAATTGCATCCATCTGAAATATTGTGATTTATTTAAACCAAATTTATTTTGCAATTGTGAAAACTCAAGCAGTTTACCTTTAATCATTACATCCTCTAAAATACGAATTCCAGCGATCATCCAATATTTCCAGATAATTTTAAAACCGCCAACTTTGATCTTTGGATTGAGCCATATTGTTTGAGTCATTGATTTAGTTATTGGAATAGGAGTTAGATTACTTATATACCTTATAGTTTTCCAAGTATCAACAAATATTTTGTGATCCTTATATAACCTTGGCATTTGAATACTGATAACATGACTCAGACGTAAAGGAAACATTAGTCTCCATTCCAACCAGAACCAATCTGGTATATTTTCAATGGGCTCTGGGAGGATCCAATACATACCTTGACACATAATATAGGCTTGATGGTACCTATAAAAATTTGGAAAATTTACCCCTCCCTCCGCAATTGGTTTTTGTAAAGATACTAGAGCAATTCTGGGGGTTTTTCCAAGCCAAATAAATTTTGTTAAAATCTTATCAAATTTTTTATAAAAAGACCCCTGAAAAAAAATTGGTATCATACCCATTTGGTAACAAACTACTGGTAAGATCATCATTTTTACAGTTTGCACTCTCCCCCACCAAGATATGCACAAAGGATTCCATTGCTCACACATTTCTGACACTTTTTGTAATAAATTTTTTTCATTAATTTTCATAGTCTCATCCACAGTTTTTGTAATCCAAATTCCTAAGTATTTTAAACCCTCCTCTTTCCAAATAAAAGAAAATGAGTCAAATAGACTTTTTGTACAATGTACATTGAGTGGAAGCACTTCTGATTTATTCCAGTTTATTTTATATCCTGAAAATTTTCCAATCAATTCAAGCAAATGTGGAATGGTTGTTTCCGGATTTCTCAAATAAAGTAAAATATCATCCTCATATGCTGATAATTTATATTCTCTATCTGAATGCGGAATACCCTGTATCTCCTTTACCTGTTCTATAGCTAATAACAAGGGTTCCAAAACGATATCAAAAAGCAAAGGAGATAGTGGGCATCCTTGTCTAACCCCCCTCTGTAGAATGAACTGTTCTGAAAAATTATTATTAATATACAATCTAGCAGCAGGGGAGCTATACAATGCTTTTATTATTTGTATAAATCCGGATCCTATACCAAACCATTCCATTACCTGATACATGAAGGTCCATTCCACTCTATCAAAAGCTTTCTCAGCATCTAATGAAATAGAAAATGCTGGGTCATTAATGGATTTTGTCAAATACAACATGTGATGTGCCAATCTAGTATTATGAGATGAATGTCTTTGAGCTACGAAACCTGTCTGGTGCATATCTATAATGAAAGGGAGAGCTTTAGCCAATCTTATCGCTAATGCCTTAGTTAAAATTTTTCCATCTACATTTATTAAAGAAATAGGTCTATAATTTGAAACCAAAGTGGGATCTTTATTTGGCTTAGGTAAAACTATAGTTATTGATTCAGCCATAGTACCTGTAATACAACCTTTATTTAGTTGTGTCTGATACAGTTTTAATAAATAGGGCATTATGATGTTTTGAAATGATTTATAAAACTCCACTGTATAACCATCTCCACCTGGAGCGGATCCAACCCTAAGGGATTTCAAAGCTGTATCTAACTCTTAAGGATATTGGCTCCTCTAAACTTCGTTTTATATGTTCAGGAATCTTTGGTCCCTCTATTAACTTTAAAAAATCTAAACCTTCCTTTTCCTTTTCCAAATAAGGCTCAGAAGAATACAAATCTTTATAAAATTTTAAAAACTGTTTTATAATGGGATCAATTTGGGATAACATTTCACCATTCTCATTTTTAATAGCAATTATTTTTGTTTGTTTTTTTGCTTTAAGATAATTTGCTAGCATTCTTCCCGGCTTATTTGAATTTCCATAATACAAAGAATCTTTTCTAATAATTTTTGAAGAAATTTCATTATATTTACCTTTAGCTTTTAAAAGTTCTTGTTGTGTCAAATAATCCCATTTTTCAATTAATTTTGATTCTAGAGACTTCACCACTTTTTCCAAATCTGTAAATTGCTTTTTTTCCTTTTTTATTTGCAAAGCTGAATAAGAAATAATTTGTCCTCTAATGTATGCTTTAAAAGCATCCCACAAAGTCTCTACTGAAATTCCTTCTGTATCATTAATTTGAAAATAATCTTTCATTTTTTCCAGAAGATATTCACAAAAGTCATTGTCTGCAAGCAATGTATTATTTAATCTACTTATAGGTCTATTTCCATTCTGATCTATTAATTTAATTTCAATCCACACTCCGCCATGATCAGATAGTATAATTGGATCAATGACAGCCTGTGTGACTTGATGTACTAATTGATTAGAAACAAAAATGTAATCTATTCTAGAAAAAGAATTATGAACCTGGGAGCAAAATGAAAATTCCCGACCATCAAAATGAAGTATACGCCAAATATCTTTTAAATCACAAGATTGTATCAAATTATCAAGGCCTAACGATTTTATAAATCTTCTCGGACTTTTATCCATCAATGGATCCATAACAGCATTGAAATCCCCTGCTACTACTAGATTTGAAGTAGCCAGTGGAAGAATCAATTGTTGCAGAGTTTTAAAAAATTCATTCTGATTCGAATTAGGGGCATATATATTGAAGAGCGTCATGGTGGTATTTCCCATGTCCATTTCCACATATACCCACCTTCCAAGAGGATCAGCTGCCTTAAAATTAAATGAAGCAGAACATTTTTTATTTATTAATATAGCAACACCAGCTTTTTTCCCTATTGCCGAAGAAAAATAACATTGTTTGACCCAATCACCTTTTAGCTTTATAGATTCATTATTTGACAGATGGGTCTCTTGTATGCAGCATATATCAGCGTTCTGTCTTTTTAAAAATAATAATGCCTTTTTTCTTTTAATCGGGTGATTGAGACCATTAACGTTTAAAGATATTATCTTAAGACCCATTAATATAATTTGTAATGTATCAACCCAATCTTCAATATTCTTTATAAACTCCATTTTCCCATATATAAGATAAATCAAAAAATTGCCTACTTCACCCAAACCCTGCAACTTTAAAGCCCACCCATTCCCTCCCTCCCCTCCCCATACATTTACGAACACTTGGAAACGCAAATTAGATCAGGTATGACATCACTCCATCACAAGCTAAAAAATTATAATTTTGTATCTATTACTCCATATTTATAACATAACATAGTGCCAATACAATTTAATATTTCTATATCTTTGCTTTCTTTTCCATCCATTCTCACAATCATATTTACTCATTCTTAAATCAGTCACTCTATATATATTTCATAGATATAAGAATCTTTTAATTAACTTAAATCAGTCATCACATGCATTTTCAATTCCATTCATAAAAACCATTTCTCCAAAAATTCTAAAATTAGAAAATAAGAAAATATTTAAAAATAAAACATAAATAAAAATTTTCATAACCCATTACCACTATCATACTTACTTGTATTTCCAAATCAGTCATACAAAACCTTAGAGAGATATATCAATTGACCCTTCCCTTTTATCTTGTTAAAAACTGTATCTGTAAGAAAATGGGTTAAAATATACTTCCTAAATCATGCAACTAATATATTTCTTTAAAAATAAAATATTATTTTTCCCTATAAATCAGTTTATTTTATTCTATATATTTTCATATATAAAAGAGTCTTTCCATCCGTTTCTTCCAGTAATATGAACGCCTTATTTGTAACTTCCTTTTCGAGTTCCCTTCTCACTCTCCGTAGACTTGACGTGAAAGCAACCAATCCTCTTCACTTCCGGTGCGATCATTTGCTAAAAAGAAAGACTTCCTGTCTTCGCACAGTCTTTCAGCATTGACTCAGCGACTACAGCACTCCTAGCATACTGTCTTTTCCCCTTGAGAGCAGAGAAGCAATTGCGCTGAGGGGAAATCTTCTAAAAGGCTGTCGCAGTCCACCTCCCAATCCCCCATACATGCAGAATCTCCAAGGCAAGTCAACGCTCCGTCTTTCCTCCACGTCACTCAGCCATTGACGTCTTCACTGGCATGCCGAGCCAGTTCCATGCTCGTGAAAGTAATCATCGTTATTATTTAAAGTAAGTTGAAAATTCCAGCATTCGAAACGGTGAATTCACTTTTATATATTTTCAGAATTCTTTTGCAGTAAAAATTAACTTAGAATAAAATAAAATCAAAGTGAAAGCATTTGATATCAGATCAATCTTATTGAAATGTTGAAATATTCCCAATTTTTCATTTAAGAAGTCATTGGTTGTTCACATTGTTCAATATATTCTGCTAATTTTTTATAATCAGTAAAGTTCTGTGTTTTATTTCCCAAAGTTACTTTCATAACCGCTGGGTAGAGAAGTCCATATCTAGCCCCTAGGGCTCGTAATTGAGGTCTTAAATCAAGTAATTGTTTTCTTTTGAGGGCCGTTTCTCTGGCGAAATCTGGTACGATTTCGCCAGAGAAATCTGCATCCTGACATCTTAGATTTTTATTTTCTTTAGCCAGCTGACATATTTCAACAACATGTTGATATCGTAATAGTTTAAATATTAAAGTTCTTGGACCTTTTTGTGTGGTTTGTTTTTTGTCCCGGTATTCTGTGCGCTCTTTCGATTTCAAGAGGCACTTTGGATTTCAAAGGCAGTATTTTTGGAAGGAATTGTTCTAAGAAAGTAATGGGATCATTTTTTTCCACTCCTTCTGGCATCCCAATGATCCTTAAATTATTTCTTTTTTCTCTATTCAAACAATCTTCCAGATCTCTCTTCATTACAGTGGTGCCTCACACAACGAACTTAATTGGTTCCAGGAGCAAGTTTGTTATGCGAAAAGTTCGTTATGTGAAACGCGTTTTCCCATAACAATACATGTTAAAAAAAATAATTCGTTCTGTAGCATAAAATATGCTAAGATGACATAAAAAAAGATAAATTTTTTGTTATTATTTTTATTTAGATACATCTAAAAACATACATCTCCCTGTCCTTTTACTTCCACTATCTTCCTATCCCATCTCTATTCCCTTTTGTCCCTCTCCCCATGATCAATCATCTCACCACCTCTCTCTTCCCTCACCCTCAGGGTTCAAGATTGCTTCCACTCTTTTTCCTGTTGTTCTCTCTGCCTGTCACCCTATGATTTAGCATCCCTTCTGCCCTTGTCCAATATTTCCCCTTCTCTCCCTCCCTCTCATCCCCTGCTCCAACATACCGTATTTCGACTGCCCTTCCATCCTCAGGCCTGCCAACTTCCACTCATTTACTGCTTTCTCCCACCTCTGCCAAAGCCCGCCCCCCCCCCGCAGTGATCGGCAACACCAGGCACCCCCCCTCAATCGGTGAAACAGGGCCCCCCCTCGATCGGCGAAACAGGGCCGGTGACTGCTTTCTCCCGCTGCTGTTGAAGTCTGTAAACAACTTTAACACAAGCCACGGGGCTCTAACAGTGCGTATGCTGCCAACGGCTTCCTTCCTCCTTCCTCTCCCCTCATGATGTAACTTCCCATTTGGTTGATGGAGGAGGGTAGCCGGTAGCGTCACGCACACTGCGCGGAAGGATGCAGCTCGGGCGACTTCGTTGTGTGAAACGAAGTCCGTTGTACGAATCAAGACAAGAAGTTCGTTGTGCGCAGCGTTCGCTGTGCGAGGCGTCCGTTATGCGAGGCACCACTGTATTTCCATCTCTTTCCAGGCTTTTTTATTTTGCATAACTTCAGCATGTACTTCTTCCGATTTTTCTTCTTATTTTGTTATCAATTAGATCAACTCTTTTTGTAAGCGTGGCTACATCAATTGTCTTTTGAAGTTGTTTTTTGATTTCCAGTACGATATCTTTGATCTGTTTTATTTCTGCCATCATATCTTGATCTCCTTCCGAAGGCAACGGAACTTGAAGGTGTCCCTGGTTCCGGCTTTGATCGTTTATTACTGCTTGTACCCGATCCTCCGGCTCTAGCATCGTTTTTATTTTGTTTACCCGATGCCATTTTCTTACGATCCACAGCTTTTTTCAGCAAAATATCAGTATTGGAGCTTTTTATTTTGAAATAAGAGCTTGTTTGACACGGAGCCCGTCTATCACCTGACCATTTGCTTGCGTGTCCAAGCCACGCCCCAAATTAATGTCTCTTGAATATTTTTGAAAGATACCAAATCCTGTTCCATTTTTCCACTAGTTACTTTAAAGGAAAGCATATCATTTTTATCTCTTTTGTTTGTTCAATTAGTTTCCCTTCTATATATTGAAAGTAGGGACTTATGGCTTTAACAAGGTTAGCCACAAGGTCCACTTCCAGGGTCACTTCAGGCAGTTTAATTATAGGAATTGCCCCTTGCTTAGTGAAAAAATGCTCACCGTCAATTGAATCCAATTGGCATTTTCCTCTCTGGGCATGTCCTTCACTCAGCGTTGATATTGCCTCAGACTCCATAATGGAGCTTTCCTGCCGAGATTCCCCATCTCCCAAGCTCTCCGCTGTTAAACTTGCCTCCAGAGGAGGAGACAATCCAATCCGCGGGGTCTCCTGACTCCGTGGAGAACTTGTGGTCCGAGGCTGCGAGGGCGGTACTCTTGCATCAGAGCTAAGGGTGGTATCCAGCCCAAGGAGAGTTGCCACGGTCCCGCCTTCTCTCAGCGTCTCCAGCAGGCTAACTACTGACGCCAATGGGGCACTTTGCATCCTCCTCAGTAGTTTGTCTATAGTACCAGCCGAAGTTCCTCCAGTGTGCCGAGAGGCAGCAGCGGCACTCCGTTCTCGTCTCTTCAGCATTCTTAGTAAGTAATAATCTCACTCGCCGAGATTTCTATATCGGGCAAATTCTGAGGAGCATTCCTCAGCACTACCATTGTGCGGCCATCTTGGATCCGGTTGCGTATCAGGCCTATTTCTTTAATTAATGTAGATGGCAAACTTTTAGCTAAGACACTGGCCTTGCGCTTGGCTAAGGCTCTCCCTTTTATTATTGGTATGCACCAAACAAGATTTGTTGCTCAGAGACAATCCTCCAACACCACCAGACTGGCTTTTCAAATGTTAAATTTAACAAAAGCCATGAAAGATCCAGCCTTCTCTGTATCAAGTTTTATTAATATTTGATGAATCGCTTATTCAATTTGCTAAGCGATGTACAATTTTCTAAAAAACATAGTTGTAAAAACCAACAAAATAACGTCAGATTAAACAAATATAACAAACATGAGTCAGGGAGGAGAGGAGGGAAAAGTTACAATTCTTTCTTAGAGAGAATAAACAAAAAGGGGAAAGACGAAAGGGAGGGTAAAGAGTTAAAGACCTAAAGTATTTAGTCGTATGATTAAAATTTAACTGTTGAAAGCGTCTTTAAAAAGATAGGTTTTTAATGATTTTTTTAAAAGAAGTAAGATCCTTTTCTTCTCTAATATATTGAGGTAATGAGTTCCACAATTGAAGAGCCATTACCGAAAACATATCGTGTCTTCTAGTGCCTACAATTTTCAGGGATGGGATAGTTAAGAGATTTTGAGAAGTCGATCGGAGAGATCGAGAAGTATTATGAGGGATGAGCATTCTAGATATAAATTGGGGTTCATCAAAAATGTTATATACTAAAAATAGTACCTTAAAGGTGATGCGGTGGCTAATTGGGAGCCAATGGGAGTCAATCATTAAGGGCGTAATGTGGTCGTATTTCTTGGCATTATGAATAAGTTTAACAGCTGTATTTTGAATAATTTAGAGTCTTCTTTTTTCCTTTTATGAGATATTAAGTAAAAGAGAATTGCAATAATCCATTTTGGCTATAACCAGGGAATGAATATATTGATGGATTTGGGCTCGAGAAATTTAGAAATTGAGCGTATCAAGCGTAATTTATAAAAGCATGATTTGACTATATGACTGATGTGGTCGTGAAACGATAATTTGTCGTCAACAATAACACCTAATATTTTTAAAGTAGACACTAACTCTAAGGGGATATTATTAAGGACAAAAGGGGTCCTCAAGATTATGTTCTTTTTCCAGGTGAAAAGCATAGATTTTGTTTTTTGTATGTTTAATGCTAGTTTGTTAGAGTTGAGCCAATTTTGTATAATTTTAAGTTTCTTATTAATAGCTGTGATATCTTCGTTGTTTTCTGGGTCAAAAGGATGGAAAAGCTGAATATCGTCCGCGTAAGTAAATGATGTAAAGCCTATTGATTGGCAGATGCTCAGTAGTGGGGAAAGGAAAATATTGAATAGAAGGGGAGACAAAATAGAACCTTGGGGAATCCCATAGGTTGAGGAGTAGGCTTTGGAATTTTCGTCGTTGTACCTGACAATTGAAGAACGGTTAGAAAGGAGTGAAATGAACCAGTTTAGTACTTGGTCGTTGATGCCTAAGGATTCTAATCGTTTGAGTAATAAATCGTGATCGATTGTATCGAAGGCTGCAGATAGGTCTAATGAGACAAGAACTACTGATTTATGATGATCTAAATAGTAGTGAATATTGGTTATTAGTCTTATCATTGAGTATTCTGTATTGTGGAATTTACGAAAGCCAGTTTTGATTTGGGTGCATTTGTAGATTCAACAAAATCTGAAACTTGATTGAATACCAATTTTTCGGTTAATTTGGCAAGGAAAGGTATGTTGGCAATTGAACGATAATTTGACACTTCATCTGGACTGATTTTGTGGTCTTTTAATATTGGGGTGATGGTGGCGGTTTTCCAGAGAGGAGAGACAGATGCAGTAATTAAACTTTTTAGGACAAGCGAATGAATGAAGGGACCAAAGCAAGGGAAGAATTTTTTTAGATAGAACGGGGGGAATAATTTCAGAACATGAACCTTTTAAATTGATTTTTTGAAAAAGGGATTCTATGTCTTTAAGGGAAGGAATCTTAAAATTAGTACATTTAGCTGTAGGTATAGATTCGGTTTCGCAATTGTTCATGGGATTACCTAATGTATTAGAATAGAAAGTATTTCGAATGGTACTGATTTATTGGTAGAAATAATCGGCTAATTTCTGGGCTTGAGGGTGGACTTTTGTTTCATATTGCTTCTTTTAGTCTCTGGGGTAATGGATTTTAGAATAGTATATAAAATGGAAGGATTTTTTGCTTTATAAATTTTGTTGGAATAGTATTTGTTTTTAGCATGGTTAATTTTATTTTTATAAAGAGAAGCCTTTTCTCTGTAATGTTGTAGGTTTGTATAGGATTTAGTAAGTCACCATTTTCTTTCTAATGAACGTAGTGGTTTTTTTATGAGGGAGAGTTCATCCGTGTACCAGGGGTTAGAGAGTTTGCGGAGGGAGAGAGTTTTTGAAATTATTGGTGCTTTATTATAAAGGAGAGATTGTAAAGAAGAATTCCAAGTTAGTAATTGTTCTTCAAGTGATTTGAAATTGGGAATTATGATGGACGGATTGAAAAAAGGTATGATATCAGTAGTTTCTAATTTAGAATAGTCCCGAAAAGAGCTCTTTTTAAGTTCTGAAGTGGTTTGAGATGGTATATGATTTTGAAAGTAGAGGTTGAGCGATATGAAGTAGTGATCAGACCAGGGTACTGGTGAGATGAAAGGGACGGAGTGATTGAAATGTTGGGATTGGAAGTGAGAATCATATCTAAAGTGTGATTGGCAGAGTGAGTTGGTTCCTGAATTAATGTTTGCAGATTTAGGGTTTTAAGGAAGTTTAGCATATCAGTAGTATTTGAATTAGAGAGATCCTCGAAATGGATGTTAAAATCTCCTAGGATCAGAGAACAGGTTGTTGCGGAACAAAAATCAAATATTAAAATTTGAAGCAAAGTTAGGTTGTTTTGTCCTATGGGTGGGGGAACAAAGTAATAAGAGGTCAATTTTGGGTTTCAAATTGAGTTTAACTTGAAGGTATTCGATGGCGACATTTCCAGTGGAATGGTCGCAGATTTTGATTAAGCTATTGTGAAATAAGACAGCTAAGCCACCGCCTTTGCGGTTGTGGCGGTGATTCCAGTAATAATTGTAATTTGGAGGACAGCAGAAGGAGAGGTATGCTTCTTCACCATCGGTGAGCCAGGTTTCAGTAATGCAGAGAATGTGTAGACCCTGTTGGAGAATAGCATCTTTTAGGAGGTGATATTTGTTTTTAATGGATCTGGAATTGATAAGGCTGAATTTCAAGCTTAAGTTATTAGAGGTATAGTTTTTGTGGGGGGACAAAGCGGTATTTGCTGGTATATAGTTGAAGACAGTGGAAAAGTTGGAATTTCCAAAATTGTAGGTGGGCGAGTTCTTATGTTTCTGTGGGTTACAGGACAATGACCCCAAAAAACTGGAATATTGTTGTAAGTTGCAGGCATGGTAAGATCTGTGAAGGCGTTAAAAAAAATGGGTTCGTAAGCCTAATATTAAAGTGTAGAAAAGGAAGAGAGCTATAAGCCTATATTTATGGCCGATTGGAGCTAAGAATGTGGATTAGATTTGAAAATAATGGCGCCCTCAGCTCGCGCACGAAGGAGCGAACTAAGGAGCGCCGTAGAGAGCCCAAATAATCCTTAGATTCAGAAAAAGCTTTTGATAGGGTGGAATGGACCTTCATGTATCAAGCAATGGATTGGTTTGGAGTAGATTCAGGATTTATACAAATGTTTCAATCCTTGTATAGTTTCCCTTTTGCTAGACTGTATATTAATAGTAATCTCTCGGAATATTTTAGTTTGCGGAGGGGAGTTAGACAGGGATGTCCCTTGTCTCCTTTGCTTTTTGATATTGTATTAGAACCCTTGTTATTAGCTATTCAGCAAGTGAAGGAGATACAGGGTATTCCTTATTCAGATCGGGAATATAAGGTCTCTGCATATGCAGATGATATACTACTTCATTTGAGGAATCCTGAAACAACCATTCCATGCTTACTTGATGTAATAGAGAAATTTGGAAAATTTTCAGGATACAAGATTAATTGGAGTAAATCAGAAATTCTTCCGCTTAATGTGCATTGTACAAAAGGTTTGTTTGACTCATTTCCCTTTCTATGGAAAGAGGATGGAATAAAGTATTTAGGCATTTGGTATTAAAAAAACATTGGATGAAACAATGCAAGTGAATGAAAAAGTTATTACAGAAGGTAACAGAAATGTGTGAGCAATGGAATCCTTTATATCTTTCTTGGTGGGGGAAAGTCCAAACTATTAAAATGATATTTCCTGTGATTTGTTATCAAATGGGTATGTTACCAGTTTTCTTTAAGGGGTTCTTCTATAAGAAGTTAAACAGTATTCTCACAAAATTTATTTGGCTGGGTAAAACTCCTAGAATAGCTTTAGTATCTTTACAAAAAACAATTACGGAAGGAGGAGTAAATTTTCCCAATTTTTATAGGTATCATCAAGCCTATATTTTGCGCCAAGGCATGTATTGGGCCTCCCAGAGCTCACTGAAAATACCCCAGATTGGTTATGGTTGGAACGGCGACTTATGTTTCCTCTGCAATTATGCCATGTTCTCAGTATCAAAATGCCTAGATTATATAAGGAAAATAGAGTACTTGTAGATACGTGGAAAATATTATATGTCATGTCAATAATTTAACACCTATTCCAATTCACAAATCAACAAATCAAACTATCTGGCTAAACTCCAAGATTCAAATTGGTGGATTTAAGGTCATCTGGAAGCATTGGATGATAGCAGGAATACGTACTTTAGAGGATGTTATATCTAATGGTAAGCTGCTTGACTTTTCACAGTTGCAACATAAATTTGGACTTAATAAATCACAAAGTTATAGATGGTTGCAACTGAAGCAGGCCATTTAGGTAGGGTTCCCTGAATGGAAAAATTTAAATAATCAGTATAGTTTGGAATTCTTATGCTTTCAGGTAGACTTCCTGGGACACCAGGCCGCACAGTGGTATAAATTGTTAGCTGGATTTATAAATAAGAAACCAAAAACTGGTCTTAGGGACATTTGGAGTATTGAGATTAAGCACCAAATTCCTGCATCTCAATGGCCACGAATCTGGACTTGGAGGGTGAGACGTACAATGTCAGCATCTATGAAACAAACTTGTTTTTTTCTGTTACATAGAGCATTATGGACCCCTGTTCGGTTACAAAAGTTGGACAGCTCTAAGTCTAATAAATGTTGGCATTGTCATCTCGAAGCAGAGACTTTAGATCATTTATTGTTCTTCTTTTTTTTTTTTTAATCTTTATTCATTTTCAAATATTACAAGTGTATGATAATCAAACAGAAAATCTTTAACTAATCACTTGACAATCTTACTTAAATTCCTTCAAACATATAAATATAAAAGAATCCCTACCCACCCACCCATATTAATAATAAACAATTATCAATTATTATCTTTCACATTCCCATCCCCCCTATATTTTATCTAATACTAAGGTGTTTAAGATGTCTGATCATTAGAATAATTAATCAATGGCCCCCAAATCTTTTTAAACTTGTGATAATTTCCCTGTTGCATGGCAAGCACTCTCTCCATTTTATAAATATGACATACTGAATTCCACCAAAAAGTATAATTTAGTTTAGTGTAATCTTTCCAATTTCCAGTAATCTGCTGAATGGCAACCCCTGTCAATATTAATAGAAGTTGCAGAAATTATTGTTCTACTGTCCATTTATTTTGGCTTTTTGGAAATCAATATGGGGCCAAATTAATTGTTTGTTAAAAAAATCCAGTGGCATTATCCTATGATACTGTGTTTTTTGGCATGTCAATGAGAACTAAAAGTCAAATATCTAAAAACAACAGGCTTTTATTAATAATGACAGGAGTTGCCATACAACAAATTACGAGCAATTGGAAGAATTGGATGAAGCTTAATTATAGTTTTTGGTGGAATTCATTGTGTCATGTGTATAAAATGGAAAGAATATTAGCCATTCAGAAAGGGAATTTTAAGAAATTTCAGGAGATTTGGGAGCCATTAGCAAAATACTGTAATGTTTAATTAATGTTATTCCCTATGTCATGCACATCCGGGAGGATGGGGGTCTGTTAGATTAATGAAGTTAGATATTTTGGGGTTCATTATAGAAATGTTATGTGATTGCATTGTGATGGTTTAGGAGGGAGGGGGAACTAATTCTGAAATGGATATAAATGGAATATTAAGTGTATTATTGATGTATAAAATGTGGTATTTATTGTTACACTTACTGTAAGTTTTGAAAATAATAAAGAATTTGAAAAAAAAAAATAAATCAATATTAAAAATTAAAAAAAATGTAACAAGGTCTTTTGGACCAATGATAAAAATTATACCCCAGTAAGACATTCTTTAGAGGCTAAGGTTTGGGTGTTTGAGGTCCTTTTCCTTGTTTTTTGGTAAACGTTAAATCATAAGCATATGAACTCAGTTTTGTTTTGTTTTTTTAGAAACATTGCGTTTTATGTTATTTTTTTTCTCTCCTCTTGGCATCATCTTTGAGATACTTCCAGAAACAGCCAGGTTGTACAATCTGCAAAATTCATTAGTGACTTCCAAAGTACAAGTTTGCAAATTTTTTAAAAACTAAAATATGCATATCATATTTTTTTTGGAACCTAAATATTTTCAGATTGTGCAAGAATGGTGGTATCAAGTCTAGAGTATTGTTTATCTGGGTCTTCCAAGAAGCAATTAAGATTAGATGATGGAAAATGCTGCAGCCAAACTAATAGGATGACACTGTAGGTTTGAACATGCTATCCTATTCTTGAAAGTTTTTACCGGTTCCTCTGTAATGCCAGGGTTGAATTTAAAACGTGATTCTGATCTTTAAAATTCTATATTGTTTGGCCCCTGCCCAATCATATCAACCAAAGGGGACTCTTAGAAGTGTGGTACAGTATGTTTGAAAATTACATTTAATACAATTATACTTGGAAGAGAATCAGTCTAGTTTTCAGAGGTAGAGAATTCCAGATTAAGGGGTTTTAGACTCTCAGTGAAAAGAGAAATTAGGTTCTTCAAAAATGTCACAGCTCGCCAGATGAACCAAATGTCGCTGCTCTTATGAACTCCCCCAATCCAGACAAAAGGAAACTGCCGAAACCCCTCCCCCATATTCTTCGTGAAAAAAAGAACAGAATAAAAACAGGGCGGGGTCTGTGCCTTTATCACCCCTCCAGACCGGCACAGAAACAGATGGGACATAACAATGCAGTACCCATCATGGGTAGGACCCCCGAAGGGCCACCACGAGCACACACTCCGTGAACACCACGTCCCTACACGCCTGATCATCCACATAGTATTGACAAAAAAAGGAATGGAGAGAAGACCAAGTGCAGCCTTACAGATATCCACTGGAGGCACAAGAGAAGACTCAGCCCAAGAAGCTGCCTGACCACAAGTGGAATGAGCTTTGAGAAAATCCAGAACAGGCTTCTATTGAAGAAAGCACGGAAAAAGCGATAGCCTTGATCCATCGCGCAATTGTAGCCTTGGAAGCACCATCCCCTTTACAAGGACTGGCTAAAAGAATAAAAAGATGATCTAACATAACTCCTGGGTCCACTGAATATAAGCGTGAAAGACCCTACAGACATCCAATTTGTGCAACTATCTCTGCTCCGAAGAGCCCTCCCGACTACCCAAGACCGGGAGTACAATGGACTGGTTGACATGAAAATGCAAAACCACCTTTAGCAGAAAGGAGAGAACTGTCCGCAGCACGACCCGCTCCCTAGGGAACTCCAGGAAAAAGCCTGCAGTTCAGAAACGCGTCTCGCAGAAATAATGGCCACCAGGCACACCATCTTAGAGTAGGGTCCTTCAACGTGCAGGAGCTGAGAGGCTCGAAAGGAGGACAAACAAGCACTGAGAGAACCAAATTGAGATCCCAGGCTGGAACTGAAGGACGCACTGGAGGCCGGAGCAATTTTGCTGCTCTCAAGAATTGAATCACATCTGGAGAAGAGGCCAAATGCCAACCATGCAACAAACCACAAAAGGAAGATAAAGCTGCAATCTGAACCCTGAAAAAGGTCCTTGCAGGCCATCCTGCAAGAACTAAAGCAAAGAAGCAAGAAGAGGAACCACACCACGCGCGGACCACCACTCCTCAAAGAGACGACAAACTTGAACATAAGTCCAAGAGGTGCAAAGTCTCTGAGAACCCACAAAGGTGAAGATCAACTTATCTGAACAGCTTTTTTTTTTTTTTTAAATTAGGCGTTCCCTTTCAAGAGCCAAGCCGTAAGACAAAAGGGACCTGGATCGAACATTGGAATGGGACCCTGAATCAGAAGGTCAGGCGAGAGGGGCAGCAACAGCAGATCTTCCACGAGAAGTCTAACCAGATCCATGTACCACAGGCGCATGGGCCTGTCTGGAGCCACCAGGTTCACATGGCCTCTGTGTCGAGCAATGCTTAGGACTCTGTCCACCAGTAGCCACAGAGGAAAAATACAGCCAAGACTGCACCGGAAGATCAAACCCCTGGCCTGGTAATCCCTGTGCTTACTGAAGAACCTTGGCACTTTGGATTTGATACTTGTGGCCATTAGGTCCATGACCGGCCAGCTCCAGGCCTGTACAATCATCTTAAAGGCTTCTAGATCGAGAAACCACTCTCCGGGATCCAGTACACGATGACTGAGGAAGACCGCCTGGACACTCTCCACTCCCGCTATATTGAAGCAGAGATGTTCAGAAGATGTTTTTGCCCATTTCTTGAGAAGAAATGCCTCCTGTGCCAGACGACTGTTGGTTCCCCCCTCGCACCCCCCGACAATTGTCATAAGCCACCACCGTGGCATTGTCAGAGAACCTGAACCAACTTGCCTTCAACTCAGCCAACCGAATGGCTCTGGTCTCCAGAATATTGATCGACTAGGACGCTTCCTCCGGTGACCACCCACCCTGAGCCGAGTGACCAAAACACTGAACTCCCCAACCGAGGAGACTGGCGTCCATGAAAAGCACTGTCCACTGGGGTAGAGAGCTGCACGGGAACGGGGACGACGGGAATCCCGTGGGACCCGGGGGTATCCCGCGAGTTCCCCCTTCGGGTCACGGGGATCCCGTGGGGACGCCCCCTAGGGTCGCGGGATTCCTGCGGGGCTGGATGTACTAAGTCGCGCGGCTTTTCTCCCTACCTGCTTAAACAAAGCCCTCCCTCCCTCCGACGTCAGCGCTGACATCGGGAAGACTTCCGTTCGGCTCTATACTGCAGGCAGGGTAGGTAAGGAGAAGTAGCCTCGCGGCTCGAGTGGCGGTCCGCCCCGCACCGCGTGCAGTACAGCCGGCCAGGTCCCCTTACTTTTGTGGCACTAACCCGACCGACCGACAACAGCCCTGGTCCGACAAACCTACCTGCCCTTAACCGCGAATCTAAATTACCTTCTTACAGCAGCTGTAAGAAGGAAATTTAGATTCGCGGTTAAGGGCAGGGAGGTTTGTCAGACCGGGGCTGTTGTCGGTCTGTCGGTCGGGGAAGCGCCACAAAAGTAAGGGGACCTGGCCGGCTGTGCTGCACCCGGGGCGGGAGAGAAGGAGGGGGGAGAAGGACGCTGAAAGCACTAGGGAAGACAAAGGGGTGGAGAAGGACACTGAAAGCATTTGTGGAAGACAAAGGGGTGGAGAAGGACGCTGAAAGGCCATGGGGAAGATGGGGGGGGGGGGTGGAGAAGGACGCTGAAAGGCCATGGGGAAGATGGGGGGGGTGGAGAAGGACGCTGAAAGGCCATGGGGAAGATGGGGGGGGGGGTGGAGAAGGACGCTGAAAGGCCATGGG
The DNA here is from genome assembly GCF_902459505.1 of Geotrypetes seraphini. Classification (NCBI taxonomy): domain Eukaryota; kingdom Metazoa; phylum Chordata; class Amphibia; order Gymnophiona; family Dermophiidae; genus Geotrypetes; species Geotrypetes seraphini. Next base: position 78,625,309 of record NC_047096.1, on the reverse strand, counting down.
GAAGATGGGGGGGGGTGGAGAAGGACGCTGAAAGACCATGGGGAAGATGGGGGGGGTGGAGAAGGATGCTGAAAGGCCATGGGGAAGACGGGGGGGGGGGGTGGATAAGGACGCTGAAAGGCCATGGGGAAGATGGGGGGGGTGGAGAAGGACGCTGAAAGGCCATGGGGAAGATGGGGGGGTGGAGAAGGACGCTGAAAGGCCATGGGGAAGATGGGGGGGGTGGAGAAGGATGCTGAAAGGCCATGGGGAAGACGGGGGGGGATGGAGAAGGACGCTGAAAGGCCATGGGGAAGACGGGGGGGGGGAAGGACACTGAAAGCATTTGTGGAAGACAGAAGGGGGAGAAGGACGCTGACAGGACATGGGGAAGACAAAGGGGTGGAGAAGGACGCTGAAAGCACATGGGGAAGACAAAGGGGTGGAGAAGGACACTGAAAGCACATGGGGAAGACAAAGGGGTGGAGAAGGACACTGAAAGCACATGGGGAAGACAAAGGGGTGGAGAAGGACACTGAAAGCACATGGGGAAGACAAAGGGGTGGAGAAGGACACTGAAAGCACATGGGGAAGACAAAGGGGTGGAAAAGGACGCTGAAAGGACATGGGGAAGACAAAGGGGTGGAAAAGGACGCTGAAAGGACATGGGGAAGACAAAGGGGTGGAGAAGGACGCTGAAAGGACATGGGGAAGACGGGGGGGTGGAGAAGGACGCTGAAAGGACATGGGGAAGACGGGGGGGTGGAGAAGGACGCTGAAAGGCCATGGGGAAGACGGGGGGTGGAGAAGGACGCTGAAAGGCCATGGGGAAGACGGGGGGTGGAGAAGGACGCTGAAAGGCCATGGGGAAGATGGAGGGGGGAGAAGGACGCTGAAAGGAAATGGGGAAGAGAGAGTGGGGAGAAGACGCTGGCAGGAGTCTAAAAAAGAAAATTAGTAGGTAAGAACCTAATTTCTTCTTCTTTGTCAACCTCTCCAAACCGGTACAGGCTTCACTGATGGGACATACCAAAGCAGTACCCATCACGGGTGGGACCCCCCAAAGGGCTGACACCAGAATACACTCACCAAACACCACATCCCAATATGTATGAATGTCCACAAAGGAATGCAGAGAAGACCAAACCACAGCTTTACAGATATCCACTGGAGGCACAAGAAAAGACTCAGCCCAAGAAGCTGCCTGATCCCGAGTGGAATATAGAAACATAGAATAAGATGGCAGAAGAGGGCCGGCGGCCCAACAAGTCTGCCCACTCGAGAACCCTCCCTTCCTGGTATACCCATCCTTTATGCGTAACTCTGTAGCACCCCCACCTGTTTGTCCCATCAACTTTTGAAGTTGAGAACGCTACTAGCCTCGACCACATGGCGTGGAAGTTTATTCCATCGACCAATCACCCGTTCGGTGAAGAAGTATTTCCTGGTGTCACCATGAAATCTTCCCCCCTTAAGTTTTAGCGGATGCCCTCTTGTTGCCGTGGGGCCCGTAAGAAAAAATAATTCTTCCTCCACTTTAATGTGACCCGTAATGTATTTGAATGTTTCTATCATGTCCCCTCTTTCTCTGCGCTCCTCGAGAGAATATAGGTGCAGTCTGGTTAGACGTTCTTCATATGTGATGTCTTTAAGTCCTGAGATCATCCTATTGGCCATTCTCTGGATCGACTCCATTCTCTTCAAATCTTTTTGATAATGTGGCCTCCAAAACTGGACACAGTACTCCAGGTGAGGTCTCACCATGGATCTGTATAACTGTAGTATGACTTCAGGCTTTCGGCTGTTAAAGCTCCTTCTGATGCAACCCAGCATTTGTCTAACCTTTGCTGAAGCTTTCTCCACCTGATTGACAGCTTTCATATCTTCTCGGATGAGAACTCCCAAGTCCCTTTCTGCAATGGTTCTCGCTAAGGTGTATGTTCTGCACGGGTTTCCGCTCCCAAGGTGCATTACTTTACAGTTTTTGGCATTAAAGTTAAGTTGCCAAGTACTGGACCATTGTTCCAACAACAGCAGGTCCTTCTCCATAGTGCTGGGCCCGGTTGCTCTGCCCACAATGTTGCATAGTTTAGCATCATCATCAAACAATGTAATTTTGCTTCGAAGTCCCTGAGTTAGATCTCTAATAAAGATATTAAATAGCATTGGGCCTAAGACCGAGCCCTGTGGCACTCCGCTGGTCACCCTTGATGTTTTTGAGGGGATACCGTTCACCATTACTCTTTGAAGTCTGCCGCGAAGCCAGTCTTGCACCCATGCTGTAGTGTTTTTCCTAGTCCCAACGAGTATAACTTGTTCAATAACCTACGGTGTGGAACACTATAAAAAGCCTTGCTAAAGACTAAATACACGATATCCAGAGACTCACCCCCATCTAGTTTTTTCGTTACCTAGTCAAAGAAGCTTATCAAGTTGGATTGATAAGTCCTTCCCTTTGTAAAGCCATGCTGGTGGGAATCCCTTAAGCCTTAAGAAATTCCAGAACAGCCTTCTTCCGAAGAAGATATGCGGAAGCGTTAGTCTCCTTAATCCAACACGCAATGGTAGCCTTGGAAGCACTGTCACCCTTACGACGACCCGCTAAGAGGACAAAAAGATGATCCAACTTCAGAAAATCCAAGGTCCGCTGAGCATAAGAATGAAGGACCTGACAGACATCCAACTTGCGCAACTGCTTCTGCTCCGAAGAGCCCTCCTGACTTCACAAAACCAGGATGACCGATTGACATGAAAATGTGAAACCACCTTTGGTAGAAAAGGAGGAACATACTGCAATACAACACGCTCCCTAGAAAACTCCAGGAAGGGAGGCATACAAGAGAAAGCCTGCAGCTCAGAAACACGTCTCGCAGAAGTAATAGCCACCAAAAAGATCACTTTAAGAGTAAGGTCCTTCAACGAATAGGAAACTAAAGGCTCAAAAGGAGGACACACAAGCACGGACAAGACCAGATTGAGATCCCAAGATGGCCTCATCGGAAGATAAAGCAATTTTGCCACCCTCAAAGCGAACCACATCCAGTAGAGATGTCAAGTGCTTATTCAGTAGCAACCCGCGAAACGCGGACAAGACCACAAGCTGAACCCAGAGAGAAGACCAAGCCAGGCCTCTATCCAGACCATCCTGCAACAACTCCAAGATGTTAGGCAAAAAGGCACAAAAGGAAACCACTTCACATGCAGCACACCACTCCTGAAATGTAAGTGGAAAGTAGTGCTGCCCGATTTCCGATTCAAATCGATTCACTGATTCACTTTGGGTGAATTGATTCGTTTGTACAAAAAAATCAAACTCACCGATTCAAGTTGGTGACTCAACCCCTTTGTAGAGACCCGTTTGGGCTTTCCCTCTGCTGCCAGAGTCAATCTAATGTAATTTCTATTCTGCACGCACTGCTTGACCAACGGCTACAGACGAGAGTACAAAGGCCAATTCTGCTCCTCTTTATTCTCGCACTCTCTCCCCTCAAGCCTCCGAGTACACCTCTATCACCGCTACCGCTGTTTTCCACTAATGAACACCGAGGTATACCTTCTGCTTCCTAGTGGCCGACAGCTGAGTCTGCGCACCCTGATCTGCTCACAAATCTACCAGGTGGAAGGCAGGCTAGGGGTGTGGTTAAGGCTACTGAATTGAATACAGAGAGCGAAGTCCACAGACTGCAAAGATTATGAGCTGGTGATGTCAGGGTCAGAGCTTCGTTCGGGCCCTGTTTCACAGAGATAAAGAAAGAATGCCACTTCCTGCGGGACAGGTCTGGAAGCTGTAGACAGCCCGCTATGGTTTGGCTGAGAGGGATGCCGACGCCATGTGACTTGCTGAGATACCAGTGCAGTACGGTGCTTGTAGTTTTGGGTGGGTTCCTTCTCTGGCTCCACGGGCAAGCAGTTAGCTTAGTGCAGGGCAGGAGGTCGGGAGCAGGGAGGGGGGAATATACAGGCCTTCTTTGGAGGGGACACACCAGGCGTTCAGGGGAACATGCAGGCCTTTGGGGGGGTGGGGCTGGTGTAGAAGTAGGAGGGAAGGAAGGTGGGATTCAAAGAGATGTGCATATACCAGAATTGGAGAGGGAGAGATATGGTGGACAATGGGATGGAAGAAGGGAGGGAAGGAACAGAAAGAGAAGTTGGACATAAGGGATGGTTGGGGGGGGATAGAGATACTAGATAGGAAGGTAGTTGGGAAGAGAAAGGGAGAGATGGTGGACCCTGGGGTGGTGGGGAAGGAGGGAGATATGCTGGATGAAAGGGTAGTTGAGAAAACGAGAGATGGTGGATCCATCGTGCAGCTGCAGGGATGGAGATGAAAAAAAGGAAAGATGCCAGACTTCCAGGAGAGGGAAGAGAAACGGAAGGGGAGGACAAAGATGGAAGATGGATGTTTAGCACGGAGAAAGAATAAAATGACAAATGGGCAGGAGACCCTGGCAAGCGAATTATCAGAAAACAAACAGAAGCCAGAGCCTGGAGCCAACATGATTTGAATAATGACCAAACAACAAAAGGTAGAAAAAATAATTTTATTTTCTGTTTTGTGATTACAATATGTCACATTTGAAATGTGTATTCTGCCAGAGCTGGTGTTAGACTGTGAACGTGAGCTAGGATTTAACACAAAGGAAAAGTCTTTTTTGTTTATTTTGTTTACATCACAGCGCTAGTGTGGGTAGGAGAGGGCAAAGGGGATGAAGAGGATATAAAAAGGGTTAAGAGGCTATAAAATAAACCCACCAGGATGTTTGGAAAAAACACCCCAAAAAATCCACCCAATTGGGCAGAAAAATCAAATTGAAAAATCTATTCAATAGGCTGAACCGAATCGAAATATTTTTTTTTTCCTGAATTTGGTAGCACTAGTGGAAAGTCTCCGGGACCCTAAGAGAGTGGAGATCACTTTATCTGAATAACCTCTCTTACCTAGGCGCTCCCACTCAAGAGTCAAGCCGTAAGACAAAAGGGACCCTAATTAAACATCGGAATGGGACCCTGAATCAGAAGGTTGGGCTAGAGGAGCAGTGGAAGAGGATCTGCCACAAGACAACTCGGGATGCCGAGTAATGCGAAGGACAACTCTGCCCACTATCGGCCACGGGGGAAACATGTACAGGAGGCCCGCCGTCAGCCACAGCTGTACCATAGCTTCCAGCCCCTCGGCCTGAACATCCCTGTGCCAGCGGAAGAACCAAGGTGCTTTCACGTTGACACCCATGGCCATCGGGTCCATAACTGGATGACTCCAAGTCCGCACAATGAACTCGAAAGCCGCTGGACCAAAACACCACTCTCCTGGATCTAGCAAATGACTGAGGAAGTTCACCTGGGCATTCTCCACTCCCGCTATCTGGGAAGCTGAGATGTCCAGAAGATGAGTCTCTGCCCAGGCCATGAGCAGAGAAGCCTCCTGTGCCACCAGACTCCTGGTCCGTCCGTCCGCCCCCCCCCCCCCCCCCTCCCGATTGACATAGGCCATCGCTGTGGCATTGTCCAAGAGAACCAGAACAGACTTGCCCGTCAACAAGGCCTTGTAAACAACACCTGGAACACTAGCAACACCAGAACATTGATTGACCAAGACGCCTCCTCCGGAGACAAACTGCCCTGAGCTGAGCGATCGAGATACTGAGCTACTCAACCAAGGAGGCTAGTGTCTGTGATAAGAACCATCCACTGTGGCTGATCCAGACTCTCTCTCTGCACCAGATTGTAAGACTGACAAACTAACCTCCGAAGAGGAACGAGAGAGTCCAGATCGTGCACCTGGGGCGACCTCCGCCAAAGCAGAGCATGCTGAAGTGGGCACATGTGAGCTCAGGCCCAAACCACATCCAGGGAATCTGCCATCGATCCCTGAGCCTGAGGACATTGGAAAGCCATCAGAAGGCGAATCTGCAACTGCAACTTGCCCACACGGGCACCCTGGCTGGTGTCAAAAACTACCCCCAGGTACTCCAAGTGCTGAGACAGAGCCAACCGGCTCTTGGACAGGTTGACTACTCATCCCAGCAACTGCAAGAATTCCACAACCCGAGCCATAACCCAGGGGCTCCCCTGCGACGACTTTGCTCGAATCACCAAGTCGTCCAGATAGGGGTGAACCAGAATACCCTCCTTGCGCAAGACTGCTGCCACAACCATCATAATCTTGGTGAATGTCCGAGGCCAGGCTAAAGGGAAGTGCACAAAACTTCTAGTGCTGACAAAGTGCAGGAACCGCTGATGGGAGGTGCGAATCAGAACATGCAAGTCGGCCTCAGTCAGATCGAGAGGTGTCAGAAATTCCCCCAGCTGAACAGCCAGAATGACTGATCCCAGGGTTGCCATGCAAAAAGACGGAACTCGCAGAGCCCTGTTGACCCCCTTCAGACCCAAGATGGGCCAAAAAGTCCTCTCTTTCTTGGGCACCACAAAGTAAATGTAGTATCGGCTGGTGTCCCATTCCGACGGAGGCAAGGGCACAACCACTTTGAGATCTAGCAATATGTGAAGTGTCTGGCGAAAAGCCCGCTTCTTCCATGCTGCCTGACAAGGAGAAGCGAGAAAACGATCTGGCAACGAGTGGGAAAACTCCAGTGCGTAACTGTCCCAAATCATCTCCAGGACCCACTGATCTGACGTGATCTCGGCCCACCCCTTGTAAAAATCCGGCAGGTGAGCACCCACCGGAAGCAAGGGAGGCGCAAACAAGGAGTCATTTGGCAGGTGGAAGAATCACGTCTCTCCCCCCGACGGATCCCCTGAAAGGACTGCATGCACTGAAAAAAGCGACCCTGGGATGACCCAGAGGCCAGGAAGGAAGCAGCCCCGTGACCAAGGCAATATCTGTGGAACTCATGCAAATGCCCCCTAGCAGTGCCACTCCACACACACGGAGGGGCACGGTCTTCAGGCAGACGGGGCACTTTAGAGTCCGTCAAGGTCTGAACTAACTTGTCCAAAATTCACTCCAAACAAAAAGGACCCCTGAAAGGGAAATTGTCAATTTTGTCTTAGATGCCGCAACAGCCGCCCAACCACAAAGCCACAAAGTATGACACGTGGCCACCCCGAGAGACATGGACTTGGCCGACATCTGCAACAAGTCATACAAGGTAACCGAGAGAAACAAGGTATCTGAGCGATAAGAGGCAGCCATCTCAGTTTTCGCCACTTCCTGATCCACCAAGGACCAGTCATCAGGCTCACAGTCAAGGACACGCTTAGCACACCAAAACATGGCCCAAGCCACAAGACCACCACATATGGCCTGGACTCCATCAAAATTCTGCTTAAGAAGGGCCTCCAACTTACGCTCCTCAGAGTTCCATAAGGATGAGCCTCCCTCTACAGGCACCTTATGCCACTTGGCGATAGCTGAGACCACCGCATCCACAACTGGCGACTTCAAGGTATCCCTGTCCCCTTCCAGGATGGAATGCAGACGAGCCATGGCACGCACAAAACGAAAAGGTGCCTCCAGCGACTTCCACTGCACCAGGACAATATCCCGAATATCCTGATGCATGGGAAAGGAACGGGATGTAGAGTAGATCCTCCGAAGAAGAGGGTTCACCACATGCAGGGTCTCTTGTATGTCCTCTAGAGGTCTGCACGGGAACGGGGATCGCGGGAATCCCCACTAACCCATGAGACTCCCACCGGGACCCCCCTCTGGCTCACAGGACTCCCATGGGGACCCCCCCTCTAGCAAACGGGACTCCCACGGGGATGGAAGGCTTTGCAAGTACGGTTCGTCCATATAATATAATGGACACGTCAGCCTTAGTAAAGAGGGGGTTTATAAGTTAATTACCTGAACAGAAAACAGAAAAAGGGTTCCACCAAAGAGATTCCACAAGGAAAACAGCAGCGCAGACACAAAAGAAACTGTGGAATTGATGATCCTGTCAGAAGTAATTGCTGCTTTTTATGGGGATGGGTAGGGATGGAGGTAATTTCTTGTGGGGATGGGTGGGGACGGAGAGGATCCTGACAGGGACATGTGGGGACGGAGAGGATCCTGGCGGGGATGGGTGGGATTTCTGTCCCCGCGCAACTCTCTAGTTCCCTCCTCAAAGCACAACACCGAGGAGACTAAGAATCAGCTCCGAGAGCTCATTCCGCTGAAAAATGCACTACGGAGGCATCATCACCGGTAGACAGAACCACAAAGGCCCCACTACCAACATCAGTCCCCCCAAGGATCCTGGAGATCTCAACAAAAGGTCCAGGTCCTCATCCACAGAAAACTGCTATTCCAAAAAAAAAAAAATCCTCGTCCCAATCCAGCCACTTGGACAAGGGAGGAGGCGACGGGTATGCAACTGGCACTGAGGGGGAGCCGAACCGAAGTGGATGCAGAGGACCCACTAGAAACCTGTCCTGTCTTTCCAACACAAGCAGAAGGTCACCTGAGGTTGCAGACTAGTGCTGCCTGATTTACGATTCAAATCGATTCACCGACATTCACTTCAGGTGAATCGATTTAAAAAAAGAAAAAAAAAAAAATTGGCTTCCCGATTCAGTGAACGACCCTCCCCCCTCAAGCAGAAGCGGCAATGCTGCCTCTTGCTGGCCGGCCACTGCCGCCCCTGCTTTAGAGGGTGAGGGTTAGTTGGGAAGTGTTTGTGTACAACTTACCCCCTGGCCTCCCACGAATCTATTTACCTAATTTCAGCAGCGGAGCAACCTGCAAACAGGATCGCCGGTGCTAGCAATCTTTGCAAGCTGCCATAGGCCTTTGGAGCCATTTCCTCTGCCACAATCCTGCCTCCAATGTCAGAGGAGAGGCGGGATCATGGCAGAGGGAAGAAAGCTCCGAAGGCCTATGGCAGCTTGCAAAGATCGCTAGCACCGGCGATTCTCTGCAGGCTGCTCCGCTGCTGAAATTAGATAAATGGATGCACAGGAGGTTAGGGGGAACATGCAGGCCTTCTGGGAGGGGGGGTGAAGGCCTTCAAGGGTGATGGCGCAGGCCTTTGAGGGGGGGGCCTGGTGTAGAAGTGCACGGCGGGAGGGAAATTCAAAGAGATGTGCATATGCCGGACTTTGGGGGGGGGGGAGAAATAATGGGTCTAAAAACAGAGGAGAGGGAGAGAGATGGTGGACAATGGGATTTAGGGAGGGAAGGAACAAAAAGGGAGAGAAGTTGGACACAAGGGATGGTGTGGTGGGGGGATAGAGATACTGGATAGGAGTGTAGTTGGGAAAAGATGGTGGACCCTGGGGTGGTGGGGAAGGAGGGAGATATGCTGGATGAAAGGGTAGTTGAGAAAAGGTGGATTTGTAGATGGAGATGAAAAAAGGAAAGATGCCAGACCTCCGGGGAAGGGAAGGGAAACGGAAGGGGAGGAAAGAGATGGAAGATGGATGGTTAGCACGGAGAAAGAAGAACCTGGCAAGCAAGTTATCAGAAGACAACCAGAGCCTGGGACCAACAAGATTTGAATAATGGCCAGACAAAAAAAGGTAGAAAAAATAATTTTATTTTCTGTTTTGCGATTACAATATATCACATTTGAAACGTGTATCCTGCCAGAGCTGGTGTTAGTCCGCAAACATGAGCTAGGATTTAACAGAGAGGAAAAGTCTTGTTTATTTTGTTTACTCCACAGTGCCAGTGTGGTTGGAGAAGGCAAAGGGAGTGAAGAGGCTTTTTATAAAAGGGGTGAAGAGGCTATTAAATAAACCCACCAGGATGTTTGAAAAAAAACACAAAAAAAACAACAACCCCAAAACACCCAATTGGGCAGGAAAATCAAATCAAAAAATTGATTCAATAGGCTGAATCGAATCAAAATTTTTCTTCCTGAATCGGGCAGTACTACTTCAGACAAATGGAGGTGCTTCCTGCCAAAAATGGAGAGGTTCCAGCCGAAAACGACACCTCTGAGGCCTGTAGTGTCTGGGAAGCCTGAACTATCCCAGCCGCTAAACCAGGCAAGCAGGCAGCCACAAAAAGAGAGTCCCCAGCAGCTTTTGCGGTAAGGGAATCCTTTTACCCTGACCATCGGCAGCTGGGGAAACCCCTGTGTGGGCAGCGAGAAAAGCCTGGGCTTCCCCGCTGTCAGTTGCTGAAGCACTCGCGAAGGGGAGTCTGGAGCAGAGTGATCACTTTCTGCCGGTTAAAGTGCTCACTGCACAATAGACGACCTAGCTGAAATAAGAGTGCCGGTTAACACTAAAAACAATTACACAGCACTGAAGAACCTCTTCAGACTAACACTGCCACGGGATTTTTTTTTTTACACAGAACAGACTCCACTGGCTCTCAAAGCTATCTGCCTTGCCTGTATTGGTGGCAAGGCTTACAGCTGAGGCACCTCTACAAAATATTGGGGGGGGGGGGGGGGATGGAGAAAGTGGGGGGGATCCAGCATGAGACCTACCGGGTGACACCCTCCGAGGCTGGACAGACCCCCCAAACAGGGCTCCTCCAAGCTCAGTCTGGCACCAGAACAGGGACAAGGAGCCCTAAACAAAATCCAATAGCTTTCATAAGGGGTGATGGGTACGGCTCACCAATCCACCTGCTTGGAGACTGGGAGAAGCCAGTTAGATAGAGGGAGGGACAGCTATTAAGTACTATAACCAAGAGTTTGGTCTCAGTTAGAGAATGACACGATGACAAAATTCATCACCGATCCCGTCCCTGCGGATAACCATGGAAAATAATCCCATGTCATTTTCTAGTGTCTATTTCAACCTCGGTCCTTCTACACCAGCATTCTTCAAAGCAAAGCTTGTGGGTCAGTGGTTGTGGCCATTCAAACTCTGATTCTTCCCTCTCTCCTTAAAGAATGACATGAAGATGGTTTCCCGCGGGGACGGGAACGGTGATGAATTTTATCACCGTGTCATTCTCTAGTCTCAGTCTCCACCTGCTGGTCATGTTGAGCTATCACCCATCAATGAAGCCTGTACCAATCTGGAGAGGTCGACAAAGAAGCTGTAGTTTACATACTCAATTTCCTGTCAGCCTTCTCATCATACAACGTATGAAGGATGTAACTAGAACAGTGTCAAAAAGCATGTGTTTGCCCCAGTAGGTACAGAGTCAACTGCTGCCCCATTTGACACAGGCCTCAAATGAGCATATTCTCCCCCTCACAAAAAACCTACCTCCATCTGAAGTACTTGCTGAAGCCGCTCCATGATGACTAGTGTGGTTTTCTGCACAGCAGGGTAACAATCCTTGGCACTGTTCTTCACAATTTCCATGAGGGCTTCATATGCAGCACTCCGCAGGTTATTCTGGTGCCCGTCGGGCCTGGGCACAGACAGCAGCTTGTTTTAACACAAATTATTCATGCTGCCTCCCAAAAGTATAAAGCAAAGCAAGGCTAATTCATAACTAAAGTCTCAAATTTAAGATACCCGAACTACTTCTGAATATAAAGCAGCTTCTAGCCTGCACAGTAGAACCTACATATAGGAAATGCCCAAAGCCAGCAGTATATAATGAAAAGTGTCATCAATGCAACAGACAGTGCATTCTAATTTCACTTATGGGAGTTTGTCTGGCACATACAGAATAATTCCACTAAACTACTTTATATACTCTAATATAAACCAAGATTTTTGAGCCAAAAAATAGCTCAAAAATAGGTCTATTTATATTTAAGTCTCCTTTAGATGATGGTGCTTTTTTTCTCCCCTCTCCACCAGATGACCAATGATGCTATTTTCCACCCCCTCCAGATGTCCGGCACTGCTATCTAAACCCCCCCCCCCCCCCCCGACACTCCAATCCCTCCACTATATTATCCCTCTTGCCCCAGACCGACATCTCACTTACAGTCCCGATGCTCTTGAAGCTGACGGCCCTGAGTGTCTGCACATGCTCAAGACTCTTCACCAGCCCAGCACAGAGCGTTGGCTTCCAGAGCATCAGGACTAAGTGTGATATCAGTCTGGGGCAAGGGGGGTGGAGCAGGTAGTGGAGGATAGGAGTGCCTAAGCCATTGTTCTTCAGTTCTCCACGCTGTTGGTGGCCTCTTCTGTACTTTGCCGCGGTCTATCCCAGCTCTGAAGCAACTTCCTGTTTCTGCTTGGGCGGACCAAAGCAAAGGAACAGTGCAGAGGCGACTGCGAGCAGTGCAAGAAAATCACTCCTGCACTGGTGACCACTTTGTAGTTTTCATGGTGAGAGGGGCTTTGGAACCATGTGGAAAAACATTTGGTGGGACCAAGGCGGATGGAGAGGGAGGGAAGAAGGAAGATATGCTGAATGGGAGGGGCAGAGAGAAGAGGAACGGGGGCATATGGATGGAGGGGAGAGTAAGGAGATGGTGATACATGGATGAAGAAAAGGGAAGTAAATGGAAAGATTTAAGATGAAAGCAGAAAAATGGAAGAAAACTGAATATGAAAGTCAGTGCAATAAGTGAAGGAGAGGAAAGAAATAGCAAATGCATAAGGGGCCTTGGAAACAGTTAAGAGTACAGATGGAAAAACAATTTCCAGATAAAGGTAGGAAAAATATTTTCAATTTAGTGATTGAAATATGTCAATTTTGAAAATTTACACCTGTTTTTAATATTTTGGACTGAATTTTTGGAGGGTTCTTTAAGGTCAATATATTAATTGATTTATAGGTATGATATAATAAAATATTTTTAAATAAGTAGTAGATATGATATAAATGAATAGATATTCTTGAAAGAAAGATATATGAAATTAAATGAATTTGATATGAAATTAAATATTTTAAGTAAAAGTTTTATGTCTTTAAAGATTGTAGGGTATGGATGGGGGTCAATTTAATTATAATAAAATATGGTGAGATAATTATTGAAACATTAAATATAGGGATAAAAATGAATAATGGAATTTAATTGAATGCTATTATAGGTAAATGAATTTCTTTGGATGGTTATTTAAGGTCAAGAGATTAATTGATTTATAGGTAGGAAAATATTTGAATTGAATAGATTTTTAATAATATATGAGATGAAATATTTTAAAGGCTGTCTGGGGGAGTGTGGGGTTGCATTTCCTATGTGCGTTACAAGTTTATCCATTTGGAGGGAGGGTTTGGGAGGGATAGGGTTGGGGGAATATTAATAATTTATTTAGTGATGAATTTGGGGGAGAGAGATGAAGGGCAATTGAATATTTGGAGGGAGGGAGGGGAGGGGGACTAAGGGATTATTGAATATTTGTTGCAGAGTACATTTGGAAAAGAAGAGAAATGAGAATTTAATGGATTTAATATCGGAAGTTATGAATGCATGGGTGCCTGATCATTTGATAATATTTATAAATTATGATATTATTAGAATGGATATATATGTTAAAGATGATTAAGTTTTTTTCATTGAATGTTAATGGCCTCAATCATGTGATTAAGAAAAGGAAAATGTTTGATTTCCTTAAGAAACAGAATTCGGACATATATTTCATACAAGAGACACACCTATCGATTAATGAATCTAGGAAGCTGGAAGGTGGGTGGATTTCCAAGTGTTTTTTTGCGCCAGCGAATGGGAAGAAGGCAGGTGTGGCAATATTAATAAGTAAGAAATGTTCAGCAAATTTTCAAATGGTTGCTGCAGATCCCTTGGGAAGGTGGGTACATATCAAAATGAGCATGGGGAATCATACCCTTGATTTGTTTAATTTGTATGCTCCAAATACTAATCAAATGGAGTTTTTCAAAAATATGCAAAAAATACTATTACCACTGGCTGCTTCTAATCTAGTGGAGGCTGGAGATTTCAATGCTGTAATGGATCCGATAATGGACAAGAGTCCAAGTAAAATATTAAAATCATTAGGGTTAGATAATTTGGTTCAATCTTGTGATTTAACAGATATGGCGTATTCTTCATTTTAATGATCGGGAATTTTCCTTTTGTTCGCAAGTGCATAAATCGTTTTCAAGAATTGATTATATATTTGTTTCAAATAAAATAGCTCAAAAAGTGAATAAAGCCAGCATAGATCCGATAATTTTATCTAATCATGGTGGTGTTTGGATTGAATTACAATTGGATGAGCAAGTGGAGGCAAAGCCGATTTGGAGGTTCGATAATGCTTTGATTGCATATCCAAAATTTATTGATGAGTTTAAATCAAAAATGAATGAGTTCTTTCAAATTAATGATTCTGGAGAGGTTAATATTGAGATGGTATGGGATGCTTTTAAAGCAACCATGAAAGGTTATATTATTTCATACCCAACTTATGTCAGAAAACAAGCTAAGAAACAATTCTATGATTTAGAAAAGAAATTAAAATTTTAGAAAAAAAAATTAATGGATAGGTGGGAGCATAAGACTTTACAAATTTTGTTAAAAACTAAAGCCAAATACAATGAGTTATCTTCAAAGCTTGTTAGAGAGGATTTGTTTTATCAGCAAGCTCAGAATTATGGACATTCAAATAAGGCTAGAAAATTATTAGCAAATTATCTTAAGGCAAAAAAAAGGAGGACAAAAATTGTTATAATAAAGGATAATAAAGGGGAATCATACACTAAAAATGAGCATATTTTAAAACAGTTTCTTGCTTTCTATAAGGATCTATATTCTTCAGAAAATTATAGAAATAAAGAACAAGATGGTTTAAATTTTTTAAATTTACTTGATGGTCCAAAAATTCCTGAGCATATAAAAGGAAGTTTAGAAGAACCTATATCTCTAAAATAGTTAGAAGAAGCATTGAAATCTCTTAGAGTTGGATCCGCTCCAGGTGGTGATGGGTTTACAGTGGAATTTTATAAATCATTTCAAAATACTCTTTTACCATATCTGTTAAATTTGTATAAGTATCAACTGACTAATGGATGTATTACAGGTACTATGGCAGATTCGGTGGTTATTGTTTTGCCAAAACCAAACAGAGATCCTACTTTGGTATCAAACTATAGGCCTATTTCATTAATAAATGTAGATGGGAAAATTCTTGCTAAAATAATGGCGTTAAGATTGGCAAAAGCTCTCCCGTACATTATAGATACTCATCAAACAGGATTTGTTGCAAGGAGACATTCTTCACATAACACTAGGTTGGCATTTCATACTTTAAATTTAACAAAAACAGTAAAAGATCCGACGTTTATGGTCTCTCTAGATGTAGAAAAGGCCTTTGATAGGGTAGAATGGAATTTTATGTATCAGGCATTGGAGTGGTTTGGGGTGGGATCTGGATTCATTCAAATGGTTCAAACGCTGTATAGCTCCCCTGGTGCAAGATTATATATTAATAATAGTTTATCAGATAGATTTGACTTGCGGAGGGGGGTTAAGCAGGGTTGTCCTTTATCTCCGTTGCTTTTTGATGTTGTTCTGGAACCCTTGTTAATTGCTATTAATCAAGCAAAGGGGATACAGGGTATTCCCTATTCAAACTGGTAATATAAACTGTCTGCTTATGCAGATGATATTTTACTTTATTTGAGGAATCCAGTGACCACCATACCATGCCTACTTGAATTGATAGAGATTTGGAAAATTTTCAGGATATAAGATTAATTGGAGTAAGTCTGAAGTTTTACCGTTTAATGTTCACTGTGTCAAAGGATTATTCGATTCATTCGATTTTGTATGGAAGGATGAGGGCCTAAAGTATTTAGGTATACTAATCAAAAATAATGTTGATGATACAGTAAAGGAAAATGAAAAACTTTTACTTAAAAAAGTTACAGAGATGTGTGAAAAATGGAATCCATTGCATTTATCATGGTGGGGGAGAGTTCAAACTATTAAAATGATGATATTGCCTGTAGTTTGCTATCAAATGAGTATACCACCAGTTTTTTTTTCAGGGGTCATTCTATAAAAAGTTAAATGGTATTCTTACGAAATTTGTTTGGTTGGGTAAAAGACCAAGAATTGCTTTAGTATCTTTTCAAAGATCAATTATGGAGGGAGGGGTAAATTTTCCAAATTTTTATAGGTATCATCAAGCCTATATTCTACGTCAGGGTATGTATTGGATCCTCCCAGAGCTCATAGAGAATGTCCCAGATTGGTTATATTTGGAATGGCAACTCCTGTTTCCTTTTCATTTGGTTCATTTGCTTAGTATAAAAATACCTAGAAGATATAGAGAAGATAAAATATTTGTTGACACATGGAAAACATTAAGGTATGTTAGTAACCTGTCACCTATTCCAATTGTTAAATCTTTACACCAATCCATTTGGGTAAACTCCAAGATCAAAATTGGCGGAGCGCAAATCGTTTGGAAGCAATGGATTATTGGGGGTATTCGTACCTTGAATGATGTTATTTTGAATGGATCACTGCTTAATTTTTCACAATTGCAACACAAATTTGGTCTGAATAACAATCAAAGTTTTAAATGGTTGCAATTGAAGCAGGCTATTCAGGAGGGGTTCCCTGAATGGAAGACTCTTAATAATCAATATAGTTTAGAATTCCTTTGCTTTCAGGCGGATTTCTTGGGTCACCAAGCCGCACAGTGGTATAAATTATTAAGCGAATATGTGAATAAAAAAAAGAAAACTGGGTTGAGGGATATTTGGAGCATTGAGATTAAGCACCAAATTTCGGCATCTCAATGGCCACGAATTTGGTCTTGGAGAATAAAATCAACAATGTCGGCATCTATGAGACAAACATGGTTGTTTTTGTTGCAGAGTGTTTTGGACCCCAGTTCGTTTACAGAAAGTAGATAATTCTAGATCTAATAGATGTTGGCATTGTAAACAAGAAGCAGGGACTTTAGATCATTTAATTTTTTTCTGTCCTTGCATTAATGCATTCTGGAAGTCAATCTGGCCCCAAATTAATTTGTTATTAGAAAATCATGTTGCCCTGTCCTATGATACAATTTTATTTGGCACTTCAATGAGATATAAAAGTCAAATTTCAGGATCCAATAATAAATTATTATTAATATTAACAGGAGTTGCCATTCAGCACAAAACTAGGAATTGGAAAACTATACAAGTCTGAATTTTACGTTTTGGTGGAATACAGTGTGTTATATATATAGAATGGAAAAAGCTATAGCATTACAAAATGGGAACTATAATAATTTTAAAAAGATATGGGGGCCATTAATGGAATATTCAAATGATTTGGCACCTTTACTGAAAAAGGAGAAATTAGGTTCTTATCTGCTAATTTTCTTTCTGTTAGCTTGTATAGTACTTACGAATGGGTTATGTGCCTCACTGCTACCAGTAGGTGGAGACTGAGCACAAAGTTGTATATCAGGCTAGAACCTGTCTAGCAACTCAAGTCTGCTGAATAGTCAAGCAGAACCAACTGAAAACAGTATAACACACACTGAACAGGAGTGGAAAAAAACAACAAATACTTATAAACTACTGTCGGAACATGTGTAGAACTTAATCCTTGTAGTGAAAACATCCCCACAGCTCACCAGCTAAGCCAGCTGAGCCACTGTCCTTACTTCTCCCCTCTATTTCAACCTGCAGAAAAAACAAAATCTGCACGTGAACACAACAAAAAACCGCAATCACCGTATAAAGAGATAGGGTGGGGGACTATATCAGTCTACAAGCTAACAAAGAAAATTAGCAGGTAAGAACCAAATTTCTTCTTCTGTATTGCTTGGTAGACTGGGACGTACCAAAGCTGTACCTATTAAGGTTGGGACCCCCGAAGGGCCGACACAACACTTTCACCGAATACGACGTCCCGACGTGCTTGAACATCCACATGGTAGGGTCTTACAAAGGAATGCAAAGACTAAACTGCAGACTTGCAAATATCCACTGGAGGCACCAGAGAAGATTCAGCCCAAGAAGCTGCCTGATCCCTAGTGGAATGAGCCTTAAGAAATTCTGGAACAGGTTTCTTCTTCAGATGATAAGCGGAACAATAGTCTTCTTGATCCAGCGTGCAATAGTAGCCTTAGAAGTGCCATCCCCCTAACAAGGACCCACCTGAAGGACAAAGAGAAGATCTGATTTCCTGGGTCCTCTGCACATAAGAGCGAAGGACCCGACTGATATCCAACTTGCGCAGCTGCCTCTGCTCAGAAGAGCCCTCCTGGCTACCCAACACCAGGAGGACCACTGTCTGATTGACATGCAAGGGAGAAACTACCTTTGGCAGAAAGGAAGGAACAAGTCTCAAGAAAACCCACTCCCTAGAAAACTCCAAAGGGAGCCCTACAAGAGAAAGCCAGCAACTCAGAAACACATTTAGCTGAAATAATAGCCACCAAGAAGACCGCTTTAAGAATAAGGTCCTTCAAAGAGCAGTTGTCCAACGATTAAAAAAAGAGGGCGCACTAAAACTGACAGGAACAAAGGGTCGTACGGGAGGCTTGAGCAACTTGGCCGCCCGCAAGAAGCGAATCACATCAGGAATGGCAGTCAAACGCTGACCTTTCATGAACCCCCAAAAGGCTGACAAGACCGCAAGCTGAACCCGGACAGAAGACCAAGCCAGTCCTCTTATCCAGGCCATCCTACAAGAACTCTAAGATAATGATAAGATGTTCAAGTGCTCAGATTAATTGCGTTTATTATGAATTTTTGTACACTTGATGAAAGTTTAAAAATGAATAAAGAATTTTTTAAAAAAAGGAAAAAAAAAAAAAAGAACCAAAAGATATTAGGCAGAGAAGTGCAAAAAGAAACCACTCCACGCACATCACACCACTCCTCAGATAGATGCCAAACCCTCACATAAGCCCAAGAGGAGGAAACCTCCGGGACCCCAAGAAAGTTGAGATCATTTTATCTGAATACCCCTTCTTACCTAGGTGACTCTTTTCAAGAGCCAAGCCATAAGACAAAAGGGACCCTGATCGAACATTGGAATGGGACCCTGAGTTAGGTCATCCAAGAGAGGCAGAGGAAGAGGATCCACCACCAGATGCCTCACCAGATCCGCCTACCACGGTCGTTGAGGCCAATCTGGAGCCATAAGAACCACGAGGCCTGGATAGCGAATTATGCGGAGAAGAACTCTGTCCACTAATGGCCATGGAGGGAACACATACAACATCCTCTCCCTTGGCCATGGTTGAACCAAAGTATCCAGGCACTCGGCCTGACCACCTTTGCGACGACTGAAGAAGCGGGGTGTTTTGGTGTTGACACTTGCGGCCATCAGGTCCATGAGGGGCTGTCCCCAAGACAGCACTATCAACTGAAAAGCCACCGGGCAGAGACACCACTTTCCGGGATTTAGTACGTGAAGACTGAGGAAGTCTGCTCGAACATTCTAAACTCCGGCTATGTGGGAAGCTGATATTTCTTGAAGGTGCGACTCCACCCAGACCATGAGCAGAGTCACCTCCTGTGCCACCAATGTGCTCCTGGTGCCCCCCTAATAATTGACATAGGCCACTGCCGTGGCATTGTCCGACAGAACCCTGACTGACTTGCCCATCAGAAAGGACTGGAAGGCTAGCAATGCCAGACAGATGGCTCTGGTCTCCAAGACATTGATCGACCAAGAGGCCTCCTCTGTGGACCAGGTGCCCTGAGATAAGTGACCCAACCGAGAAGACTGGCATCTATGAACAGCACCGTCCACTGTGGCTGATCCAGACTCACCCCTTGAACAAGATGGGGGAGCCTGGAGCCACCAACGAAGACTGCCCCGAGCTAAGCTCGGAAGCGGAACAGGGTGATCTAGACTGTGCCTCTGAGGCGACCATCTCTGAAGAGGACGCATGTGGGCCCACAACCACCTCACTACATTGAGGGAAGCCGCCATTGACCTCAAGACTTGGAGGAAATCCTGCGCCCGAGGACACCAGAATGCCATAAGCAGGCAAATTCGAGATTGCAATTTGCTTACCTGGGCTTCCGGAAGGAAGTCCTTCTGCAAGGAGGTGTCAAACAGCACACCTAGTGACTCTAGGCACTGAGAGGGAGACAGCCGGCTCTTGGCAAGGTTGACCACCCATTCCAGCGACTGCAAAAACCACCACCCGAGCCATGACCTGGGTGCTCTTCTGTAACGACTTCGCTCGAATCAACCAATTGTCCAGGTAGGGATGAACTAGAATGCCCTCTTTGCGCAATGCCGCCACAACGACCATCACCTTGGTGAACATCCGCAGAGCCGTGGCCAGACCAAAGGGAAGTGCACAGAACTGAAATTACCCCAAGATCGCAAAGCACAGGAAGCAATGATGGGAGGCCTGAATAGGAATGTGCATGTAGGCCTCGATCAGATCGAGAGAAGTCAGAAACTCCCCCAGCTGAACCGCCAGAATCACAAACCGCAGAGTTTCCATGCAGAAGGCAGGCACGTGAAGAGCCCTGTTGACCCCCTTCAAATCCAGGACGGGTCGAAAGGGCCCTTCTTTCTTTGGCACCACAAAGTAAATAGAGTACCAACCTGTGCCCAACTCCCACAGGGGAACTGGAACCACCGCGTGGAGATCCAACAATCTTTGAAGGGTCTGGTGAAAGGCCTGCTGCTTCCACGCAACCTGCGAGGGAGAAGTGAGAAAATGATCTGGCAAGGAATGGGCAATCTCCAGAGCATAACCGTCCCTAATCACCTCCAGAACCCACTGATCAGACGTGATGTCTGCCCACTTTAGATAAAAAATCTTGCAGACGGGCACCCACCGGAACCAAGACGGGCGCCGGCAAGGAGTCATTGGGCAGGACATGCGGCAGGGGACCCGGCGAGGGCGCTACCCGCACCCCAGCGGGACCCACAAAAGGACTGCATGCACTGGAAGACTGCATGCCACAAAAGGACTGCATGCCTCTAGAGAGCCCAGGGGACTGAAAAGAGGCAGCTCCTAGACCAGGGTGGAAACGGCAGAAATTACTCCCAACGGCCTAGGTCTGTCCTCAGGCAAACGAAGCACTTTAGAATCAGTGAGAGTCTGAACTAACCTGTCCAGGTCCTCACCAAAGAAAGATCCCTTAAAAGGAAACTTTGTCAACTTAGCTTTGGAAGCCGAGTCCATCGACCAAGCACGAAGCCACAAGGTACGGCGAGCTGCCATTGCAAATGCCAACGACTTGGCAGAAGCTTGCAAGAGATCATACATGGCATCTGAAAGATAAGCACCACCCAATTCAATCTTTGCCACCTTGCACTTGAGCAATTCCCAATCCTCAGTTTTACAGTCAAGGACATGCTCGACCCAGCGAAACACACCCGAGCCACCAGCCCGCCACACATCGCTGCTTGGACTGCCAGAGCTGTCACATCAAAGCTCTGTTTAAGAAGGGACTCCAACTTACGCTCCTCCGGGTCCTTCAAGGCCACACCAAACTCAACAGACACGATATGCCTTTTATAGATGGCCGAGACCACCGCATCCACTACAGGCGACTTTAGAGTGTCCCTATCCCCTTCAGGAATTGGATGGGCCATGGAGCGCGCAAAAGGAAATGGAGCTTCCAGCACCTGCCACTGTGCGAGCATAATATCACAAATATCCTGATGCATTGGAAAAGAGCGGGAAGCAGAGCGGATCCATTAAGAAAGGGGTCCACTGTAAGCGGGGGCTTCAACACGGTGTCCTCAAAGTACAAAACCGAGGAGACATGAAGAATTAACTCATGAAGCTCTTCCCACTGAAAAATGCGCACCACAGACATCTTCACCAGCTGGGGGGTGCTCAAACCCCTCACAGGCGGAACCCGACTCCCCCCAAGAGGATCCTGGAAATTTCCCCAAGGGTCCAGGTCCTCATCAATAACATCTTGCACCTCAGGGCAAAAATCCTCATCACAAGAGACCCTCGGGTGTTTGGATGAGAGAGGAGTAGAGGGGGGCAAAACCGCTGCTGTATGGGGCCGCACCGGGGAAGACGTTGAGGACAAACCCCCTCCCCCCCCCCCCCGCCTGAGTGGACACAGAGCCTCCAGCCACCAACACATAAGCTTTACAAAGCGCTAACATAAATTCAGGGGGAAAAACTCCCAGCGGCTCCAAGGACTCCCTTCCCCAACAGGGGACCCTGCCATACCTTGCCCCTGTATGTCCAGGACAGGGGGAAGGTCACCTGAGGTAACCGAGATGAAGGAGGAGGTTCTCACCGAAATTGTACTGGAAACCGCCAAAATCAGAGCTCCTGCTGCCTGCCGCATCTGAAAAGCCTGGGACTTTCCTGACGTTGAGGCCGAGGAACCGACCAACGCGAAAAGGGAATCCCCAGCCATTCCGATGGCAAGGGAATACTTTCCTCCCTGAACGTTGGCGGCAGCCTGAGCTTCCCTGTGATCCGAAGCCGACTCACAAGGTACATGCGGCGGGGTGCACTGGCCGTCGGTATCTGCTGCCGACGAGGCTACCCCATCGCTCCAGCCTACACAAAGCTTGCACAGGCCAGCTGCGAGTACCTCGACTCTGGAGTACAATGAGCATTTTTCCTTTTAAATGTGCTCATTGTGCTGAGAAAAAAAAAAGGGCCGGTAAGATGAGAAAATACAGTAAAAAGGTAGTTTTAAAGGGAAATGAGCCCTTTAGACCATCACACCTCAGGATTTTGTCTTTTGTTTTTTTCTTTTATAGAACAGACTCCACGGCTCTCAAAGATGGAGAGCTGACCAAACAGGGGGCCAGGCCGCCGCCTGAGGCTCCTCTACAAAAATATGGGAAGGTGGAGGAAAATGGGGGGAGGGATCCAGCAAGAGACCCGCCGAGTTTAACATCCACAAGGTCGGACAGATCCCTAAACAAGACCTGGCCGAGCTCTATCCGGTACAAAAGGGGAACCCAGGAGTCCAAAACTAAATTCCAATAGTATTAAGAGGAGAGCCGAATTAGTCTTACCACCTGCTTTAATGGAGACCGAGGAAGACTGAGTTGCTAGGCAGATTCTAGGCTAATATACAACTTTGTGCTCAGTCTCCACCTGCTGGTATCAGTGAGGCATATAATCCTTTCGTAAGGACTATACCAGTCTACCAAGCGATACAGAATTAGTGATTACTTAAGGCATGATCCCTGACAAACGACACTTACTTACCCAATTTTCTAATTTAATTTATATTTGAGTATATATGGTAAGAAGTAGGATGAAGACAGCTCCTCCAAGCCAGACAAAAATTACACCAACTATCCTTGCCTCTATTTCCATAAGGATGAAAAATAAGAGGCAACTCAAAAAGGAATCCCATCCTGCTTCTCAGCCCACCTCACCCAGTAAAACACCCCATCTTCACACACCTGTCTGTGGTCTCCAGAAGCTTTTGGACAATTAATTCAAAAGAGGATGACAAGCAGTATGTAGCTGGCTCTTCCTGATCATCAGCCACATCAGCAGCTTCATAGGCAGCTTCAGCAAGGCTGGAAAAGGCCTGAAACATAGTTCAAGGTGTTACACACAAAGTTTGTGCCCAGCAGCCTACAGAGATACCTTTGACCCTCCCTCCATCCGCACCAAAAAAAAAAAAAGTGCCAGAAGACTTACTCCTGTTCCTTGAACAATCACCCTTTATAAAAGAAATCGTCAGGTGGAAAAGTAATCCATACCCAGCAAACATTGGATGCCACCCTGGGTTCAGCACCCAAACCCTCTATCAGACACTGTAGCAAAGGTGCCAGATATATATCAATAATTGCAGCTTCTGGTAACAGCTCACAGATTCTGCCCACAGTCCATGCAGTTGTGTCCCGCACCACCACACTTGGGTCCTTCATCAGTTCTATTAATGTAGGCATAGCCTAGAAAACAAAGTCACCATAAGCAATGAGGCATCAAAAGAAGGGCCATATCCTAAACTTGGAGGCAATGCTGGAGATGTACTAGTACCTCACCTGAATAACTAGTGGTTTCAGCTGGTTGGGCTCTGGACCTTCCAAGATGCAGCCAAAGGCCATGACGGCAGCATCTCTGTAACGCCAGTCTGGGTTCTTAATGTGTTCCTTGATGAACGGCAGCACATGAGGGACAATATCATCCTCACAACAGGTGGCCAGGAGCATGAGACAAACACCAGCAGCTTTACAGGGATTCCAGTCATCATCATCATCACTCTCATCCTGGAGAAATGAAACTAAGTTCAATATGTACTTTTTTTTTTTTTTTTTTAATATCATTTTTATTAGGAGTCAAATTCAGTATGTACTAATGCTTTTCAACTCCTCAGAATACCTTTCCTTCTAATGTGATTCTTACCTGCTTCGTTAAAGTTTGTGTCAAAATTGGGACCAGATACTGGAGGGCTCCCTTGGCGTAGAATTTACTGGTGTGCTCTGGGGGTCTCCCTTGCTCAGCTGCCTAAAAACAGGATGAACAAGCAACAAATCACTACATACTGTTTTAATTGTACTGGGGAAAAAGCCTAGTCTGTGCACTTTGTTCTACTTATAGCTACCATCATTTGGTGACCAAGAGGTGCCTTTCCTGGGACAAGACTTCAGCACAGACCATGGATGGCATTCCGAGGATGTGCAATTTTTAAGAGTTGCTTTAAGGAGAAACTGCCAAGCGCAACGCCTCTCAAGATATCCCTACCCTATCTGAATATGGCAGTATGGTATTGCCACTTTAAGGGAATGTAGTAACTGCTATGGCTTTAAAATATTGCCACAGACTGCAGCACTTTGGAAGGAGGAAATAGCGAGTCACCAGCACTACCTATAGTAGGCATTGTAAGGTTAACCTCTTTGTAAGGCAGTTTTATGCATCACCCCCCCCCCCCCATCTATTACTTAAATCCCACTGGGTTTCAGCTTCACATTAAGGAGATTGCATCACCAGAGTGATGCATGGTGTCTCATCATAGACCCAACACTGTTGGTTATCAGATCAGACAAATAAAATTCTTTAATAAAAAAATAAAAAAAATTAGGTTCTCATCTGCTAATTTTCTTTCTTTTAGACTCTCCAGACCAGAATAGGCATATCTTCCAGATGGGTAATAACTCATCATGACCAGCAGGTAGAGACAGACAAAACTTTGGAACTGTACATATCTTGCGACCCCCCTCCCTAATTACTTCAGTTTGCCAAATAGCTAAGCAGAACTAAGAACTATATACAGAAAACAAACAGGACTCCTAACAGGAGTATCAATAAATAAAAATAGGAACGCTATTGGAAAATGCAAAGGAACAAATCCAAATAGCAAAGGTCCCCACAGCTCGCCAGCCAAGCCACTGTTCTTTGATCTCCCCGGCCCTAGAAATATACTAGAAACCGACCGAAAAATGAAAATCTGCATGCAAGAACACAATAGACAGAGTGGGGTCCCTATGCTGGTCTGGAAAAGCTAAAAAAGTAAATTAGCATGTAAGAACCTAATTTCTCCTTCTTTAGCAACTCTCTAGACCAGCATAGGATTAAATCTTACAAACGATATGTACCAAAGCAGTCCCCATTATGGGTGGGATCCCTGAAAGGCCGACACTAGAACACGCTCACCGAACACCATGTCCCAATGTGCCTGGAACCCGGAGAGCCCTGTAGACCCCTTTCAAATCTAAGATGAGCCGAAAAGTCCTCTCTTTCCTGGGCACCACAAATTAAATCGAATACCGGCCAGTGCAACACTCCTGAGGGTGTACTGGAATTAATGCTTTGAGATCTAGCAATCTTTGAAGGATCTGGCAGAAAAGCCTATTTTTTCCATGCTGCCTGACAAGGAGAAGCTAGAAAATGATCTGGCAGGGAGTGGGCAAACTTCAGAGCATACAGCCGTCATACAATTGGAGATGGTACGCTTAGAAATAGGATGAAGAGCTGATTCTCCAGGATGAGAATGAGGCTGTGGAAAAAACACTGGTTGAGATGAAATTCCGAGACCACTTTAGGAAGAAATTTCGGATGAGTGCGAAGAACCACCTTGTCATGATGGAACACTGTAAAAGGTGGATCCGCAACCAACGCTTGGAGCTCACTGACTCGACCAGAAGTGAGGCCAATGAGAAAGACTACTTTCCAAGTAAGATACTTCAGATGAGCCTTGTCTATGGATTCAAATGGAGGTTTCATCAGCTGAGTAAGAACAATATTGAGGTCCCAAACCACAGGAGGTGGTTTGAGAGGAGGATTGACATTGAAAAGTCCTTTCATGAACCTGGAAACCACAGGATGAGCAGAGAGGGGTTTCTCTTCAATAGGCTGATGGAAAGCAGCAATTGCACTAAGATGGACTCGTATCTATGTAGACTTGAGGCCAGAATGAGAAAGGTGCAAAAGATAGTCCAAAACTGAAGATAAGGAGGAATGTTGAGGCTCCTTATGATGAGAAAAACACCAAGTAGAAAATCTAGTCCATTTTTGGCGATAGCATTGTCTAGTAGTAGGCTTCCGTGAAGCTTCCAAAACATCCCTCACAGATTGAGAAAACTGGAGAGGAGCTACGTTGACAGGAACCAAGCTGACAAAAGATGGAGAAGAGCTTCCAAAAGTTGTTGAGGAAGGAATGCTCTGAGTTGGACTGTGTCAAGAACAGCTCCGATGAATGGAAGAATCTGAGAAGGCTGTAGATGGGATTTTGGAAAGTTGATTTCGAATCCCAGACTTTGCAGGAACCAGATAGTCTGCTGGGTCGCTACCACAACCCCTTGAGACTTGGAATCCTTGATGAGCCAGTCGTCGAGGTATGGAAATACTTGAAGACCATGGTTCCTGAGCGCCGCGGTCACCACTACCAAGCACTTGGTGAAGATTCTGGGTGACGAGGCCAGGCCGAAAGGGAGTACCTGGTACTGAAAATGCAGATTTCCCACCCAAAATCTGAGGTACTGACAGGAGGCTGGATGGATGGGAATGTGTGTGTAGGCCTCCTTGAGATCCAAAGAGCATAACCAGTTGTTCTGCTTGAGGAGGGGATAAAAAGATGTCAGGGTCAAAATACAAAACTTTTCTCTGACTAGAAATTTGTTGAGAACCCCGAGATCCAAAATAGGTCGCAGATCGCCCGTCTTCTTCGGAAAAGGAAGTAACGGGAGTAAAATCCCTTGTTGTGCTGAGCCAGAGGAACTGGCTTGATAGCTCGAAGCTGAAGCAGAGCTTGAGCCTCCTGAAGAAGAAGGGTGGTCTGGGAGGGATTGGAAGGATACTCTCTTGGAGGATGTTCCAGAGGAACTTGATGGAATTGAAGAGAGTATTCCTCCCTGATGATGGAAAGGACCCAGAGGTCAGTGGTAACCGTCGTCCATCGGTGGTAAAAATGATGGAGTCAACCTCCAATAGGGGGGAAAACGGGAAATGGCAGAACGACTGAGGTTATGCTCTGTTCTAGGCAGTCAAAAAGGCTGAGGAGCCTTAGGTACAGCAGGTGGCTGAGGCTTTTGCTGCTTCTGAGGAAGCTGCCTCTTAATAGGCTAACGAGTAGAAGGAGCCTGCTTTGGAGGAAAATGCCGCCGATATATTTGAGGAGGGCATATAGGACGAGGAGGAGCCGGCTTCGGCTTCGGTCTGAGAATGGATGTAAAAGACTTCTCATGGTCCGAAAGTTTCTTGGTGGCTGCCTCTATAGACTCAAAGAGGTCATTGCCTGCGCAAGGAACATTAGCCAGCCGGTCCTGTCGATAGTACGGAGCCAAGCAAGACGTCGCATGGCCACAGAGCAAGCAGTAGCTCGAGTAGACAGCTCGAAAGCATCATAGGATGACTGAAGAAGTTGCAGCCGGAGTTGAGACAAGGATGCAAGGACTTCTTGGAACTCAAAGTGCATGCGAGAATTCAGATAAGGTATAAACTTTGGAAGAATGGAAAGAAAGAACTCAAAATAGGTGATGAAATGAAAATTATAGTTGAGAACTCTGGAGGTCATCATCGAATTCTGGTAGATTCAACGACCAAATTTGTCCATCGTTTTACCTTCCCTGCCCGGAGGGACAGTAGCATACACCTGGGAAGGGTGAGATCTTTTCAAAGAAGATTCAACCAGAAGGGATTGGTGAGACAATTGAGTGTTGTCAAACCCCTTATGATGTACTGTTCTGAAACTAGAGTCCAATTTGCCTGAAACAGCTGGAATGGAATAAGGAGTTTCCAGACAGTGGACAAAGGTTTGATCCAAAAGCTTATGGAGAGGCAGCTTGAGATTCAGCCGGAGGTTGAGGGACATGCATGGTCTCGAGATATTCCTTGGAGAACATCGAGCCAGTATCTAGTTGAATATCCAAGTCAAACACCATCTGACAAAGGAAAAATGAAAAGGACAGCTGATCTGTTAAAGCCTGGCCTCGAGAAGGACTCGAGGACGTCGAAGCAGCTTGGTCCAGCGAAGAGGGAGACCTGGATGAAGAAATGGAAACCACCGGGTCCTCGAGGTCCGGAAGCGGAAGGCTCAATGTAGGCAGTGAAGAAAACTGAAGAAAAGGCTGCTTGCGATGAGGCGAGGCATACCTGGATGAATGCTTTGAAGAATGCCTCGATCTGTGATGCGAGCTGTGCCTCGAAGCAGGCCTCGAGGAGAACGTGCCCCAGTCGAAGCCCCCAGAGAGTGGATAGGGCTGGAGGCTGTGGAACGAAGCAGTGGAGGCTGAGAAGAGGAACCTCGATGCACTCGCAAAGACTCTGCTCCTTGCTTCGAGTGTGAGGGTTCCAACGGAGGCACTGGCAAAGAATCTGCTCCTTGCTGTCTGTGCCCAGATGCCAGACCAGACACTCGCAGAGACTCTGCTCCCTGCAAAGAGTGTGCATGAGACTGAGACATAGGAGGCGGTTCGACCTCGCGGGAGACTGCTGAATGCTCAGGCTGGATTTGTGAGAGAAGCTTCGGCCCTATGGTAGTAAAGAGCTGAATGAACTGCTTCTCCAACAAGGTCTGGAACGAAGCCAGCAAGGATGGATCCGCGTCTTCAACGGGACCACCTGCATGGGCCTCGTGTTCCTTCGAGGCAGTGTGAGAGTGCTTGGACTTAGAAGCCTTAGGCACTTTAAGCACCACCGTGGGAATGGGCTGCTGCCCTATCTGACCTGAAGAGACAGAGGAAGGAATCGCAGCAGGCGTTGAAGGCAGAGCCGGTACAGACAAGGCAGGTTTGATAAGGCTCGGAGTAGAAGCTGTGGAAGCCGGAAGAGCCTCGGAGGAGGTCGAGGGCGAAGCACCTTTCGACATCAAGAGCTCCATCGAAGACTCCATGGTGAAGAGCTGCTCCCACAGGATACGACGACGCTTAAAAGCAGGAGACTTAAGTGTTGAGCAAGGCTGGCACAATTTCGGGAGATGTTGAGGCCCAAGACACCGAAGACAGCGTCAATGAGGGTCCGTGAGGGAAATCGCGCGCTGGCTCTTGGAACACTTTTTAAAACTGGTTGCAGGCCGGGACCTAGGCCGAAAAAGAGCCGCCGCAAGATCGAAGCAGCGGGGCTGGGGTCACGAGGCCTGCCCGGTCAAACGAACGGAAGAAAAAACCAGCAATTCGTGACAAAAAGAACACAAAACCGCAGTCGAAAGAAGGCACAAGTGAAAATACTTCACACAGAGAGTCAAAGACAGACTTCTCGGCTCCGCGGAAAAGTAAGAACTGCGGAGATGCCCCCTGCGCTGGGCGGGAAGGCACTCGCGCATGCGGGCAACTCAAAACTTTGAGTTTCAAGCAAGTCTGCTTGCGAGGCATCCGCATCGGGCTCAGTCGGATGAAGTCATCCCACTTGTGAGAATATCTGCCTGCTTGTCCTGGGATAATATCCTGTTGCATAGGAAAGGAGCAGCATGCAGAGCAGATCCCCCACAGAATAGGGGCCCCCCACACGCGGGGTCTCCGAAGGCACCTCCACAAAGAGTAACACCATGGACACCTCCTCACCAGTAGATGGAAGGGCAGAAACCCCGCTACCAGCGGCAGTCCCTTCGAGATGATCCTGGAGATCTTCCCAAGGTCCTCATCCAGGTCAACACGCTCCTCAGACCACAAGTCTTCATCCCAGGCCACCTGCGGGTGCTTGGATGAGAGAGAAGGAGGAGGGGGCACTAAAGGTGTAGAGGGGATAGAGCCGCAGGGGGTGTAAAGAGAACACCTCTGGGGCGAAAGCAGGACCCAGCCACCTGAAAATACGCTTTGCATAAAACAAAAATTAAATTTGGGGATAAACCCCCGGCAGCCCCATGGGACTCCCTGCCACAGCAGGAGACCCGGTTGAAACCTGCCCCTGTTTTTCCAAGACAGGGGGAAGATCACCTGAGACTGGAAATAAGATGGAAGGGTTTCCCGCCAAACATGGCAAAGATCCTGCCAAAAATAACCCCTCTGTAGCGGGGTCTGTAGCGGCTTGGAAGCCTTAACTGTCCCAGCTGCTAAAGTAGGCAAGCCTGCATCAGCTGTGAGGGAATCCCCAGCTGCTTCAGTGATAATGGAATCCTTTCTACCCTTACCGTCGGAGGCTGAGGAAATCCCTCTGTGGATGGCGGGGGAAACCCAGGCTTCCCCGCTGTCAGTGATCCACTTGCGAGGCACTTGCGGCGGGGTTCCCTGGCCGCTGGCACCTACTGAGAATCCTCCACCGCACCGGCCGCGCGTGCCTCGGGTCTGGATCACTTTTTCCCTTGTAAAGTGCTCATTTCTCCATATGCTAGCTAACTTAAAAAAAAATGCCAGTTAGTTAAAAAATATGGTAATTTACAGCAAATTTAAAGGGAAAGCAACCCTTCAGAGCGGCACTGCCCCATGACTTTTTTTTCTTCTACAGAACAGACTCCATTGGCTCTCAAAGCAGTATGTCTTACCTGAATTGGAGGCAAGGCTTACTGCTAAGGCAAAAATATTGGGGAGGTGGAGGAAAGGGAGGAGGGACCCAGCACGAGATCCGACGGGTGTAACACCCCTGAGGTCGGACAGACCCCCCAAACAGGAATCACCCAAGCTCAGTCCGGCACAAAAACAGGGACCAGAAGCCCTAAACAAATTCCAACAGCCCTAACCAAGGGATATGGGTACAAGTCACTCACACCTGCTGGAGACAGAGAAGACTGAAGGATATATGGAGAGTCAACTATTACAGTGGTTCCCAACCCTGTCCTGGAGGACCACCAGGCCAATCGGGTTTACAGGCTAGCCCTAATGAATATGCATGGAGCAGATTTGCATGCCTGTGACTTCCATTATATGCAAATCTCTCTCATGCATATTCATTAGGGCTAGCCTGAAAACCCAAATGGCCTGGTGGTCCTCCAGAACAGGGTTGCGAACCACTGATCTATTATATACTATTCCAAAGTTTTATCTCAGTCTCCACCTGGTCATGATGAGATATTACCCATCTATAAGATCTATGCCTATACTGATCGGTCTGGAGAGTTTGCTAAAGAAGATGACATTGTTGATCTACTTCAACATCTTTGCCAAGGCATCAAATGCTCTTTACAAATATGATCTGGTAGCCATCTCACCTCCGATGCCTCAATGGCCAGGTCCATTTCCTCATCACAAACATTGGACCAGAACTCAATACCCTGCAAAGCCACCTCATCAATGTCACTCTTCATAGCTTCAACTGTGATCTTAAAGCAAAGAATAAAACTATTCAGAATACATCCAGTCAACGTTGTCAGATTCTTCACACTGAATACTCAAAGTAAGAGTAATCAGTCACACAGAATACCAAATACTGTATGACTTACTGCAAAAAGCGCTGGCCCCATGTATGTTTCCATGTACTGATAATACAGGGACATTATCTTCACCAGATTCTGCAAAGCAGCCACTCTAACCTATGAAAGAGATGGGAAAGTTTATTGCCTGAACAACACTACACTAAAAAAATGCCTTTGGGGTGGATATAAGCAGGTCACAAAGGTTGGAAGAAAATGTAGTCAAATTCACCATGCATATTAGTCTTCATGAAATTTCCATACTCTAGAAAAGTGGTGTCAAAGTCCCTCCGCGAGGGCTGAATACAGTCGGGTTTTCAGGATTTCCTCAATGAATATGCATGAGATCTATTAGCATACAATGAAAGCATGCATGCAAATAGGTCTCATGCATATTCACTGGGGAAATCCTGAAAACCGACTGGATTGCAGCCCTCGAGGAGGGACTTTGACACTCCTGCCCTAGAAGCCTACATTCAGTATTCACCTACATCCAAGATTTATTAATGAAAACCCACCCGAGTGGCCCACGTTATTTCTGCAGAAGATATACTGTGTTATATTTCACAAAGGCCCCATTTTCTCCTCTTTCTGCCTTTAGCTTTGATAAACAAGTTTCACAACACTTTTGGTTTGCCCTCCTGTGGACAACGTCTGTACTGTTTCTGGATATGTGACCTTCAGAATTGGATAGCAGACTGAATGGAGGTCTCACCAGAACTGGAAAAGTCTAGTAACAAGGGCACCTAAAAATTTGATATCTGATTCCTAAAATTCAGAAATTGAAGAAAGAAGTACAAACTAGAATAGCTGAACAAAATAAGCAAAAATTGTTCCTGGCTTTTAAGTTTGACTTGTGTCAATGCAAGTTTTGAAAATAAAATTCCACTCCTGAACTCACCAGCAATTGTTGTTCCTACAATTTCTCCCTTTGTACCTTAGAATACTCCAGTTCATTGCTTTGGCGAAGGATCATATAAGCAAAAAAGTGCTTCCAACTGCCTCTCAGCTGTTCAGTTCTATAATCCCTTCCTCTCCCTTAAATTCTGTTCTTGTACCATACTTCAAATTTCTTTTCTTTACAGAAAAAGGAATCTATCTGAATTGATCTTACCTGTTGAATTTTTTCCATTCATCCTAACAGACCATTATGACTGTCAACTAGCAGATGAAGACAGATAAAAGCCCTGCGAGCTCTGTCCTAGAAAGGCACCAGCCTTAGGTCTTCAGTAATTTAGAGAATGATGTGAAGAAAAAAAAATTGTCCCTGTGAACTGTACCCATCCCTGCAAACTGTCTAATCCCATCTGCACAAATATATAATAGACCTCTTCTCATTCCCAACTAACAGACATGAGAGAAGCACACACCTGAAATTCGTTTCCCCACCGGCTAGAGGATGCAGATATAAGAGACATCATCAACAACTTCTATCATACCAAGCAGCCTTATGGGGCAAAGACCTAGGAAAACTAATCACACACTCAAACAACTATAGCGAATTTAGGAAACACCTAAAAACATACCTGTTCTTGAATTACATAGGTAACGAATAAGGTCAATAGCCCCCTTCGTAATTCCACCCACATCTGATCTTGCAAACTGTTAACCTCTAATCTCTAAACTATGAATGTTCCAATCAATTTATGAAACTTTTCTAACTCATTGTAAATAGCACGGAACTTCCCGGTCCGGCAGTATATAAACTGTTGTTATTATTAATGTTGTTAATATCAGATGTTCACTGTTATACTCTGTAATTCGCTGTCTGTACAGTTTCACCTCATTGTAAACCGCCTAGAAGTCGCAAGATTATTGGCGGTATATAAGAATAAAGTTATTAAAGTTATTATTGAATAGTTACGATTTTATAATGAAATCTTTTTATTAAAGTATAAAAAGAAAGAATACTCTCTACAACTGTCATTTTATACCCCATGAATACAGAAAGCACAGTTACTTACCGTAACAGGTGTTATCCAGGGACAGCAGGCAGATAGTATCAAAATATGGGTAACATAGTAACATAGTAGATGACGGCAGATAAAGACCCGAATGGTCCATCCAGTCTGCCCAACCTGATTAAATTTTAATTTTTTAATTTTTTCTTCTTAGCTATTTCTGGGCAAGAATCCAAAGCTTTACCCTATACTGTGCTTGGGTTCCAACTGCGGAAATCTGTTAAGACTTACTCCAGCCCATCTACACCCTCCCAGCCATTGAAGCCCTCCCCAGCCCATCCTCCACCAAACGGCCATATACAGACACAAACCGTGCAAGTCTGCCCAGTACTGGCCTTAGTTCAATATTTAATCTTATTTTCTGATTCTAGACCCTTTGTGTTCATCCCACACTTCTTTGAACTCAGTCACAGTTTTACTCTCCACCACCTCTCTCGGGAGCGCATTCCAGGCATCCACTACCCTTTCCGTAAAGTAGAATTTCCTAACATTGCTCTTGAATCTACCACCCCTCAACCTCAAATTATGTCCTCTGGTTTTACCATTTTCCTTTCTCTGAAAAAGATTTTGTTCTACGTTAATACCCTTCAAGTATTTGAACGTCTGAATCATATCTCCCTTGTCTCTCCTTTCCTCTAGGGTATATATATTCAGGGCTTCCAGTCTCTCCTCATACGTCTTCTGGCGCAAGCCTCCTATCATTTTCGTCGCCCTCCTCTGGACCACCTCAAGTCTTCTTACGTCCTTCGCCAGATACGGTCTCCAAAATTGAACACAATACTCCAAGTGGGGCCTTATAAATGACCTGTACAGGGGCATCAACACCTTCTTCCTTCTACTGACTACGCCTCTCTTTATACAGCCCAGCATCCTTCTGGCAGCAGCCA
Organism: Geotrypetes seraphini; assembly: GCF_902459505.1. Classification (NCBI taxonomy): domain Eukaryota; kingdom Metazoa; phylum Chordata; class Amphibia; order Gymnophiona; family Dermophiidae; genus Geotrypetes; species Geotrypetes seraphini. The sequence continues at coordinate 78,591,059 of NC_047096.1, read as the reverse complement.
CTGCCTTGTCACACTGTTTTTTCACCTTTAGATCTTCGGACACTATCACCCCAAGGTCCCTCGACCCGTCCTTGCATATCAGCTTCTCTCCTCCAAGCATATACGGTTCCTTCCTATTATTAATCCCCAAATGCATTACTCTGCATTTCTTTGCATTGAATTTTAGTTGCCAGGCATTAGACCATTCCTCTAACTTTTGCAGATCCTTTTTCATCTTTTCCACTCCCTCTTCGGTGTCTACTCTGTTACAAATCTTGGTATCATCTGCAAAAAGGCACACTTTTCCTTCTATCCCTTCAGCAATGTCACACAAACATATTGAACAGGATTGGCCCCAGCAGGGACTCCACTACTCACCTTTCCTTCCTTTGATCGACTTCCATTAACCACCACCCACCGACAGCCAGTTTCTAACCCAGTTCACCACTTTGGGTCCTAACTTCAGCCCTTCAAGTTTGTTCAACAGCCTCCTATGAGGAACTGTATCAAAGGTTTTGCTGAAATCCAAGTAAATTACATCTAGCATATGTCCTCGATCTAGCCCTCTGGTCACCCAATCAAAAAAGTCAATCAGGTTCGTTTGGCACGATTTAACTTTTGTAAAGCCATGTTGCCTCGGATCCTGTAACCCATTAGATTCAAGGAAGTACACTATCCTTTCTTTCAGCAAAACTTCCATTATTTTTCCAACAACTGAAGTGAGGCTCACCGGCCTGTAGTTTCCTGCTTCATCCGCAGGTCATAGGGACCACATCCGCTCTCCTCCAATCCCCAGGAATCACTCCCGTCTCCAGAGATTTGTTGAACAAGTCTTTAATAGGACTCGCCAGAACCTCTCTGAGCTCCCTTAGTATCCTGGGATGGATCCTGTCTGGTCCCATCACTTTGTCCACCTTCAGTTTTTCAAGTTGCTCATAAACACCCTCCTCCGTGAACGGCGCAGAATCTACTCCATTTTCTCGTGTAACTTTGCTAGATAATCTCGGTCCTTCTCCAGGATTTTCTTTTGTGAACACAGAACAGAAGTATTTGTTTAGCACATTCGCTTTCTTCTCATCACTTTCCACATATTGGTTCCCAGCATCTTTTAGCCTAGCAATTCCATTTTTCATCTTCCTCCTTTCACTAATATACCTGAAAAAATTTTTGTCTCCCTTTTTTACATTTTTAGCCATTTGTTCTTCCGCCTGTGCTTTCGCCAGACGTATCTCTCTCTTGGCTTCTTTCAGTTTCACCCTGTAGTCCTTTCTGTTCTCCTCTTCTTGGTTTTTTTTTATATTTCATGAACGCCAACTCTTTCGCCTTTATTTTCTCAGCCACTAGGTTGGAGAAGCATATCGGCTTCCTTTTTCTCTTGTTTTTATTGATTTTCTTCACATAAAGGTCCGTAGCCATTTTTATCGCTCCTTTCAGCTTAGACCACTGTCTTTCCACTTCTCTTATGTCCTCCCATCCTAACAGCTCTTTCTTCAGGTACTCTCCCATAGCATTAAAGTCCGTACGTTTGAAATCTAAGACTTTAAGTATCATGCGGCCGCTCTCCACTTTAGCCGTTATATCAAACCAAACCATTTGATGATCGATACTTCCCAGATGAGCACCCACTCGAACATTAGAGATACTCTCTCCATTTGTGAGGACCAGAGCTTTTTCACCGACGGAGCCCCCTAGCGGACGTTTTTGCAAGCAGACTTGCTTGAAGACCTTCAAGCTTGCGATTGGCACGAGTGCCCTCCCGCCCAACCTAGGGCATGCGTCTCCTCAGCGTGGTCTCAGTTCAGATAGCTAGCAAAGAAGCCAACCATGGGGAGGTGGGTGGGTTGCGAGAATATCTGCCTGCTGTCCCTGGATAACACCTGTTACGGTAAGTAACTCTGCTTTATCCCAGGACAAGCAGACAGCATATTCTCAACATGTGAAGATCTCCAAGCTAACCAGAAAGGGATGGAGGGAGAGTTGGCAATTTAGGAGAACAGATTTTGCAAAACGGACTGGCCGAAATGGCCATCACACCTGGATAAAGTATCCAGATAGTAGTGTGAGGTAAACGTATGAACCGAGGACCAAGTGGCAGCCTTACAAATTTCCTCAAGGAGGAAAGCAACAGACGCCGCCATCGCTCTGACCTTGTGGCCTGTGACTCGACCCATCAGGGAGAGACCAGCCTGAGCGTAACAGAAAGAAATACAAGCGGCCAACCAGTTAGAAATGGTCTGCTTAGAAACAGAACGACCCAGGCGATTAGAATCAAAAGAGAGGAACAGCTGGGGAGCAAACGATGAGGAGCTGTGCGCTTCAAGTAGAAGGCCAGCGCCTGCTTACAATCAAGAGAATGCAGAGCCACTTCTCCAAGGTGAGAATGGGGCTTCGGAAAAAACACAGGAAGAACAATGGATTGGTTAATGTGAAACTCAGAAACAACCTTATGCAAGAACTTAGGATGGGTATGGAGAACCACCTTATCATGATGGAAGACAGTGAAAGGTGGGTCCGCAACCAAGGCTTGAAGCTCACTGACCCGAAGGGCAGAAGTGAGAGCAATAAGAAACACAACCTTCCAAGTAAGAAACTTCAAGTGAACCTGCGCTAGCGTCTCGAACGGGGGTTTCATCAAGCGAATAAGGACCACGTTAAGATCCCCAACCACAGGAGGAGGTTTAAGAGGCGGATGAACGTGGAAAAGGCCTTTCATGAAGCAGGAAACCACAGGATGAACAGAGATAGGCTTCCCGTCAATTGGCTGATGAAAAGCAGCAATGGCACTAAGGTGGACTCCAACCGAAGAGGACTTGAGTCCAACGCCAGACAAGTAACAGATAATCCAGGACAGCAGATAAGGAGGCAGGCAGCGGCTCCTGCTGTCGAGTAGCACACCAGGAAGAAAAGCGGGTCCACTTCTGATGATAACATTGGCGCATGGACTCCTTCGGAGACGCCTCCAGGACATCCAGCACAGGCTGGGAGAACTGGAACAAAGGCATTAAGACTCGAGGAACCAAGCCGTTAATTGCAGAGACTTAAGGTTGGGATGAAGTAGAGAACCTCGACTCTGCATAAGCAGAGAAGGAGAAACAGGCAGAAAAAGAGGCTCCCTGGAACTGAGGTGTAACAGAAGGGAGAATCACGGTTGTCGGGGCCACCAAGGAGCTATCAGAATCATGGTGGCACTCGTGGACTTCAGCCCGATGAGAGTCTTCAGAATCAGAGGGAATGGAGGGACCGCATACAGAAACAGGTTTATCCAGTCAAGCAGGAAAGCATCTGCCTTGAGTCTCAGAGGGGTATAAACCCTGGAGCAGAAGCGGGGCAACTTGTGATTGAGGGGGGACGTGAACAGATCGACGTCTAGAGTCCCCCAACGAGCAAACACTTGACGCAGGGTCAAGGAATGAATGGAACACTCGTGAGGCTGAAGAAGACGACTCAACCTGTCCGCCAGACAATTGTGCTGGCCCTGAATGTAGACTGCTCGAAGGAATAAGTTGCGGCAGATGGCCCAATCCCAGAGCCACATCGCCTCTTGGCACAGAAACAGGGACCCCGTGCTCCCTTGTTTGTTGATATAATACATGGCAACCTGGTTGTCCATGCGGATCAGCACCACTTGGTGACAAAAAGCCTTCAGGGCGAGGAAAATCGCTTGAAGTTCCAGCAGATTGATGTGACAAAGGCAGTCGGCACTGGACCAAAGACCCTGAGTGCAAAGATTGTCCAGATGAGCCCCCTAAGCATAGGTCGATGAGTCCGTCGTGAAGAACTTCTGTGGAGGGGGGACATGAAACAGAAAACCTCTGGAAAGATTGGAAGAGAGCATCCACCAACGGAGAGACTTCCTCAATAAAGGAGTCACGACAATGAGTCGAGAGACAGGATCTCGATCCTGGTTACATTGTGACGCAAGAATCCATTGTGGAATGTGGAGGTGAAGCCTGGCAAAAGGAATCACATGAACCGTAGAAGCCATGTTACCTAGGAGGACCATCAGGAGCCGAGCCGGGGCCGAGGACAGATGGGCCACCCTCTGGCATAAACGAACAAGGGTCTCTTGACGAGGCCGAGGCAAGAAAAAGGAACGGAGACGAACCATGTTCAGGATCGCTCCGATGAATTCCAGAGACTGAGACAGACAAAGGTGGGACTTGGGGAAGTTCACCTCGAAGCCTAGATTCTGAATGAGCAATATGGTCTGATTCATCGTTCGCAGAACTTCGTGGCACTAGGACGCTTTGATCAATCAGTCGTCGAGGTAGGGAAACATCTGCAGGTCTCGGAGACGCAGGGCCGCAGCTATCACAACTAGACATTTTGTGAAAACCCTCGGAGAGGCCGCCAGGCCGAAGGGAAGAGCACGATATTGGAGGTGGAGATCCCCCAACTGGAATCTCAGATACCGGCAAGAGGCCAGGTGTATCGGAATGTGCGTGTACGCCTCCTTGAGGTCCAGTGAGCAAAGCCAGTCCCCCTCGTCCAAGAGGGAGTACAAGATAGGAAGGGTGAGCATTCTGAACCGTTCCCTGACCAGAAACTTGTTCAGAGTACGGAGGTCCAGGATCGGATGCAGATCCCCTGTCTTCTTGGGTACCAGAAAGTACCGGGAATAAAACCCGGTATTCCACTAGTCCGGAGGAACCTCCTCGACCGCCCGAAGGTGAAGAAGAGCCTGAGCTTCCTGCAGAAGTAGAGGCAGCTGACACCGGGCAGAAGGAAACTCTCTTGGAGAAAGGTCCGGGGGCACGAGACTGAAGTGAAGGGAGTACCCCTCCCGGATGATGGAAAGTACCCAACTGTCCCACTGGGTATAGAAATGATGGAGACGACCCCCGATGGGGAGGGGGGAAGGCTCCAGGAGGAAGGGAGCCCAAAGGCTCAGACTGGAATTGTCAAAAAGACGGCCCAGGCTTCGCTGGAGCTGGCAGCTGGGCCTTAGCTTGTCGCTGCTGCTTCGAAGGAGGCCAAGAGAATGCAGGAGTAGATTTCTGCGGATACCTCCGGAGAGGAATTTTGTATTGCAGAGCCGGAGGGGTCTTCGGCTTAAGTCTCACCATTCGTGTTCCGAGAGGCGCTTGGTGGCTGCCTGTATGGAATCATCAAATAGCTCATTACCCACGCAAGGGAGATTAGCAAGACGATCCTGGAGATTCGGATCCATGTCCACAATCCTGAGCCAAGTGAGGCGATGCATGGCGACTGCAAATGCCGTGACCCTCGAGGACGTCATAGGCCGCCTGAAACATATGGAGGCGGAGCTGGGAGAGGGTCTACTCGAGGAGACAAAATTCCTGACACCGAGAATCTGGCACCTCTTCCTGGAACGAGCGGAGGGCGTCCACACGGAACCTGAGGTAGGACGTGAAGATAAAGTTATAGTTGAGGACAATGTTCGCCATCATTGAGTTTTGATAAAGATGGCGACCAAATTTGTCCATCGTATGGCCCTCCCTGCCCGGAGGGACGGCAGTGTAAACCTTCGAGGGGTTGGACTTCAAGGAGGACTCAACCACCAAGGATTTATGAGAAAGCTGAGAACTCTCAAACCCCTTAACCGGGATCGTCCAGTAACGGGACTCCAACTTGGAGGGAATGGCCGTGACCGCATAGGTGGTCTCCAGGTTCCAGAGAACTGTTTGCCGGAGAACCTGGTGCAATGGCATGCGCAGTGACTCATGGGGCTGATGATCAACACCCATTTCCGCCAGGAATTCCTGGGTATAACGGGACTCAGACTGGAGGTCCAAGTTCAAGGCCCTACACCCATGTCAGAGATGAAACGAGTAAAGGAGGAGTCCTGAGGAGACCCCGAGCGAGATCGGGAGCAGCCAAGAAAGAGGGAGAATTTTCCCTCGAAGAGTAAGCCGGGGCCTCGGAGTCCCGCGAATGGGAGATCAAAGAGGCTCGACTATCCTGATGGGATGAGTCGACACTCTGCTTCCGAGGTAAGGGCCCACATAGCAAACAGTTCTCTAGGTGCCACACTGACTCAGGTAGAAAACACCTTACAGCGACCTAATAAACACAAAGTGTGGAGGGCCATGTATGTTAATACATAGAAACATAGAAATAGACGGCAGATAAGGGCCCACGGCCCATCTAGCCCACCCCATTCGTTTATCCATGCCTTTTGGTCTTGTGTGAAAATCAAACGTTTTTGGCGGCAGGTTGTAACTTATGTGGAGAGCGTCTTAGGCCATGCATTACCTTTCTCTGCCGCTGGTCTCTTGCTGGACAAGTATGAGGCCTTCCGCTTGTCTGCTTCGGGTCAGCGGCAGTTTATGAGACGGGTGGGGGTCGTAGGGAAGAAGGTTATACTATCAGTTTGGATTGGGGACTCTTCTCCATCCTTTTGGGACTGGAGGAATCGTTTGCATGCTCTGCTGCTGCTGGAGTGTAAAGATGCGTCTTACAGCTTACGACGGAAGCGACTCTTTCTTCGGATCTGGGATTCTTACCTTTTTTCATTATCACCACGGGCTAGAAGTGACATTCTAAATTCCTTGTGACTTTTTATGAGACCTGGGCTTGATTTCCATCTTTGAGGGGCGCCAGGTATACTTCTCTTTCTCTTTCTTTCCTCTCTTTCTTCTCTCTTTCAGTGTTGGTGCTACTTCTTGTATTGGGCAGTGGGCTATCTGAGTCCAAGCCTACTGCACTATAATTTTTTCCCGCTTCAGACTCGGGGGTTTGGGGAGGGGGGGTGGGGTGGGTGGGATTGTTGGATCTACTATTTTGTTTCTGCTGTTTCTTCTGTTCCTGTGGTTCTGACATATTGGTCTGTTATGTGTTATTTGATAATAAAAATCGATTCAACATAATATCAGAAATTAAAAAAAAAAAAAAAAGAGCACAAAATCTACTGAGTGCAACGCAGCATGTACCAGACACCACCTTCCGTCAGAGTCTGTTTTAACAGAGTGAATAACTGGGGATAGCTTGTCACTGAGAAGTATTGATATCCCATTTTTCTTCCTCTGAGTTGCAGGGGAATACAAATGAGTGGAATATCCCTTCAACTTAAATTTTGAGGCGGCAGCAGGCGGGAGGTGGGTCTCCTGCAGATAAATCACATCAGGATGTTTATTAAACACATAGTTAGCTATCTTTTTCCTTTTAATGGGAATACACGAAGCTACTAATCGCTACATAAAATCGGTAGACAAACGGCAAAGAAACAATAAACCCCAATGGTTCACTGAGGAGATCTCGCACCTCATTAAGGAGAAGAAAACAGCATTTCTTTCCTACAAACATACGCAGAGAAGGGAAACTAAAGTAGAATATAAAACCAGGTCTGCAGCGGTCAAAACAGCAGTTAGGGAGGCCAAACTTCAAGTGGAAGAAACTTTGGCAAAAAACATTAAAAGAGGGGACAAGTCTTTCTTCAGGTATATTAGTGATAGGAAAAGGAACACAGACGGCATAGTACGCCTTAGAAGACCGGACGGAAACTACGCGGTGGCGGATTCCAAAAAAGCTGAAATACTAAATGAATATTTCTGCTCAGTCTTCACCTGTGAGGCACCGGGACACAGACCACAGTTGAAGGCAAAACAAATTGCGGTAGACCCGTTTCAGAATTTTGAGTTCACACCTGAAGACGTCTACAGCGAGCTGACAAGGCTCAAGGAGAACAAGGCCATGGGACCGGACAATTTACACCCAAGAGTGCTTAGAGAATTGAGAGATGTTCTGGCGGAACCGTTGGCCGTGCTCTTCAATCTCTCACTAAGCACGGGGAAAGTTCCATTAGACTGGAAAACAGCCAACGTCGTTCCTCTGCATAAAAAGGGATGCAAGGCTGAGGCTGCGAACTATAGACCGGTGAGTCTCACTTCAATAGTGTGTAAACTCATGGAAACACTAATTAAGCATAAATTAGATACGATCTTGAATGAGGGGAATCTCCGGGACCCCAGTCAACATGGATTCACCGAGGGTAGGTCCTGCCAGTCCAATCTTATCAGCTTCTTTGACTGGGTAACAAGAAGGCTGGACTCGGGAGAGTCCTTGGATGCCATATACCTTGACTTCAGCAAAGCTTTTGACAGCGTCCCACACCGCAGACTGCTGAACAAGATGGAATCGATGGGGTTAGGAGTAACACTAACTACATGGGTTAAAGATTGGCTAAGTGGCAGACTTCAGAGGGTGATGGTTAACGGTACCCTCTCTAAAACGTCGGAACTGACCAGCGGAGTGCCACAGGGCTCGGTCCTGAGTCCACTTCTCTTCAACATATTCATTAGGGATTTGACTCAAGGGCTTCAAGGTAAGGTAACCTTATTCGCTGATGACGCCAAACTATGCAATATCGTAAACGGCTACAATCTACAGGATACTATGGAACAGGACCTCCGTACTTTAGAAAGTTGGTCCTCTATCTGGCAGCTGGGCTTCAACGCCAAGAAATGTAAGGTCATGCATCTTGGAAATGGAAATCCATGCAGAAATTACACCTTGAATGGAGAAACTTTGACCAAGACTATGGCAGAACGAGACTTGGGAGTGTTCATCAGTGCAGACATGAAGACTGCCAATCAAGTGGAGAAGGCTTCATCTAAGGCACGGCAGATGATGGGTTGTATCAAGAGAAGTTTCGTCAACAGGAAGCCTGAGGTCATGATGCCATTGTACAGAGCCATGGTGAGATCTCATCTAGAATACTGTGTGCAATTCTGGAGGCCACATTACCGTAAAGATGTGCTCAGAATTGAGTCAGTTCAGCGGATGGCCACCAGGATGGTCTCGGGGCTAAAAGGTCTCTCGTACGAAGAAAGACTGAACAAATTGCAGCTCTATACTCTCGAGGAGCGTAGGGAGAGGGGAGACATGATTGAAACATTTAAGTATATCACGGGACGGGTCAAGGTGGAAGATGATATCTTTCTTCTCAAAGGACCCTCGAACACAAGAGGACATCCGCTCAAACTCAGGGGAGGGAAGTTTCGTGGAGACGTCAGGAAGTACTTCTTCACGGAACGAGTGATAGAGCATTGGAACAAGCTTCCAGTACAGGTGATCGAGGCCCGCAATATCCCAGACTTCAAGAATAAATGGGATACCTATGTGGGATCACTGCGAGGGTCATACCAATGAATAGGGAAGCTAGGATATTGACTTAATAGAGCAGGTCAGTAGACTTATAAGGGTGGGTCAATGGTGTGGGCAGACTTGATGGGCTGTAGCCCTTATCTGCCGTTATCTTTCTATGTTTCTATGAGTAAAGTGTCTGGGGTGCGTCGAGGAACGACCCTGTGCAAGGTGGACCGAGGAGGACCCCAGAGTCCGAGGAATCAGCTGGCAGAGCCTCGGAGAAGACGGGGCAAAAGAAAATTCCTCCACCGGTTTTGAAGAAGACCTCTTAGAGGCTGGCATCTGCCTCGATGGGGAACGCAAACTAGAGTCCAACTCAAGGACAAGAGTATGCCTGGAAGGCTTTGCGGTCGGAGACCTGCCCCAAAGGGGCAGAGAAGACGCGAAGCTTTTTAGGAGGGGCAAGCCTCGACATAGTAGCGAGTGAAAAGCGGGCCCCTGTCCTGGATCCTCGAAAAGTCACAGGTGACTCGGGGTATGAAGACTCGCTCGAGGGAACCCGACGAGCCTTACGGGCACGGCCCCAAGACCCGAGAGAAGGACGCTCAGGCTGGTCAGACCGAGGTCAGAGGCATCGAGGTCGGGACCAGTTGGCTCACCACCAAGGAAAGCTGCGTGATAAGTATAGCCTTAAGCATGTCCTCGAACATAGGCACCGAGACCAAAGGCTGTTGGATCTTAGGTGCAGCAGTGCGCTCCTTCGGGGGCGACCTCGAGGAAGAGTATTCCCTACGTGAAGAGGCACGCTTAGAATGATAGAAACATAGAAACATAGAAGATGACGGCAGAAAAGGGCTACAGCCCATCAAGTCTGCCCACTCTGCTTACCCACCCCCTGTCTATGCCCTAATGACCCAATTTCCTTATCTTGACCCTCGTAGGGATCCCACATGGATCAATTTATTCTTAAAGTCTGGCACGCTGTCTGCCTCGATCACCTGCACTGGAAGCTTGTTCCAATGATCAACCACTCTCTCTGTGAAGAAATACTTTCTGGTGTCGCCATGAAATTTTCCGCCCCTGAGTTTGAGCGGGTGCCCTCTTGTGGCCGAGGGTCCCTTGAGAAAGAAAATATCATCTTCCACTTCGACACGTCCCGTGAGGTACTTAAATGTTTCGATCATGTCTCCCCTCTTCCTACGTTCCTCAAGAGTGTAGAGCTGCAATTTGTTCAGTCTCTCTTCGTACAAGAGACCCTTGAGCCCCGAGATCATCCTGATGGCCGTCCGTTGAACCGATTCAATTCTGCGCACATCTTTACTGTAATGTGGCCTCCAGAATTGCACACAGTACTCCAGATGAGGTCTCACCATGGCCCTGTACAACGGCATTATGACTTCAGGCTTTCGGCTGACGAAACTTCTATTGATACAACCAAATATCTGCCTTGCCTTAGATGAAGCCTTCTCCACTTGATTGGCAGTTTTCATGTCTGCACTGATGATTACTCCTAAATCTCGTTCTGCTGAAGTCCTAGTTAAAGTTTCTCCGTTCAAGAAGTACGTCCTGCATGGATTTCCGCTTCCGAGGTGCATGACCTTACATTTCTTAGCATTGAAGCCTAGCTGCCAGGTTGAGGACCAACTTTCCAATGTAAGCAGGTCCTGCGCCATATAATTCTGTAAACTGCATTCACTTACTATATTACATAGTTTGGCGTCATCGGCGAATAGTGTTATTTTACCTTGAAGCCCTTGAGTCAGATCCCCTATGAATATGTTGAAAAGGAGTGGACCCAGGACCGAGCCCTGCGGCACTCCATTGAGTTTGAGTCCGATGTTTTAGAGAGGGTACCATTAACCACCACCCTCTGAAGTCTGCCACTCAGCCAATCATTGACCCATGCAGTTAGTGTCTCTCCTAACCCCATCGATTCCATCTTGCTTAGCAGCCTGCGGTGTGGGACACTGTCAAAAGCTTTCCTGAAGTCCAGGTACACGACATCCAAAGACTCTCCCAAGTCCAACTTTCTTGTTACCCAGTCAAAGAAGCTGATGAGATTGGATTGGCAGGACCTACCCTTGGTGAATCCATGCTGACTGGGATCCCGAAGATTCCCTTCATTCAAGATCGTGTCCAATTTGCTTTTAATTAGTGTTTCCATGAGTTTGCACACTATTGATGTGAGACTCACCGGTCTATAATTCGCAGCCTCTGCCCTGCAACCCTTTTTATGCAGAGGAACGACATTAGCTAATTTCCAGACCAGGGGAACTTTCCCCTTACTTAGGGAGAGATTGAATAGCTCAGCCAACGGTTTCGCCAGGACATCGCTCAATTCTCTGAGCATTCTTGGGTGCAAATTGTCTGGCCCCATGGCTTTGTTCACATTGAGTCTTGCCAGTTCACTGTAAACTTCACCTGGTGTGAACTCAAAATTCTGAAACGGGTCTTCTGTGCTTTGTGTTGCCTTCAACTGGGGACCGTGTCCCGGTGCCTCACAGGTGAAGACTGAGCTGAAGTATTCATTCAGTAGTTCGGCTTTATCGGAATCTGCTTCCACGTAACTTCCGTCCGGTCTTCTAAGGCGTACTATCCCGCCTGTGTTCCTTTTTCTGTCACTAATATACGTGAAGAAGGATTTGTCCCCCTTTTTAATGTTTTTTGCCAGAATTTCTTCCACTCGAAGTTTTGCCTCCCTACTGCCATTTTGACCGCTGTAGACCTGGTCCTATATTCTACTTTTGCCTCTTTTCTCCGTGCGCTTGTAGGAGAGAAACGCTTTTTTCTTCTCCTTAATGAGGTGCGAGATCTCCGCGGTGAACCATTGGGGTTTATTGTTTCTTTGTCGTTTATTTACTGATTTTATGAAGCGGCTAGTTGCTTCATGTATGGTTGATTTCAGTGTTAACCACTTAGCTTCTACATCATCGGTCTCCGCTTGGTCATGCAGTGTCTGATGGACGAAATCTCCCATGCGTGCGAAGTCTGTGCCCCAGAAATTGAGTACCTTTGTTTTTGTGTTTGATCTAGGGAAGCCTTTCCTAAGGTTGAACCATACTATATTGTGGTCGCTGGAGGCTAGCGTATCTCCTACTGAGACCTCTGAAACGCTTTCCCCGTTGGTGAGTACCAGGTCGAGGATCGCCTGGGCCCTAGTGGGCTCCGTTACCATTTGTTTGAGACGTGCTCCCTTTATGGAGGTTAAGAGCCTCCTGCTACCGCTGGTTGTCGCTGAAAATGAGTTCCAGTCTGCATCAGGCATATTGAAGTCCCCTAGCAGTACAGCTTCTCCTCGTAGAGTGATATTCTCTATGTCTTCAATTAATTCTGCGTCCATGTCTTCCAGTTGTCTTGGGGGTCTGTAAACCACACCTAGATACAGGCATTTTTCTCTGCCTCTTGCCAGGTTTACCCAGAGGGACTCCCCGGTGTACTTGACATCTGTGATCCTGGTGGTTTTGATGTCCTCTTTAATGTATAGAGCTACCCCCCCTCCTAACCTGCCCTCTCTGTCCTGACGAAGTAGATTGTACCCCGGTATAGCCATATCCCACCCATGTGAGTCCGTGAACCAAGTTTCAGATATTGCCACCACATCTAGGTCAGCATTCCTTATTTCAGCCTCCAATTCTAGAATTTTGTTACCTAAACTGTGTGCATTGACATACATGGCCCTCCATATCTTGTGTTTGCTAAGTCCCTGTGAGGCGTATCCTACCCGAGTCGGTGTGACTCCCAAAGAACTGTTTGCAATGTGGGTACTTACCTTGGACATGGAAGCGGAGTTTCGACTCACCTCATCAGGATAATTCCTTTCTGCACTAATATGTGAATGGGTACCCTCCCCCGACTTACCTAGTTTAAAGCCCTGTGAAGCAGGCGGGCTAGTCGGTGTCCGAAGACGTTCTTACCCCTACTGGTCAGATGGAGTCCGTCTGGTCCCTGAAGTCCTTGTAGCGCTTCCCCATGGTTTAGGAATCCGAAGTTCATATCCCGGCACCATCCCTGTAGCCACTCGTTTGTCCTCAGGATACGTTCATCTCTAGCTCTTCCCTTGCCTCTAATTGGGAGGATCGATGAGAAAACCACCTGCGCTCCTGTCTGCTTCAGCCTCTCACCCAGTGCTCCAAAGTCTCTGGTGATGGTCTCCGGTGTGTTCCTGGCAGTGTCGTTGGTTCCTATGTGGACAAGAAGCATAGGAAAGTGGTCTCGGGGCGTGAGTAGTCTATCCAGACTGGCGGTGACATCTCGTATCCTGGCTCCAGGCAGACAGCAGACTTCCCTAGATTGCATATCCGGTCTGCAAATTGGTCCCTCGGTGCCCCTCAGCATGGAATCCCCGATGACTATTACTCTGCGCTTCTTTGGGGGGAGCCGGTCAGTTGTCCCTGGAGATGGAGCTGGGTGTTGGGCCTGCTCCTGTTCCTGCTCCTGTTCCTCATCGGCAGTTCCTTCCTGAAGAATCTGGAATCTGTTCCGCAGGACGAGTTGAGGGGTTGATGTATAGCTGCCCTGTTTGTAAGGAGAAGATGAAGAGATTGAAAAAGGGGGGGGGTCTCCTATGTTTGCCCGTGGAGGAGGTCACCAGCTGCCAGGAGTCAGTGCCGCTAGCCATTTCCTGTATCCCAATTGTTGGTTTCAAAGATATCTCGAAGACGCTGACGAGGCGGCACTGACATGAGACTCTAAGGCAGTCTTCTTTGCCGGCACACCTGAGGAGGAAAGAGGAGACTTATCCGAGATCGGAGTAGCAGGAGGAGCCGAAGCCGGAGCCTTTGAGGCCGAGGGGGACAAGGACTTAGAGGCCGAGGCACCCAACGAGGGTGCCAAGGCTGAGCTCGAGGCCTGTCCCGCAGGATCCATGGAGCCAAATAGTTGGAGAATCTTGGCCACCCTCTGACGAAGAGCCCCGGGTTGCAAAGTTGCACAACGTGGACACGACTCAGCGCGGTGCTATGCACTCAGGCACTCCACACACCAACGATGAGGGTCAGTGATGGAGATAACCCAGTTTCACCGAGTATAGTTTTTAAACCCTGAACAAGGCCGGGACATAAGAAAAAGGACGGCTGCGGCCCCGCGAGGCCAGGCGGCCAGAACAAGACAGATGAACCCGGTCAAAAATATACGAACGGAAAAAAAGAAAAATAAAGACGCGGGCACAGCAACTTAACTGAAAGTAACCAAATAAGCCGCGGTGCAAGAGGGACAACGAGATCGCGCATAGCAAGGGAGCAGTGCTTCTGGCTCCATGGAAAACATAGAACTGAAGCCACGCTGAGGAGACGCATGCCTAGGTCGGACGGGAGGGGCACGCACGCAAACTTGAAGGTCTTCTTGGGAAAACGTCCACTGGGGGGTTCCATCAGTGACATCACCCACATGTTGAGAATATGCTGCCTGCTTGTCCTGGGATAAAAAGGATTAACAAAACCTGTCTCCCCTCCACTATCAGGAAAACTGAATGCTACATATAAAATTCATCATAACAGAATACCTCAGTCACACACACAGAACACAGATGCCAAATACATAATTGACCAAAACCAATAAACCAAAATCCCAAGAAGCCACACCTTCCATGCAGTACAACACCAAAGAAATAGAAAGATCCATTTCCTCCAATACTGTGCAAAATATAAAGATCACACATACCAGGGATATTATTAGGCCAAGGAGTGCAAGTAGGGAACTGCCCCCTGCCTATAGAAAGACCTAGTCAAAAAATACTGAAGGGGTAATAAAATCAACAAATAAAATGTTGCTGTTGAGTGACTAAATGAAGTTAGTTGTATACAAAAAAGTCACTGCATGAGAAATGTTCATGAATAATATTCTCCAATAATAATTCAACAGTTGTCAATTCTTAACTGATAGAACTCTGCTCAGAGACATGAAGGCAATATGTTCCGCCTCACCACCCAATCATTGCAGTGTTCAAAACATTTTTTCTCACTGGAGAAAAAATGTTTTGAACACTGCAATGATTGGGTGGTGAGGCTAGATTCTATTTCCCTCTGTCTTCTCTTAACTCACTCGCCATGGTCTCCTATTCGACATTTCTTCTCTGTGTTCACCATCCATCTTCCATCTTTGTGTACCTATCTTTCCCTTCTCTGTTTCCCCCTACACTTCCCTGTGTCCATCTCCCTGTTTTTTTCACCACCACTCTACATCCTACATTACTCATATTCCTTCTGTGTTCCTATTTTCTTCCACATCTAGCACTTTCCCTCTGTGTCCATATACCCCCTTCCTATATCTGGCATTGCCCCCTGCTATGTACCAATCCCATGCAGCACCTGCCTTTGTGTCTCCCTATTCTCCTCCCCATGCCCATTTTCACCTATATTTCGGATACCTCCATTGTCTATCCCTCTCTCCAGCATTTTATTCCCTCTTCCTTCATCAAATTTAGAATGGCATATCTTTTTCTCTGTCAACAAACCCCCTTCCACAGGTCCAGCACCTCTCCCTTTCCTCCTCTGTCCTTTCCTCTTGCTCCAGCATCTGCTTTACCTTACATTCCCTCCCATCTCTTCCTCGGTGAGTGTCTGCCCAATCAACGAGGAGTGCTGTCTCCTGCACCACTTTGCACCATCAACAGACTCTTGGCTCCTCCCTGCCAATTTACATAGGCCACCGTTTAGCATCATCAGAGCGGACCAGTGGGTTTACATTAAAAAAACAAAACCTGAGCTTCTTTTGATAAGTATAAATTTAATATTTTGTAAAACCAAGAACAACTTCTAACTAGTGCTAGATTTTTGAAACATAAGAAACATAGCAGTGCTCCCACCTGGCTGTTTTATGCTGCCCGCGGCCGGCTCCCTCTTTCTCACTTCCCCTCTTCCTCACTGCCGGTCTGTGGCTGGAATGTGCCTCGGGCCAGAGGATATCAGTTCACAAAGCCATGTGCGGTGGCTCCTCGCGCATCATCCGGAAGCCTTCCTTCTGATGTTGCGACATCAGAGAGAAAGCTACCGGTTATGGCGCAGGACGTGCGTAGGAGCCGCCCGCAGCTTTGTGAACTGATCTCCTCAGGCCCGAGGCACGTTCCGGCCGCGGACTGGCAGAAAATTTTCACAGACCAGCACCAGTCCGCGGACCGGCGGTTGAAGAACACTTCTCTAGAGACCAAGTACTTCCCAGTCTTTGTACTCTTGACAACTGCAGCCAAATAAAATTTTTCTGCACCCGATCCCATTTGGGATCTTGTACACAGTTTCGGCAAAGTCTATTCTAGGTCGCTGTGCCTGGTTTAACTTTTTTTTTTTAAGATGTAGTGCCAGCATTATATACAGGATATCAAGTGAGACCTGAAAACTTTTTTTCCATGTGGTTATCACCCTCCCCATGTACTCAAGCATCCTTCTGGATTTTGTCATCACTATGTATCTCTCTGGTCACCTTAATACAGACACAATCACCCACAGTCTCCACTCTATGCACACAATTTCATTTATAGGGTACAGATCCCTGAGTTTTTGCAGTTCAAAATGATTGTTCTGTATTTTATCATTAAGTCTTGGTTGCCAAACTAGATCATTCTTCTAAATCTTATTAGGCAATTTCTTCCACCCTCCTAGTTTACATACCAAAGAGGTAGTCTACACTGTAGATTTTGTCATCTGCAAAAATGCGAGCCTCAACAGCCATTTTGCTGTACTGCTTATGCAAGCACTGGAAACGAGACCAGAGAGTTTCCCAAGCATTAGCAGTGGTATGCTACATTTCCTCAGGGTGAACACCAGTTTCCTTTATACTGCCTCTCACTCACCAAGTACATAATTGGTCACTTACACCCTGTCACTTCCTCTATAATATTACCAAAATCCATCCTCTCCTCTCTGAACATATGACCAAAACCTTTCTCCATGCTCTCGTCACCTCGCGCTTAGACTATTGCAACGTACTTCTCTTGGGCCTCCTGCATGCCCACCTCTCGCCTCTTTAATCCGTTCAAAATGCTTCTGTGAGAGCCGCTATTCTCACATTACCTCTCTCCTCAAGTTGCTTCATTGGCTCCCCGTCCATCTCCAAATACAGTTTATTTTTTTTTTAAAGTTCTTTATTCATTTTAAATTTCTTACATCAAGTGATAAATATATAATACAGTTTAAACTCCTCTTACCGACTTAAAAGTGTGTTTGCTCTGAAGCCCCCCATCTCTCTCCACTTATCTCCCCCTATGCTCCTCCCCATGATCTCCGTTTCATCGGGCAAGCCCCTCTTATCTGTACCCTTCTCTTCTACTGCCAACTCCAGACTCCGTCCCTTCTTTCTTGCGGCGCCATATGCCTGGAACAGGCTTCCTGAATCAATACTTCGTGCTCCCTCCCTAGCACGTTCAAATCCAAGCTAAAAGCCCACTTTTTTAAATCTGTTTTCCTAACTCCTACTCATGGCTGTCAGATACCTATACATAGAAATATAGAAGATGACGGCAGAAAAGGGCCATAGCCCATCAAGTCTACCCACTCTAATGACCCACCCCCCTTGATTTTACCCCCCCAGAGATCCCACATGTTTATGCCATTTCCTTTTAAAATCTGGCATGCTGCTGGCCTCAATCACCTGAAGTGGAAGTTCATTCCAATGATCAACCACCCTTTCGGTGAAGAAGAACTTCCTGGTCTCGCCATGAAATTTCCCTCCCCTGATTTTCAGCGGATGCCCTCTTGTGGCCGAGGGACCTTTAAGAAAGAAAATATCATCCTCCACCTCAATACGGTCCGTGATATATTTAAATGTCTCTATCATGTCTCCTCTCTCTCTACGTTCCTCGAGTGCGTATAGCTGCAATTTATTCAGCCTTTCCTCATACGGGAGATCTTTGAGTCCCGAGACCATCTTGGTGGCCATTCGTTGAACTGACTCAACTCTCAGCACATCTTTCTGGTAATGTGGTCTCCAGAATTGTACACAATATTCCAGATGAGGCCTCTGAACAACGGCATTATAACTTCGGGCTTCCGGCTGATAAAACCTCTACGGATACAACCCATCATTTGTCTTGCCTTTGATGAAGCCTTCTCCACTTGATTGGCAGTCTTCATGTCTTCGCTAATGATCACCCCCAAATCACATTCCACCTTGGTCCTAGCTAAGGTCTCACCATTTAGCGTGTAAGTTCTGCACGGATTCCTGCTGCCAAGGTGCATGACCTTACATTTTTTAGCATTGAAGCTTAGCTGCCAAGTCGAGGACTAATGTTCCAATAGAAGTAGGTCCTGCATCATACTTTCTGGCAAAGTGCTCTTACTTACTATGTTGCATAGTTTGGCGTCATCGGCGAATAATGTGATTTTACCCTGAAGCCCCTGAGTCAGATCTCCTACAAATATGTTGAAGAGGATCAGCCCCAAGACCGAGCCCTGTGGCACTCCACTGATCACCTCTGACGTTTTTGAAGGGGCACTATTCACCACCACTCTCTGAAGTCTACCATTTAGCCAATCATTGACCCATGCAGTTAATGTTTCTCCCAGTCCCACTGATTTCATCTTGCTCAATAGTCTGCGGTGTGGGACGCTATCAAAAGCTTTACTAAAGTCCAAGTACACAACGTCTAGGGACTCCCCCACATCCAGTTTCCTTGTTATCCAGTCAAAGAAACTAATTAGATTGGATTGGCAAGGATCTTGATAAATCCATGTTGGCAGGGATGCCGTAGATTCTTCTCTACCATAATCTCCAATCCCAAAATATCCTGTCTAAATTAGATTGAAAGCTCTTCTGAGCAGGGACCGTCTATTGTATGTTAAAATGTACAGCACTGCATACGCTTTTCAACGCTTTAGAAATAATAGTAGTAGTAGTCTGCACTACCTAAATCATATTAGCAACTCCGATACACAACTGGCAGTACACATTGCTTATAAAATCTTATGCTATCAAGTTTATAGGACAAGCTATCACATTCATTTTTCCTTCAAGAAATATTAGATTCTTTAAGACTTACCCTTGTATCAGGACATTGAGTTGCTTCACAAACTACCTGCATAATAAAGTGCCTTTCTGACTGCAAGAGGAAAAGAGAAAATTAGAATTCTGTATTAATCTGATCCTACTCCCATCTTCACAGCCCCAAAAGCCTTTCACACTCTGCTCTACTGGCCCCTGAAGTATTAACACTAGAAAGAATCAGATTGCAAAATGCTAGTGGTGAATCTGAGCTTTGCACTTCTACAGGTGACAGCACAGAAGATCCACCTGAAACATCACACCTCTCTCCCAAGGGTTTAGAAGGAAGTCAGGCACAGCACAGCACTCAAGAAGTTCAAAACTTGATCAATTTTTATATTTTCTAAAACAAAAAAGTGAAAGCAGCAGAAGTAGCATTGTCATGTCAGGAATGTACTAAGTGGCAATAAAGGAAAGAGTGGAGAAAGCCACACAACACCAGTAAGTGCTGATTCAACAGAAGCCACTGAAGTTTTTCAGTCATTGGTGAATTAGGCTGTGCAGTTTGCTGGTCTGATTTCTGAGTGTGAGCAACATGGAATGATCTTCCTATTAGAATATGCTGGGCTCTTCCAGTTGACAAGACTGGCCAATTTAGGTTACTGAATGCTGGACTCCATGGAGAAGCACAGAATGCTTGTGTTCAAAAGCTCAGTTCAATGGCATTATCACATTAACTGGGGCACACAACATTGACACCATTGTCCAGTCTCAGGTACTTAAATAGTATGCATCAAACAGCTGTCAGCGTGGTGCATGGTTTCTCATCACAGACCAGGACATTGGCAGAACCATCCAATTTACTATGCCCAACTGAATTACACCCTTCTCAACTTACCTCTTTGTCAAAATTGGCTTTCGTAAATTCTAAAGAGTTCAGGAGTGCATTGGTAGCAGCCAGCTTCACGTTGTTACTGGGCTCTTCTTTCCTCATCCCTTGGATAATAGCTGTCAAAATCTCATTGGATTTGTCCTGCAGCTGCTCTGGATCCTGCCAAGAGATGATAATTGAAGGTGCTGTTGTGCCTATTCATATCCAATAAACCAAGCTCCATACCATCTGACAAGTTATGATAAAGACTAGTCATCTATTCTAGACTAGTGGCTCCCAAAATGCAAATGTTCACGAGATGTTTAAAAAAAAAAAAAAAAAAGCACTTCAATACATTTTTCCTGACAGTATGGCCTGTTAAAGTCACCAACTGAGGCCCTCCAGGTCTTATTTTCAAATGTCTGAATTTGTAAGTCAGGCTGCTCCCTAAGCCCAACATCTTAGACTTCCAACTATCAGATGAGATCAATATACCAGTGCTATACACAGATCAAGATCCATTGTAGCAATCATTAATGAAGGGAAACCTGAAGTCATTATATACAGAGCATTTGAATTTTTCAATATGCTCAGTTTACAGAATAAGAGCTTGATCTAGACAGATTATTAGATTCTCCCCTCCACCCCACTCTCAAGAGTTCCAGGTATGTTACAGAACTTTTACCTTAAGGTTTTGGACCTAATGTATATTTGGCTACTTTGAAAACTAAGAATGCAAGCCAATAATCTAAAAATGTGCCAGCAGTTAAAAACATGCTCTTGAAGACTGGCACACGTCATCAGAAACTGTAGATTTATACAGTTAAAATGAGGCATATGAGGCATCAGCTTTTAATATGCAACTCTTAATCCTTCATAGAAAAGGAAGCAGATTAGGTTAAGATCTAGACCAAGCACAAACTTCTTGCTGTACTTTGGGAGTGCAAGAGGTATGGGAAGAAAAGTAGTACACTCCCTGATTAATTCCTTTGAGTCAAACTATGGCTGATGGGTTTATTGTGAAACCAAGACCCATCTCGTATACACTTATCTCCAAGGTGTGGTAAAGAGAAATAATTCCTTATTTTCAATCCCCACATGATTATGTCAGTTCTTAAATTTTGAAAAATTATTTTTCTTCTCCTCCCCCATGCCTCTGCTTCATTAGTGGTAACTTTTCTCCTCAACCTTCTATGCTCTAGCAGTTATCAAACTTAATTTTGGAAACAAAGTCAGTCTGTGATAATGAAGCCTTTTAGGATTCTTTTCAGGTTTAAGAGGGTGGAGCATACACCTCACCCAATCTATACAGCGGATCTAAGATCAGCCAGCTTTCTGATGACCCAAATTCTATCAAAGTAGTGTGTGATGTAAAATTAAAGCTGCTATAGCATTGCCAATGTAACTTGAACAGGCCATGTAAAAATGTCATGCAGTGCAGTAACAGAACAGCAAACAGTTAACATCTTGTGCACAACATCCAGGATACTGCTGTGATAGCATGTCACTAAAGAAGAAATTTTAGCCCCTCCAGACCGGCACAAACAGATAGGTTTACGCTCCTCTGTCAGCAGGTGGAGACTAAGACACCAACTTTTGACATCAGTACAAGTGGGTTGTGCAGTCCCTCACAATCTTTACGAATAGCCAAGCAAAAATAAACAAGGCTTATTCCAGAACATACGACTCCACATTCACATGGAGAAGACAGAAGCCCAGTCCAAATGGACCAGTAAAACATTGTTGGATACTGATTAGAACAAGTACCTTCCCCAAAATGTCCCAGTTCGCCACCTAAACCAGACGAACCAAAAGCTGCAGCCCTTGTAACTCCCCAACAACCAACACCTGCAGAAAAAACTGTACTCTTCACGAAGACCAGCACTACAGGGCGGGGTTCTGTGCTGGTCTGGAGGGACTAAAAGAAAGAAAATTAGCAAGTAAGGACCTAATTTTTCCTTTAGTATCACTTCAAAACGGCACAGAAACTGATAGGATGTACCAAAGCAGTACCTACCATGGGTGGGCCCCCAAAGGGCCGCCACGAGAATGTGCTCACCGAACACCGCGTACCGACATGCCTGAATGTCCACATGGTAGTGTTTTGCACAAAGGAATGGAGACCAAACCGCAACTTTACAGATATCAACCAGAGGTATAAAAGAGAGGACTGACCATGAAGCTATCTGACCCCAAGTGGAATGAGCTTTGAGAAATTCTGGAACAGGCTTCTTTTAAAGAAGGTATGCCGAAGCAATAGCCTCTTTGATCCAGTGTGCAATGGTAATCTTGGAAGCACCGTCCTCCCTACGAGAACATAGAAACAGAGTATGACGACAGAAAAGGAAAAGCAGCCCAACAAGTCTGCCCACTCAAGAACCCTCCCTCCCTTGAGAATCCATCTTTTAAACATAACTCTGTAGCAACCCCATCTGTTTGTCCCATCGTCTCTTGAAGTCGAGCACGCTACTGGCCTTGACCACCTGGCGTGGAAGACCATTCCATACATCGATCAATCACCCTTTCGGTGAAGAAGTTATTTCCTGGTGTCACCATGAAATCTTCCCCCCTTAAGTTTTAGCGGATGCCCTCTTGTTGCCATGGGACCCTTAAGAAAAAAGATTTCTTCCTCCACTTCAATGTGGCCCGTGAATGTTTCTATCATGTCCCCCCTATCTCTATGCTCCTCGAGAGAATATAAACGCTGTCTGCTCAGACGTTCTTCATATGGGAGATCTTTAAGTCCTGAGACCATCCTAGTGGCCATTCTCTGAATCGACTCCATTCTCTTCACATCCTTTTGATAATGTGGCCTCCAAAACTGGACACAGTACTCCAGGTGAGGTCTCACCATGGATTTGTATAATGGCGGTATGACTTGAGGCTTTCGGCTGATAAAGCTCCTTCTGATGCAACCCAGCATTTGTCTAGCCTTTGCTGACGCTTTCTCCACCCGATTGGCAGCTTTCATATCTTTCCAGATGATTACTCCCAAGTCCCTTTCAGCAACAGTTCTTGTTTTCACCGTTCAAGGTGTATGTTCTGCATGGATTTCTGCTTCCAAGATGCATTACCTTACATTTTTTGGCATTAAAGTTTAGTTGCAAAGTACTGGACCATTGTTTCAATAAAAGTAGGCCCTGTTCCATAGTGTTGGGCCTGGTTGCGCTGTCAGGTTCTGTTGCCCTGCCCACAACGTTGCATAGTTTAGCGTCATCGGCAAATAATGTAATTTTGCCTCTTAAGTCCTTGAGTCAGATCCCTTACAGAGATATTAATAATAATAATAATTTTATTTCTTATATACCGCCAAAGCCATAGTAGTTCGAGGCGGTTTACAACGAAGAAGGGCTGGACAATCAGCGAAAATGGTACAATGTTACAGTCAGAGAAAATTAGGTGGCAGAGAAAAAATGGTACAACAGAGAGAAAAAAATGGTACAACAGAGAGAAAGATGGGTACAATTATGGCAATGAAATGATACAGGGAAGAAGGTCAAGACAATCTGCGTAAAGGACAGAGATATAGAAGGGGCCAGGGTGAGCATAGGGTCTTAGGGTATGAATCGGGTGAAAAGATTAGTTTTTAGTAGCTTCCTGAAGTTTAAGTAGGATGAAGTGCATGAGATGATGTGGGCCAACCAGTTATTGTGATGACCTGCTTGGAAGGCAAGAGTTCTATTTAGATATCTTTTGTAACGGCAGGTCCTTAGGGTAGGGTAGCTAAACAGGTGGGTTCTACGTGTGAGTTTGGATGGGCGGTCTAGGATAAAATGGGGTACTAAGTAAAGGGGGGCCGAGCCAAGGATGGATTTGTAGCAGAAACAGGCGAACTTGAATAGCACTCTTGCTATTAAATAGCATCGGGCCCAAGACCGAGCCCTGTGGCACTCCACTGGTCACTGGTGCTAAGAGGACAAAAAAGCGATCCGCTTTCTGGAACTCCTGGGTCCGCTTAACCCCATGGACATTCAACTGGCTCAACTGGCTCTGCTCCAAAGAGCCCTTCCGACGACCCAAGACCAGGAGGACCACAGACTGGTTAACATGAAAAAGCAAAACATTTGGCATAAAAGGAAGGAACTGGCCGCAGCACGACCTGCTCCTGAGAGCCCCCAACCGATGAGACTGGCGTTCGTGAGAAGTACTGTCCACTGGGGCTAATCAAGGCTCACTCCTTGAATCATACTGGAAGACTGTAGTCATCAGTTCAGGCTGCGAAGAACTAACCCCCAAAGAGGAACGGGAGAGTCCAGATCGTGAGTCTGTGGCGACCACCGCTGAAGAAGAGAATACTGAAGAAGGCACATGTAAGCCTGAGCCCACCTAATCACCTGACCCGTCGCCCCCAAGATCTGCAGAAAGTACTGTGCCCGAGTCCACTGACAAGCCATCAGGGAGCAAATCTGAATGCAATTTGCAAACCCTGGCTTCTGGAAGGAACAGTCTCCCCAAACTGGTATCGAACAGAACGCCGAGATACCCAATCGCTGAGAGGGAGTCAACCAGCTTTTGGACAGGTTGACCACTCAGCCCAGGGAACACAGAACTCCACAACTCGAGTCGTAACCTGGAAACTCTCCTGAAACGAATTGGCGCAAATCAACCAGTCATCCAGATAGGGGCGAACCAGAATGCCGCCGCCCCCACAATAATTATGGTGAAGGTCTGCAGCGCTATGGCCATATCAAAGGGAAGCACACAAAACTGATAATGTTCTCCCAAAATCGCAATGCAAAGGAATCGTTGATGGGAGGCCCAAATTGGGACATGCAGGTAGGCCTCCATCAGGTCGCGAGAAGTCAGAAATTCCCCATGCTGAACTGCCAAAAATACCAATTTTAGTGTTTCCATATGAAAAGAGGGAACCCGGAGTGCCCTGTTGACACTCTTGAGATCCAAAATGGGTCGAAAAGACCCCTCTTTCTGAGGAACCACAAAGTAAATGTGAATGCTACAGGTTAGGTTGAAGCTTAATCCTGAAAAAAAACTAAGTTTTTTCTGGCAAGCTCTAATGAAAAAATTCAGGAAATGACAATATAATTGAAGGGTCAAAGTTTTGAGATAGTGTCAAATTTGAAAATTTTGGGAATAACTTTGGATCGTAGTTTAACTTTTAGGAAGCATACAGATTTATTAATTTTAAAAAGTTATGCATTATTGTGGAAACTGAGGACCATCAAAAAGTTTTTTGATATGAAGTTCTTTCGGTTACTGGTCCAATCTACTGTATTATCTACTTTGGACTATTGCAATATTTGTGTTTAGGGTTACCAAAAAGCAGTTACTTACCGTAACAGATGTTATCCAGGGACAGCAGGCAGCTATTCTCACAAATGGATGATGTCATCAACAGAGCCCGGATGCGGACGCCTCACAAGCAGACTTGCTTGAAGAAACTCGAAGTTTCGAATCACCCGCACCGCGCATGCGCCTTCCCGCCCAGCACACGGCGCGTCTCCTCAGTTCAGATAGCTAGAAGAGAAGCCAACCAGGGGAGGTGGGTGGGTTGTGAGAATAGCTGCCTGCTGTCCCTGGATAACAATTGTTACGGTAAGTAACTGTGCTTTATCCCAGGACAAGCAGGCAGGTAGTCTTGGGTGACCTCCAAGCTAACCAGAATGGGATGGTGGGAGTGTTGACAATTTAGGAGAATACATTTTGCAATACTGTTTGGCCAAACTGTCCATCCCGTCTGGAGAAAGTATCCAGACAATAATGAGAAGTGAAGGTATGAACCGAGGACCAAGTAGCAGCTCTACAAATTTTCTCAATAGATGTAGATCTGAGGAAACCTACTGAAGCTGCCACTGCTCTGACTTTATGGGCTGTGACTTTACTGCGAAGAGGTAATCCAACTTGGGCATAGCAGAAAGAGATACAAGCCGCCATCCAGTTGGAGATGGTACACTTAGAAATAGGATGGCCCAACTTATTTGGATCGAAGGAAACAAAAAGTTGAGAATCAGTTGTGTGTGGTTTGGTGCGTTCCAAATAGAAGGCCAAAGCACGTTTACAGTCCAGAGTATGAAGAGCTGATTCTCCAGGGTGAGAATGAGGCTTTGAAAAAACACTGGATGTACGATGGGAGTCGGATCAAACATGGGAATGGGACCCTGCATCAGAAGGTCGTCCAAGAGAGGCAGAGGATCTGCTACCAGATGCCTCACCAGATCCACGTGCCACGGATGTAGAGGCCAATCCGGAGCCACCAGACCCGGATGGCGAACAATGCGGAGAAGAACTTTGCCCACTAATGGCCACAGAGGGAACACGTACAACAGCAACTCCATTGGCCATGGTTGAACCAGAGCATCCAGACCCTCGGTCAGACCGTCCCTGTGACGAATGAAGAAGCGGGGCATTTTGGCGTTGCCACTCGTGACCATCGGGTCCATTAGGGGCTGATCCCAAGCCTGCACTATCAACTGAAAGGCCACGGGGCTGAGACACCACTGTCCGGGATCTAAGATGTGACAACTGAGGAAGTCCGCCTGAACATTCTCCACCCCGGCTAAGTGAGAGGTCCTGAAGATGCAACTCCGCCGAAAGCATGAGCCAAGCTCCTCCTGCACCAACTGAGCGTTCTTGGTGACTCCTTGATAACTGACGTAAGCCACCGCCGTGGCATTGTCCGACAGACCTCTGACCGACGTGCCCATCAAAAGGGAGCGGAAGGCTAACAGCGTCAGATGGGACGGCTCGTCTCAACACATTGATTAACTAGGACACCTCTTCCGTGGATCAAGTGCCCTGAGCTGAGTGACTTAGACATTGAGCCCCCCAACCAAGGAGACTAGCATCCTTGAGAAGCAGAGTCCACTGCGGCAGATCCAGACTCACCCCCTGAACCAGATGACAGGTCTGGAGCCACCAACGAAGACTGCAGCGCGCCAAGCCTCGCAGAGGGACAGGGACATCCAAACTGTGTTTCTGGGGCAACCACCTTTGGAGCAGAGCATACTGAAGAGGACACATGTGGGCCCGCACCCCCCTCACTACGTCCAGGGATGCCGCCATCGACCCCAAGACTTGGAGGAAATCCTACACCCAAGGACACCGGAACACCAGAAGGAGGTGAATCCGAGACTGCAATTTGCTTTCCTAGGTCTCTGGAAGGAAGACCTTCCCCAAGGAGGTGTCGAACAGATGCTGAGCCGTGACAAACTGACTCTTGGAAAGGCTAACCACCCAGCCCAGCGACCGGAGAAACTCCACCACCCGAGCCGTAACCCGGGTGCTCTCCTGCAATGACTTTGCCCAAATCAACCAGTCATCCGGGTAGGGATGCACCAGAATGCCCTCCAACCGCAAGACCGCCGCGACGACCACCATCACCTTGGTGAATGTCTGGGGAGCCGTGGCCAGGCCAAAGGGAAGCGCACATGAGAGGCACAAAGGGGGAACATGCAAGTAGGCCTCTGTCAGATCGAGAGAAGTCAAGAACTCCCCCGGCTGAATCACCAGAATGACAGACCGCAGCGTGTCCATGCGAAAAGAGGGAATTCTGAGAGTCCTGTTGACCCTTGTTTAAATCGAGGATGGGCTGAAAGGTCCCCTCCTTCTTGGGCAACACAAAGGAAATGGCGTACCTGCCGGTGCCGCAATCCTGAGGGGACACTGGAACAACTGCTTTGAGATCTAGCAAGCGCTGAAGGGTCTGGCGAAAGGCTAGCATCTTCCATGCTGCCTGACATGGAGAGGCTAGATATGATCTGGCAGAGAGCGGGCAAACTCCAGAGCATAACCGTCCCACACCACCTCCAGGACCCACCGATAGGATGTGATCTTGACCCACTTGGGAAACAAGTCGCGCAGCTGGGCACCCACCAGAACCAAAGGGGGCGCTGGCAAAGAGCCATTGTGCAGGACAGGCAGGAGAACCGGCGGGGGGATTCCCAGCCCCCCAATGGGCCCCCAAAAGGACTGCTGAGCCAACCGACCCCAGGGAAAACTGGAAGCCTGGAAAGAAGCAGCCCCATGCCCAGGGCAAAACTTTCGAAATTCCCGCAGACGCCCTCAGGTAGTGCCACCCCGAGACGCCGGGCGGGCATAGTCCTCAGGCAGACAGGGTTCCTTAGAATCCGTCAGAGTCTGAACCAACTTATCTAAGTCCTCTCCAAACAAAAATGACCCTGGAAAGGGAAATTTAGTTTTGGACGTGACAACCGCCGACCAAGTGCAAAGTCACAAGGTACGGAGCACGGCCACACCAAAAGCCCCCGACTTAGCCGAACTCTGCATCAAGTCATAAAGAGCATCTGAGAGGAACAAGGCAGTCATCTCAATCTTCACCATCTCCTGATCCACTAAGAACCAGTCATCAGACTCATGATCCAGGACACGCTCAGCCCACTGAAACATGGCGCAAGCCACCAGCCCCCCTCCCCCCCAAAAAAAAAATAGCTGCCTGGATCCCAAGGCAGAGAGATCAAAAGTCTGCTTAAGAAGTGTTTCTAACTTACGCTCCTCTGAGACCCTTAGGGCAGAACTGCCCTCAACAGGCACAGTATGCCGCTTAGCAATCGCTGAGAGCACTGCATCCACCACTGGCGAAATTAAGGTAGCCTTATCCCCCTCCGGGATGGGATACCCACGAGCCAGGGCGCGCGCCAACCGAAATGGCACCCCGGCTTATTCCACTGTGACAGCACAATATCCCGAAAATCCTGAAGCACAGGAAAAGAGCGGGAAACAGGACGGACCCCCCTGAAGCAGATGGTCCCCCATACGCGGGGGTCTCTGGTGGCGTATCTTCAAAAACGCAGCACCAAGACCTGCTAAATCAGGTCTAAAAGCGCATCCCTCCAAATAAAAGGCGCACCATGGACGCCTCTGCGCCGAAAGGCAGGAAACCCAACACCCCGTTGCCAGCGGCCATCCCCTCTAGAGGATCCTGGGAACCCTCTAAAGTGGCCAGGTCCTCATCCACGCCAACACGCTCCTCCGACCACCAATCTGCAATCCAAGCCCCCCGCGGGCGTTTGGATGAGGGAAAAGGAAGAGGGTATGTCAAATGAAAAAAGGAGGGAGGCAAAACCACAGGGAAACCCCCTTCCCAGACCCCCCTGGGCGCACATGGGACCCCCAACTGCCTGAAAGCACAGTTACTTACCGTAACAGGTGTTATCCAGGGACAGCAGGCAGATATTCTCACATGTGGGTGACGTCATCCACGGAGCCCCGACGCGGACAGCTTTTCAAGCAAACTTGAAGAAATTTCAAGCTTGCTGTGCTGCACCACGCATGTGCATGCCTTCCCGCTCCACTAGAGGGCGCATCCCCACCTCGTGGTCCTCCGTTCACATAGACAGCAAAGAAGCCATCCCCGGGGAGGAGGGCGGGTTGTGAGAATATCTGCCTGCTGTCCCTGGATAACACCTGTTACGGTAAGTAACTGTGCTTTATCCCAGGACAAGCAGGCAGCATATTCTCACATGTGGGTGACCTCCAAGCCAACCAAAAAAAAGGGCAGGTGGGAGGATAGCAATTTAAGAAAACAGATTACGCAACACCGACTGGCCAAACCGGCCGTCGCTCCTGGACAGAGTATTCAGACAGTAGTGAGAGGTGAAAGTATGAACCGAAGACCAAGTGGCTGCCTTGCAGATGTCCTCAACAGGTGTAGACCGGAGAAAAGCAACAGAGGCCGCCATAGCTCGGACCTTGTGCCCCGTGACCCGACCATGCAGCGCGAGACCAGCCTGAGCATAGCAAAAAGAAATACAAGCAGCCAACCAATTGGACAAGGTGCGCTTGGAAACAGGACGTCCCAGTCAATTAGGATCGAAGGACAAAAACAATTGAGGTACCGTCCGAGGAGACTGAGTGCGTTGAAGATAAAAAGCCAACGCCCTCTTACAGTCAAGAGTATGAAGCGCCACCTCGACGGGATGAGAGTGGGACTTCGGAAAAAACACCGGAAGAACAATGGACTGATTGAGGTGGAAATCAGACACAATCTTAGGCAAAAATTTAGGATGAGTGCGGAGAACCACCTTGTCATGATGAAATACAGTAAAGGGTGGATCCTCTACCAAGGCCTGCAGCTCACTAATCCGACGAGCGGAAGTGAGCGCAAGCAGAAAGATCACCTTCCAAGTGAAGAACTTGAGATGAGATTTATCCATAGGCTCAAAAGGAGGTTTTATAAGTTGAGCCAGAACCACATTCAAATCACAAACCACAGGGGGAGGCTTGAGAGGAGGATGGACATTCAAGAGACCCCTCATGAAACGAGAAACCAAAGGATGAAGGGACAGGGACTTTCCTTCAAGGTGCCGATGGAAAGCAGCAATCGCACTGAGCTGCACCCGAATAGAAGTAGTCTTCAGACCGGAATGAGACAAATGCAGTAAATACTTCAGAACCGAAGAGACCGGAACCGACACAGGATCCAGATGATGAGAGGAACACCAAGATGAGAATCTGGTCCACTTCTGAGAGTAGCAGAGTCTAGTCGAGACTTTACGAGAAGCTTCCAAGACCTCCCGGACTGACTGAGATAAAGGAATAGAAGTCAGGGGGAAAGGAACCAAGCTGTCAGATGTAAGGACTGAAGATTGGGATGCAAAAGAGAACCCCGACTCTGAGACAGCAGAGAGGGAGAAACAGGCAGAAGCAAAGGCTCCCTGACGCTGAGTTGAAGAAGCAGGGAGAACCACGGCTGGTGAGGCCAGCGAGGAGCAATCAGAATCAGAGTGGCCCGCACAGACTTGAGATGTACAAGCGTCCGCAGGATCAGAGGAAAAGGCGGAAACGCGTAGAGGAACTTCCCTTCTCAATCGGGGAGAAAGGCGTCGGCCTTGAGACGATCCGGGGAGTACATCCGGAAACAAAATAGAGGCAGTTTGTGATTGACAGGGGAGGTGAACAGATCTATCTAAGGCGTCCCTCACCGGTCGAACACCTGGTGCAAGACCCGAGAGTTCAGCGACCACTCGTGCGGCTGCAGAAGGCGGCTGAGCTTGTCTGCTAGACAATTCTGCTTCTCTTGAATGTAAACCGCTCGAAGGAAGATGTTTTGGGAAATCGCCCACTCCCAGAGATGAAGGGCCTCCTGACACAGGGACCAGGATCCCGTACCCCCTTGTTTGTTTACATAATACATCGCCACCTGGTTGTCCGTCCGGACCAGAACTACCCAATCGTGAAGCAGGTGGCGGAAGGTCAGAGCGGCCAGATAAATGGCCCGGAGCTCCAAAACGTTGATGTGACAGCGATGGTCCTCCGCCGACCACAGACCCTGAGTGCGCAGCCCGTCCAGATGAGCCCCCCAAGCGTACTCCGAAGAGTCCGTGGTTAGGACCTTGTGGTGCGGAGGGGCGAGAAGGAGCAAACCCCTGGAAAGATTGGAAGAGTTGGTCCACCAACGGAGCGAGCGTCGCAAAGAGGGAGTCACCGTCACGGGACTGGAGATCGGGTCCCGATCCTGACGCCACTGCAAGGCCAACATCCACTGAGGGATCCGCAGATGTAAGCGGGCAAACGGCGTGACATGAACTGTAGAAGCCAGCAGAATCATCAGGCATTTTGCCGAGACCGAGGGCAGGAGCGAAACCTGCCGACTCAGCCGGACCAGAGTCTCCAATCGAGGAGGAGGAAGGAACGAACGGAGGCGAACCGTGTCCAGCACGGCCCCGATGAACTGAAGAGATTGAGAGGGGCACAACTGGGATTTTGGAAAATTCACTTCGAACCCCAGACGCTGAAGAAAGATGATAGTCTGTTGGGTCGCTAAGATAACCCCCCTCCCTGGACGAGGCCTTGATCAGCCAATCGTCCAGGTAGGGAAAAACCTGAAGGCCCCGGGACCGCAGTGCTGCTGCAACCACCACCAAGCACTTCGTAAAGACTCGAGGGGACGAAGCTAATCCGAAGGGGAGGACCCGGTATTGAAGGTGCAACTCCCCCACCTGAAAACGCAGGAATTTGCGAAAGGCGGGATGCACCGGAACATGGGTGTAAGCCTCCTTCAGGTCGAGAGAGCACATCCAGTCCCCTTCGTCTAGAAGCGGGTACAGAACCGGTAGGGAGAGCATACGGAACTTCTCCCGGACAAGGTACTTGTTGAGCCGCCGGAGGTCTAAAATGGGGCGCAGGTCCCCGGTCTTTTTCGGGACCAAAAAGTAGCGGGAGTAGAACCCCCTGCCCCGCTGCCAGGGAGGGACACGTTCCACCGCCCGGAGGCGCAACAATGCTCTGGCCTCCGACAGGAGAAGGTGGAGCTGCTACCTGTTGGAAGGACACGCGCCGGGCGGACTTTCTGGAGTAACTTCCTGGAAGTTGAGGGAGTAACCCTCTGATACGACCCGAAGGACCCAAGCGTCTGAGGTGAGAAGGGTCCAAGCATGATAAAAGGCGCGGAGACGACCCCCGATGGTAAGTGGGGTCGATGACAGTGCGGAGGGGGACCGCCCCCAACCGCTCAGGGCGTCAAAAAGACGGGGTAGGCTTAGATGCCCCCTGCGCCTGAGGCTTCTGCTGCTGCGCCCGAGACTGCTGAGGAGGCCTCCGAGGGGGTGGCCTAGAGAAAGCCGGCGTGGTCTTTTGAGGGTAGCACCTAGGCAGAGCTCGGTAGGTCTTAGGAGCCGACGGTTTCGCCTTAGGACGTACCAGAGAAGCGAAAGACCGTTCGTCAAAGAGCTCCGAGCCCACACAGGGCAGATTGGCCAGGCGCTCCTGCAGGTTAGGATTCATATCCACGATCCGAAGCCACGCCAGCCAGCGCATCGCAACAGCGAAAGCGGACACCCTGGAGGTGAGCTCAAAGGCATCATAGGTGGCATGAAACAGGAACAGGCGGAGCTGGGAAAGGGACTCGACCAGTCTCCCAAATTCGTCCCGGTGAGAAGCAGGCAAGACCCCGTGGAAGGTCGGCAAGGACTTCACCAGATGGTGGAGATACGATGTAAAGGTAAATGCGTAATTCAGAACCCGATTAACCATCATGGAGTTCTGATAGAGTCTCCGCCCAAACTTATCAAGGGTGCGGCCCTTGCGGCCCGGTGGGACCGCAGCGGAAACCCGTGAAGGTTGAGACTTTTTAAGCGATGACTCCACCATCAACGACTGGTGGGATAACTGCGCCCGCTCAAACCCCTTATAGGGCACCGTGCGGTATTTCGATTCCATTTTTGAAGGAACAGCCGTCACGGCATAGGGGGATTCGAGGTTCCGCAAAAAAGCCTGACGTAAGACCGGATTCAAAGGAAGGCGGGGAGATTCCCTGGGCGGGGAAGGCAGATCCTGCTCCGCCAGGAACTCCTTGGAATATTGGGACCCCGCCAAAAGGTCCAAATCCAAAGCCCGTCCCATATCCTGAACGAACCTCGAAAACGAGGACTGACGCAGGCCGGAGCGGTCATCATCCGGGGTTGGCGAGTGAGAGCCCCGCGCCGCCGAAAAGACGGCGAGGCCTCACGAGAATATCGGGGCTCACGGCCAGCACCCGGGTCCGACCCCCACGAGGCAGCGCCGATTGAACGTGGTCGGGGACCTCCAAGGTCCCGAGGAGCCCCTTGGGGAGGACCTCGGGGTCCGGGGCACCGAGACCTTCCGACGCCTCGGAGAGGAATCCCGTGACCCTCGAAGCGAACCCTTCCGGAACGAAGCAACCTCGGGTTCGAGAGGGAAAGATCAGAGACCCGAAGTGCCTCGACATCCCGGGCCGGAGGGGAGCACCCCCGCCTCGGAGGGGAACCCCCTAGAACGTTTCGGCTGCTTAGAACGGCGCTTCGAGCGAGGGTGGCCCGCAGGCGAAGAACCCCCCGAGGCCCTGGAGGAAGACTGACGACGAAATCCGTCGAATCCGGCACACTTTGTCCCGAGGCACACGGATGCCACGCTCAGACTGGGCCGGAGCCGAGGCCGGCTGTAAATGGGCCAAGGCAGA
This sequence comes from Geotrypetes seraphini, assembly GCF_902459505.1. Classification (NCBI taxonomy): domain Eukaryota; kingdom Metazoa; phylum Chordata; class Amphibia; order Gymnophiona; family Dermophiidae; genus Geotrypetes; species Geotrypetes seraphini. Next base: position 78,557,358 of record NC_047096.1, on the reverse strand, counting down.
GGACAGCTCCGATGAAATAAGAGCCCGGAGCATGTCCTGAAAAACCGGGACCGCCATCATGGACGGCATGTCGGTAGCAGCTGTACACTCTACAAAGGGCGACCTCGGGAACGAGTATTCCCTAGGAGTAGAGGACTTGGAAGACCGGGCCGGGGTAGACCCACCAGGCCCCGCCGAGGACCCCAAGGATGGCTTCTTCGCCAGAACGGTGCCTGAGGAGGGAAGCAGGGACTTACCCTATGAAGGCTTCGAGCCCGAGGATGAGGGCTTTGAGGTCGAAGACAGTTGAGGCGGGGCCGCCGATGTCAAGGCCGGGGCTGAGGCCGACGTTGAGGCCGGGCCCGCCAAGGACTCAACTATAAACAGCTCCGCCATGCGCGCACGACGTCGTCGGAGGACCCGAGGCTGAAATGTGAATCCGTGGAGTGGTCAGCACCCAAACACAAGAGGCACCACCGATGGGGGTCGGTGATCGACAACAGCCGATCACACTTGGTGCACTTTTTGAACCCTGAAAGGAGCCAGGATATGAAAATGGAAACCAGGCCGCGACCAACCGAGGCCACGGCAATCTGGGAGCCCCCGGACGCCGAACAATTTTTTATTTTTACAACGGCAAGAACAATAAAGAAAGCAAACGCACAGCGACTCCGATAAAAATAACAAAGCCGCGGTGCTAGAAGGCACTTCACACGGAGAAAACACAAGAACAGGGCTTCTGGCTCCGCGGAAACTATAGAACTGAGGACCACGAGGTAGGGATGCGCCCTCTAGTGGAGCGTGAAGGCATGCACATGGGTGGTGCAGCACAGCAAGCTTGAAATTTCTTTAAGTTTGCTTGAAAAGCTGTCAGCGTCGGGGCTCCGTGGATGACGTCACCCACCTGTGAGAATATGCTGCCTGCTTGTCCTGGGATAAAATAGGCTCTGCACAAAGAAAGAAATTAAATCAGGGGGAAAAAAACTCCAGGGGTCCCTGCGGAAACCTGCCCCTGTGGTTGCAATACAGGGGGAAGGTCACCTGAGGTTGCAGACAAAATGGAGGGTACTGTCTGTTAAAATGGCGAAGATGCTAACAAAAATAACCCCTTCAGGGCCTGTAGCGGCTGGAAAGCCTGAACTGTCCCAGCCACTAAAGCAGTCAAGCTAGCAACAGCCGATAGAAAAATCAGCTGAGAGGGAATCCTTTTACCCCTACTGTCGGCGGTTCGGGGAATCCCTCCGGAAGCAGTGAGTGAAGACTGGGCTGTCTCATTGCCTTCAGATGACTCGCGAGGCACTAAGGCGGGGGAGTTCTGGGACGCCTGCAGCTGCTGCAGATGGAGCTCCACAACCACACCGGCCCAAACCGCCGAGTTCAGGCTGGCCGCGAGTGCCTCGCGTCTGGACCAAATTGAGTCCCACTCCCCCGGAGAAGGACTCAATTGCTCCATATGTGACCTAGCTAGAAGAAAATTGCCGGTTAGGGCAAAAATACAGTAAACTGACAGGGAAGCAACCCTGCAGACTGGCACTACCTCAGGATTTTTTTTTACACAGAACGGACTCCACAGGCTCTCAAAGCAATATGCCTTGCTTGATTTAGGGGCAAGGCTTACTGCTGAAGCTCCTCTAAAAAAATGTGGGGAGGTGGAGGAAGTAGGGGGAGGGACCCTGCTCGAGGCCCGCCGGGTTTCACACCCCTGAGGTCGGACGGACATCCAAACAGGTCCCACCTAAACTCAATCCGGCCAAAAACAGGGACTAGAAACCCCTAAACAAATTCCAACAGCCCTACCAAGGGAGATGGGTACAGCTCACTCAACACCTACTGGAGACTGAAAGAAGACTGATAGGAATCGGAAAAGGTATCTCTTATGTACTATTCCACAGTTTTGTAGTAAATATTAACCTCTACTGGTCTGGAGAGTGCTAAATAAGAATGATTTTAAGAGGGACTGCAATGCCCACTTGTACTGATGTCAAAAGTTGGTGTCTCAGTCTCCACCTGCTGGCAGAGGAGCGTAAACCCATCTGTTTCTGTGCCGGTTTGTAGGGACGATAAAGAATATTTTTTTTCATGTTTAAGTTTTTTATTGATTTTTTTCATTTAACAAGTGTCATAAATTTTCATACAATTATCTTAATAATACACTTGATATTTCTATAAAGCAATGTTACTTACCGTAACAGTTGTTATCCAGGGACAGCAGGCAGCTATTCTCACTAGTGGGTGATGTCATCAGACAGAGCCCCGGTACGGACGTCTCACAAGCACGTGTTGCTTGTAGAAACTTAAAGTTTCTAGATGCCCGCACCGCGCATGCGCCGGTGCCTTCCTACCCGGAGATCCGGGCGTGTCTCCTCAGTTCAGGTAGCTAGCCTGAGAAGCCAACCCAGGGGAGGTGGGTGGGACGTGAGAATAGCTGCCTGCTGTCCCTGGATAACAACTGTTACGGTAAGTAACATTGCTTTATCCCAGGACAAGCAGGCAGGTATTCTCACTAGTGGGTGACCTCCAAGCTAACCTCAGTGGGATGGAGGGGGAGTTGGCGACTTAAGAGAATAAATTTTTCAATACTGTTTGGCCAAACTGTCCATCCCGTCTGGAGAGAGTATCCAGACAATAATGTGAGGTGAATGTGTGAACCGAGGACCAGGTGGCAGCCTTACAAATTTCCTCGATTGGTGTTGATCTGAGGAATGCTACTGAGGCTGCCATTGCTCTGACCTTATGGGCTGTGACCTTACAAGGAAGTGATAATCCAGCCTGGGCATAGCAGAAAGAGATGCAAGCCGCCATCCAATTAGAGATGGTGCGCTTTGATACGGGTCTTCCCAACTTATTAGGGTCGAAGGAGACAAAAAGTTGAGGAGTGGTTCTGTGTGGCTTGGTGCGATCCAGGTAGAAAGCCAAGGCACGTTTACAGTCTAGAGTGTGAAGGGCCGATTCTCCGTGGTGAGAATGAGGCTTAGGGAAGAATACTGGAAGTACGATGGATTGGTTGAGATGAAATTCGGAGACCACCTTAGGCAGGAATTTCGGGTGAGTGCGGAGGACCACCTTGTCATGGTGGAATACTGTGAATGGTGGGTCCGCCATCAATGCCTGGAGTTCGCTGACTCTGCGAGCGGACGTAAGGGCTACAAGGAAAAGAACTTTCCAGGTGAGATACTTCAGAGGGGCCCTGTTGAGTGGTTCAAACGGGGGCTTCATGAGGTGGGAAAGGACTACATTGAGGTCCCAAACCACTGGGGGTGGTTTGAGAGGAGGGTTAACATGGAAGAGTCCTTTCATAAATCTGGCGACCACCGGATGGGCCGAGAGGGGTTTCCCTTGTAGAGGCTGGTGGAACGCCGCAATAGCGCTCAGGTGGACTCGTATGGATGTGGACTTGAGCCCAGATTGAGATAGGTGCAGGAGATAGTCCAGCACGGAGGATAAGGACGCTCGCTGGGGTTCCTTTGACTTAGAAACGCACCATGAGGAGAATCTGGTCCATTTCTGGGAGTAGCATTGACGAGTGGCGGGCTTCCTGGAAGCTTCCAAGACTTCCCTCACTTCTTGTGAGAATTGGTGAGGGGTTACGTTGAGAGGAACCAAGCTGTCAGGTGGAGAGACTGCAGGTTGGGATGAAGTAGTGATCCTTGATGTTGAGTAAGTAGTGAAGGAAACACTGGAAGTGGTACTGGTTCCCTGCTGCTGAGTTGAAGTAGGAGGGAGAACCAAGGTTGTCTGGGCCACCGAGGGGCTATTAGAATCATGGTGGCCCGTTCGAGTTTCAGCTTGACCAGAGTCTTCTGGATCAGCGGGAATGGTGGGAACGCATATAGAAATCGTTTCCCCCAGTTCAGTAGAAAAGCATCTGCCTCGAGGCGATGAGGAGTGTAGATCCTGGAGCAAAACTGAGGCAGTTTGGCGTTGTGGGGAGCCGCAAAGAGGTCTATCTGAGGCGTCCCCCATTGCGTGAAGATTTGGTGAAGGGGGTTGGAATGGAGAGTCCATTCGTGCGGTTGTAGCAGACGGCTTAGTTTGTCTGCTAGGACGTTGTTCTCCCCCTGGATGTATACTGCTCTGAGTAAGGCGTTGTGGCGCACCGCCCAGTCCCAGACTCGTAGAGCTTCCTGGCAAAGGAGGGACGAGCCCGTGCCCCCTTGCTTGTTGATGTAATACATGGCAGCCTGATTGTCTGTGCGAATGAGGATTACCGTGTCGTGAAGTAGGTGTTGGAAAGCTTGGAGCGCATTGAAGATGGCTCTGAGTTCCAGTAGATTGATTTGGTGTAGTCTTTCCGCACTGGTCCAGAATCCTTGGGTGCGGAGACCCTCCAGGTGGGCCCCCCATGCGTAATTCGACGAGTCGGTTGTGAGAACTTTCTGATGGGGGGGAGAGTGCATCAGCAAACCTCTGGATAGATTCGAAGAGGTCATCCACCAAAGTAGAGACTGCCGAAGAGCAGGTGTGACTACGATGCGTTTGGATAGTGGATCGGATGTCTGGTTCCACTGTGATGCCAGGGTCCACTGGGGGATCCTGAGGTGGAGTCTGGCAAAGGGTGTCACGTGTACTGTGGAGGCCATATGGCCCAGGAGCACCATCAGTTGTCTCGCCGGTATGGTTTGGTGAGTGATCACCGACTGGCAGAGGTGAAGAAGGGACTCCATGCGTTGCCGGGGCAGGAATGCTCGGAGTCGGGTGGTGTCCAGGACCGCTCCGATGAAGGGGAGGGACTGGGTAGGCTGTAGATGGGACTTGGAGAAGTTGATCTCGAAGCCCAAATTCTGGAGGAAGTAGGTTGTAGCCAAGGCCGCCGAAGTGACCTCTGGGGCTGACGGGGCCTTGATGAGCCAGTCGTCGAGGTATGGAAAGACCTGTAGACCCCTGTCCCTGAGTGCTGCGGCCACTACCACCAGGCACTTTGTGAAGACTCTGGGGGACGAAGATAGGCCGAATGGTAGCACTCGATACTGTAGGTGCAGATTTCCCACCCGAAATCTGAGGAACTTTCGGGAGGCCGGGTGAATGGGGATGTGAGTGTAGGCCTCTTTGAGATCCAGGGAGCATAACCAGTCGTTCTGCTCGAGGAGGGGGTATAGAGAAGCCAAAGTCAACATGCGAAACTTCTCTTTGACCAGGAACTTGTTGAGGGCCCGAAGGTCTAAAATGGGTCGCAGGTCGCCCGTTTTCTTCGGGACGAGGAAGTACCGGGAGTAAAACCCTCGGTTCAATTGGTCTGACGGGACCGTCTCGACCGCCCGAAGCTGGAGTAAGTTTTGGACTTCCTGAAGAAGAAGGGAGGTCTGCGTCGAGCTTGAAGGATACTCTCTTGAAGGATGGTCCGGGGGGACCCGGTGGAATTGAAGGGAGTATCCTTCTCTTATGATGGAGAGGACCCATAGGTCCGTGGTTATGGCCTCCCATCTGTGGTAAAAAAGATGGAGGCGGCCCCCTATGGGAGAGGCCGAGGTTATGCTCCCGGGAGGGGCGTCAAAAGGGCTGGGGAGCCTTAGGTACAGCGGGTGGCTGGACTTTTTGCTGAGACTTCTGGGGGGGTTGTCTCTTCGCAGGCTGTCTCGCCGCGGGCGTTTGTCTGGGCATGTAACGCCGCTGGTAAATCAGGGGTGGCCTGGGAGGTCGAGACTGTTGAGGTTTGGGTTTGGGCCGTAGGATGGATTGAAAGGATTTTTCATGATCCGACAGCTTCTTGGTAACAGTTTCGATAGACTCATCGAACAGGTCGGCTCCAGCACATGGTACGTTGGCGAGTCTGTCCTGTAGGTTGGGATCCATATCGATAGTACGGAGCCATGCCAGGCGACGCATAGCTACCGCGCTTGCGGCGGCGCGTGCCGAGAGTTCGAATGCATCGAAGGAGGATTGCATCAGCTGGAGGCGTAATTGGGAGAGGGAGGCTACCACTTCCTCGAACTCGAATCGAGCTTGGTTGTCTATGAACGGAGTGAACTTGCGGAGTACCGGCAAGAAGAACTCCAGATAGGAAGAGAAAAAGAAGTTGTAGTTTAGCACCCGTGACGCCATCATGGAGTTTTGGTAGAATTTTCTACCAAATTTGTCCATCGTTCTTCCCTCTCGGCCCGGCGGTACAGAAGCGTAGACCTGGGAGGGATGAGAGCGTTTGAGGGAGGACTCGACCAATAGGGATTGGTGGGAGAGTTGGGGGCCCTCGAACCCTTTATGGTGCACGATGCGGTATCGAGCATCGAGTTTGCTGGGGATCGCCGGTATGGAATACGGCGTTTCGAAGCACTGCATGAAGGTCTGGTCCAGTAATTTATGCAAGGGGAGCCGGAGCGACTCCGTTGGAGGGTTAGGTAAGTGCATGGTGTCCAGATACTCTTTGGAGTATCTGGAGCCCGTGTCAAGGGTCACGTCCAGATCATCCGCCATTTGTCGGAGGAATGATGAGAAGGACAATTGTTCCGCCAGCGTCGGTCTGTGGGACGGGCTGGAGGAGGATGAGGCCTCCAGGTCTGTGGACATCGGGGAGTGACAAGGAGAATCGGGTACCGGTGTCTCCTCGTACTCCGGGCCCCTCGGAGGGGACGCCTCTGTTGAGGAGTATCCCCTACGTTGCAGTTTTTTCTGCGGTGACACCTCCGAATGGCGTGAGGAGTGCCAGGATGAGTGTCTCGATCGGTGCCCGTCTCGGTGGCAGGACGGGGATCGGGATCGTCTGTGCATCGCATGGTCTCCCGAGGCCCCCAAGTGGATAGGGCTGGAAGCGGTGGATCGCAACTGGGTTTGCGATGCGGATTCTTGCGATGCTACCCAAGTCTGGTAAGGAGTGCGGAAGAACTCTTCCTGACTATGCCCAGGGCTTCGAGTATCGAGCGGGGGTCTGGTCCCATGTTGGCGCGGAGGCGTAATGGGTTCTAATGGCGGCATATCGGTAAGCGAGGTTTGCCGCGTGGGCATCGCCGCCCTCCCCCGTTCGTCCTCGTCGGTTGTCGAGGTCGAACGGTGTGGGGGAGGGGGAGGGGGCGGACCGCCCCTTTGGGTCGGTACCGGGAGGTCACCCTGTATGGCAGCGATGAGCCCGGGTCCGATGGTCTGCATGAGCTCAACGAATTGAGCTTCTAGCACGGACCGTAGCGAAGCCGATAGGGAGGGATCCGCACCGAAAGGGGGTCCTCCTGCACGGACATCGCGCTCCTTCGAGGTCGAGTGCTTCTGCTTAGCAGCTTTCGGCACTTTGATGACCATTGGTGGCACTGTGGAAGGAAGAGGTACCTGAACCGAGGAGACCGGGGCAGGCACCGACGTCGAGCTCGTGGATGGTGTCGGGGCGAGCGATGCCGGTTTCACCACACTCGATGCAGGGGTGGTCGATGCCGGTTTCGCCCGAACCGGGGAGGTATCAGATGAAGTGGAGGCTGTGGGATCCTTAGCTGCGTCCATCTTGAACATCGATTCCCACAATAGGCAACGCCGCTTGAAAGAGCGTGCCGTAAGGGTAGAGCAAGGCCCGCACGATTTCGGGATGTGGTCAGGGCCCAAACTCTGCAAACAGCGCCAGTGAGGGTCCGTGAGTGAAATCGCGCGTTGGCACTTGCTGCACTTTTTAAACCCGGTGGTTGGCCGGGACATAGGCCGGAAAATCTCCGCCGCGAGGTCGAAGCCAGTGGGCCTGAGCCACGTGGCCGGCCCGTTCGACCCGCCGGAGGAAATAATCTTCTTTTTTTTTTTTTTTTTTTTTTTTTTACGAAAATAAAAGAACTGTTAACTGTAATTAAAAGAAAGGCGAAAACGCGGACAAGGAAGGCAAATTTAACTGAATTCAGCTAGCGCATGATGAAGTTGAACTTCTCAGCTCCGCGGAAAAGAAAGAACTGAGGAGACACGCCCGGATCTCCGGGTAGGAAGGCACCGGCGCATGCGCGGTGCGGGCATCTAGAAACTTTAAGTTTCTACAAGCAACACGTGCTTGTGAGACGTCCGTACCGGGGCTCTGTCTGATGACATCACCCACTAGTGAGAATACCTGCCTGCTTGTCCTGGGATAATGTATTTTATACATAACATTTCTTATCTTATATTTCTTATGATTTTATATATCATATAATTGTAATTATTTTTCTTATAAAATTATACAACATATATATTGTAAAGATTTTATCAATTATTTTTTAAATTATTAACCTTTTTCCCCTCCCTTTATTACATTGTTTTCATGTAAGAATACCATCTATTAATAATATTTTATTTATAATTTATAATAAAGAGTATAAATCCCCCTCCCATATCCCCTCCCTCCCTTTCTTCTTTAACTATTTTCTTATTTTGTTAATGGTCCCCAAATCTTTTTGAATTTATCCATATATCCTTTTTGTGTTGCAAATGTATGTTCCATTTTATATATATGGCAAACTGAGTTCCACCAAAAATTATAGTTCAATCTGTCACAATTTTTCCAATTGTGTGTAATTTGTTGTACTGCTATTCCAGTCATTATAAATAAAAGTTTGTTGTTATTTGATGAAATTTGACTTTGAGATCTCATTGCAGTACCAAATAGAATATTAAGATTAAAGAACATAGCAATACTTTGCATGCTCAATCACAGTATAGATTACAGGGCCTTATTCCCAACCTTAAAAAAATCAATCCAACTTTTGTCTAAAGGCCTCTTCATGTCAAAGAAAACGCAGGACTTTACCAGCACACTATAGATGTTTGGGGGGCATAAATTTAGTGCCCCCAAATTGTCTACCCATATACTCTCTCCACCTGTTATTTCTGAAGTCTACTCAGAGCTACAAGGTGTATCAGGATCAAAACCTATCCAGCAAGACCACAGGAAAAAAACTTTATAAAAGGTAAGGGTAGTGTTTATCGCATGCACTGGCACATGCTTAGAAAGTCTTACTGACTTTTAAACTCTAAAGGAAGTAGGTTCAAGCTGGCACCACCATGTGATGTCAGCCTGCCTTTCCCTGCTTGGCCACAGAACTTTACATTCCCCTATTTTGGATAAATTTGCATAATTTAAGCAAGGTTCACTCTAGGGACAAACTAGAGAATTGCATGGGGACAGAAATCAACCCCGCCTTCCCTATAAACTTCAGAGGTAGTTATTTCATTTAATTATGCTACTGAAATTAAAGGCTCTGGTAGAGACCCATTTACTAATAAGCAGACTTTATTAATTTGGAAATATTAACTGGGAAGAATACATACTTTGTAAACAGGTTTCTACCACAGCCTCTAATATAAAAATAAAATATAAATACTCAGCTGATGAGGACCCCCTAGCTGTCAGCTGAGGATTTCCTCTGCAGTTGGCCGGGGAGGCCCTTATGCCAAGCTTGGCAGGCAGCAGTAGCGTCCTTGAGTCACAGATGCTGGCACCTCAGTGGCTCAATGATGCTGCCAGCGACTGCTGCGCTTGGTGGAGGGGAGTTCTGGCCTTCTCTAGAGGAGGTCCTCTGCTGGCGGTGCTTGGGGATTCCCACCAGCCACAGCAAAGGTCAGCAAGTACTTTAACACTGTAGAAATAAAACCAGAAATGCATTTCCTTTTCTTTTGAACACGGTACAAAGACATCTGCTATATACACATTTCCCAAAGCTATCATATTTTTGTCAATAAATTCCATTTTTTACCTTTGTTGTCTGGAGACTTGTTTTTCCATCAAGTTGGTCCCAGTTTCTTTTTTCCGCTTTCCCATCTTCTGTAAATTCTTCTGTTGTTTTCCATTGGTTCCTCCTACCATGGTCCAGCATTTATCCCTCTCTCATCCCCCGGACCATGTGCAGCATCTTTCACCCCTGCCCACCAGCTCCAAGCCCAAAATTTCTCCTTCTATCACCCCTCTCCAGCACCATGCCACATGTCTCCCTCCATTCCCTTTCACCACTATGTCCAACATTCCTCTCTCTTGCATCCCTTTCAATCTGTCCCACTGTTCCCTTTCATCTGTACCTCACTCCCTCCCTATGACCAAAAATTCTCCTTTCTTCCATTCCCCGTGTACACGACCATCTCTTTCCCTCTCACTGACACACTCACGCCCAATTCTCCCATTCTATTTCCTCCCCCACCTCAGGATCTCTTTCCCTCCCTTCCCCCTCCTCTCTGTGTCCCGCGATTGCCTCCCAATTCGAGTCCAGATATCGGTAAGAGGTTGGAGGTAGCTGGAGCCAAGATGCTCGTCTTCTTTTCCTACCTGCAGCATGCCACACATAGCTGACCCGGAAGTCTTTCCCCGACATCAGAGCTGATTGTCAGAGGGAAGGCTTTGCACAGCTCTGATGTCGGGGGAAGACGAGCCTCTCGGCTCGCGCTGCCTCCAAACCCACGGGATCCCCATCATCCCCGTGCAGCTCTCTAGGACAAACAAGGAAGGCAGACCAGTTACATCATTAACTTTAACAATATTCAGTCAGGTGTAAGGTGCATTTTTTTTTTTTTACATTTATCACTTTCACAGAAAAGAATTGGGCCTGTTGTAAGAAGTTAGAGAAAGGCAGTTCATTTTACATACCTCACTCCTTTTACCTCTCAAGACAAGGAAATAGGGAACAGATAAGACCTTTCAACAAGCAGAATAAGCATAGTGGACAAATCTCAGAAAAAGCACACAGAAAACTGCTTGGAAAACTTACAATATCCTGGCAGATATAACCAATTGCTTCTAGCGTTGATTCTTTCATGTGCTCTGTGCTGTTGGGGTTTGTGACATTGGCCACCAGCTGTGGAATGAGTTCAGGCCACTGGTTGACTGGGATTTCAGCACATGCAATGCCAGCCACACATTGAGATGCTGAGCTAGGTCTGTAGGTTTCAGTTCCCAAAGTCTGCAAAACCTGAAGATGACAGACAAGTACTCAGTTACTGCTGCTTCTCTTGCAATAACTCCTGAAACATAAGATCAACTTTCCACTGAAAGAACGAAAGATTAGGTTACTTACCTCTGCTAATCTTCTTTCTTGTAAATATCCTCTGGAATCTACACCAGTGGGTCATTTACCTTTTCCAGCCTAGAAACTGTAGGGAACTTGAAACCAATTTCTAACCCCTCCCTCTGTAGGCATCTGCTGTTACTTACCCCTTGGCTTTCAGTCAGTACACAAGCCAGAGATCTACAGCACAAAACAGAAAACAAAAGAAGAGGGGGGCACGGGGAACTCCCTGTTACACATATTAAATCTGCTCATAAACAATTGCAAATAAATAGGGCCCTAAGGCCAAACATTGCAGAACAACAAACTTGAATAATAAACAATGTGAAAACAACATAAATTCAGTTAAAGGAGGCACAGCCTGTGGTTCAGAAGGAGGCAACTACCCTGGGCCCCCCCAACCTTACATAAGGGAACAAGAATAGCATTCTTAGTGAATAATAATAACAACAATTATTTTTATATACTGCAATACCACAACAGTTCAGAGCAGTTTACAGAGAAGAGACTATACAGACAGCGATATTACAAAAGACTCAAAATTACATTAGCATGGTAAGGTTAATCAAATTTATCCTGGAAGTGTTTTAGAAATACATCAAGGCAGAAGTGGAGTCAGAGAAATTTATCAAAGAGATAAGTTTTGATTGACTTCCTAAAAGTTTGGTAAGAAAGTGCATTTGAGATAAAGTTGGTTAAACTTTTATTCCACTTGCCTGCTTAGAATAATGGTGTTCTATCAAGGAATCTCTTGTAGATACAGTCCTTCAAGGATGGAAAGCCAAACAAGTAGGCACTATGTGTACAAGTTGTGCCTGGAAATTCAAAATGATGGGATAGATAGATTGGGGATGAACCTGTTATGGTTTTGAAGCAAAGGCAAGCAAACTTAAAAATAATCCTTGTTTCCAAGGGCAGCCAGTTTTTGTAATACGGGCTTACATGATCCGATTTCTTGAGACCGTAGATGAGACGGACTGCAGCATTCTGTACGATTCTCAATTGTTTGATGGTTTTCTTAAAGGATCCCAAGTATATAATATTGCAATAGTCTAAGATACTCAAGATCAAAGATTGAACCAGCAGTCGAAAAGAGAAGAAATCAAAAGTGTTTAATGGTACGAAGCTTACATAAAGTGAAAAAAACATTTTTTTTAACTTGAGAGTTAGTGTGATCTTCAAAATTCAAGCTTCAGTCCAAGATGACACCCAGGTTGGTCAAGGGCAGAAATCCAGCTTACCAATAACTGAGGAGGCGACCTGCAAATCGGACAGACAAGTCTGGGTGGGTGTGTAGATTCCAGATGATATTTACAAGAAAGAAGATTAGCAGAGGAGAAGCTTCTGCCCACACACGCACGCGACTGCACATATGCTCCGGCAGCTTTCAACAAGTCTGAAATCTTAAAACACGCCGCAAAGGTAAGAGGGAGGGATATAGATACGGGTGGGTGGGTAGGTAGGAAGTTGGGAGGGGGCCGTGCGCGTTCCCTCCTTTAACTGCGGGGACAAGGCCATTCACTGCTCCACGGAGCGGTGGATGGCCTTGTCCCCATAACTGTGGTGAGCACCTTTCCCTCCTCCACCGTCTTGGCGGGCTACTCACAGCTAGCCGTGGGTAACATCCACCATGTCATTTAGTGTGGCTAAGCTAGTGGATCTCTGGGACCTCCTGCAAGCGGCCCCCAAGAGCTTGGGGATGACCCGATTGTGCGCCGGCTATTCAAGACTAGCCGCTTACCTGACGTTATGTCTGAGTTCCTCAGAACCCTAAACCTGAATTTAGACCAGCAGGAACAGGCTGAGTGTTCCATCATGAGTGATTAGCGTCCACTTCCTTTCTGGACAATCCGGATTTGGCTTGGATTCTCTCAGAAGTCTGGGGGTCCCCGGAGGGTCCCCTTAAATGTGCTAGGGCCATGATATGTCTGTATCCCATGGACCCAGAATTTACTAAACGTCTGATGCCGTTGAAGGTAGATTCGGCAGTGGCGCTAGTCACTAAACGTACTTCTTTACCCTAGGGTGGAGGGGTGATCCTGAGGGATGTGATCCTGAGGGATGTTCAGGACAGGCAAGTGGATTTTGTCCTCAAGTGCCTTTTCGATTCTGTGGCGGCGGGAGTGAGAGCTACAAGGGCCACCTCCTTTGTTGCAAGCGCTTTTTCGATTCCGCGGTGGGAATGAGAGCTAGAGTGGCCATCTCCTTTGTTGCCCGGGCATGTCGCGCCAAGCTACACCAAGATCCCGAGGAGGTTGTCCTTCGGGATCTGGACTTCCTGGTTTCCGGGGTGAATTTTCTGGTGGATGCTCTCTGACATCAGGCCTTGAGTCTGGATGGGGGGCAGTGTGCGGATCTGACCCAGGCCTGGAGAGCAGATGGTCGATCAATTGCCAGAAGCTGCCAGCGATCTGGCTGGACTTGTTGCACTTTCAGGAGTCTCTACAAGCTATTCAGGTGTTCTCCAACAATGCAACGGCAGTGGCTTACTTCAACCGCCAGGAAGGCACAAAGAGTTCCTTTGCTGTACCTGGAAGCTCCGATGCTATATTCCTGGGCAGAAAAGCATCTGGTGGCCTTGTCCGCAGCTCACATGGCAGGCGTAGACAATGTTTAGGCAGACTTTCTCAGTCATCAGATTCTGGACCCGGGAGAATGGTCCCTGTCCAGGATGGCGTTTTAAGGCCATAGTCTGGCGGTGGGGGGGGACGTCCGTCCTTCGATCTGATGGCTTGGTCAAGAACAAGGCAGCCAGGTTCTTCAGCCACCATCGAGAGGTTGGCAGCAAAGGGCTGGATGCCCTGGTGCAACCTTGGCCACAGAGAGAGCTCTGTCTTTCCCCCTTGGCCCATGTTAGGGCGCGTTCTGCGCCATTTGTCTTTACATGGGGGCCAGATGATCCTGATAGCCCCAGACTGGCCCAGGAGACTGTGGTACGCAGACCAGATGCGTTTGAGCATGGGGAGCGGCCTGCGCTTTCCTTGCCATTCACAGTGCCCCATAGTGCTACAAGATCTGGACTGTTTTGCTTTTATGGCTTGACTCTTGAGTTCGCAGCTTTAGCTAGGGGCTATTCTTCTGTGGTCATAGCTACGCTCCTGCAGAGTAAGCAGAAATCCGCTGTCAGCTTATGCGAAAGCCTGGCGGTGCTTTCAGGCTTGGTGTGAGAAGGCTCAGGTGGATCCTTCAGCTCCTTCTATGGTGCAGGTTCTGGATTTCTTGCAAGTGGGCCTTCGTAAGGGCCTTGCGGTATCATTGCTCCATGTCAGATAGCGAGACTCACTTGTTTGGGTCCCGTTTCTCTCAGCGGTTCTTTTGTCTCACCTGGATGTGACCCACTTCTTGCAGGGGGCGGGGAGGCTGTGGCCTCCTTTGTGCTTGCCTTGTCCAACTTAGGATTTGAACCTGGCTCTCCACTGGCTGGCTTGTCTGCCCTATGAGCCCCTGGATTTGATTCTCTGAAGGATCTTACTATCAAGACTGTTTTCCTTGTGGCAATCACTTCGGCAAGTAGAGTTTCGGAGCTACAAGTGCTTTTGTGCAGAGATCCTTTCTTCATATCACCGGTTCTGCAGTCCACATGAGGACAGTTCCTTCCTTTCTTCCAAAGGTAGTCTCGGCATTCCATGTCAATCGGGAAGTTCGCCTGCTTGCCTGCCTCTGTTCCTTTGGGCTCAAAGTCCAAGGATGTGTGAGGTATCTCCTTCTGAGACACCTGGAGGCCACAAATGACTTTTGTCTTTCAGACCATCTTTTTGTGCTGGTTGGTCCTGCCCGGCAGGACAGGCCTGCTTCTAAGGCTACCATATCTCAAAGGATCCATGCGGCCATTTCTGCTGCTTATGTGTTGGCAGGGAAGAAGCCTCCCCTGAGGCTGAAGGCTATTCTACCAGAAGAATGGCTTCCTCTTGGGCCAAGTTGAAAGCTGTTTCTCCTGAAGAGATTTGTAGGATGGCCACTTGGGCCTCTTTGCATACTTTCACAAAGTTCTTGATGTAGTGGCAAAGCCAGATGCAGCTTTTGGGGCTTCAGTTCTGGCAGCTAGCTCATCGGGCCCTCTCTGATGTGCTGGGACTGCTTTGATACGTCCCACTGGTGTAGATTCCAGAGGTTATTCCGGTTGCGTCAGAGGAGAAGCTTCCGCCCACAAACGCACACAACTGCACAAACACTCCGGCGGCTTTTAACAAGTCTGAAACCTTAAAACGCGCTGAGAAGGTAAGGGGGAGGGAGGGAGAAGCATGGACCACGCGAGGAGTGCCAAAGGGCAGTGAGGTGGCGAGAGAAAAGAGTGAATGCTGCGGGAACGGGGCAGTGAAAGGGACGGCGGGGACAGGGCAGTGAAATGGACAGATTTTTTCCCCGTGTCATTCTCTAAGCCACACCAATGGGTGATGCTGAAACAACCAGCAACAGCAAAGGGACAGAGACCGAAGCAGAAGCGACGGTGGAGACTGCCCGTCTGCTCTCCAATGCCCCAGAAATAGAACACAGCGACATGCTGAAATCCAGAGAGAGAACTAAACTAAACCTTGGGTTTATATACCGCACCATCTCCACGAATGCGGAGCTCGGCACGGTTTACAGGAAGAAGGATGAGAGAGGAACTACAGTGGAGAGATTAAAGAGTTAGGTGTAAAGGGGGAAGGTGAGAGGCCTACAAGGGGGGGAAGTGTTACAGTTTTGAGAATAGCCAGGTTTTTAGGTGTTTGCGGAAGAGTTGGAGGGAGCTTGAGGTTCGGAGTGGGGAGGTGAGGTTATTCCAGATCTCAGTGATTCTAAAGGGGAGGGATGACCCAAGTTTGCCTGCATGGGAAATACCTTTTATGGAAGGGAAGGATAGTTTAAAAATTTGGGAGGATCTGGAGGAAGTAGGGGTTGGGGAGTTCCAGGATAGAGGGATAACGGCAGGAAGGATGCCATGTATGATCTTGTAGGCCAGACACGCACATTTGAAGTGGATCCTGGGGATTACTGGGAGCCAATGGAGCTTAGACAGGAGTGGTGAGACGTGATCAAATTTGCTTTTCGCGAAAACAAGCTTAGCTGCGGCGTTCTGAATCCGCTGAAGTCTGTGGAGGCTTTTCTTGGTTAGGCTGAGGTAGATAGAATTGCAATAATCCAATCTGGAGAGGATGATGGATTGTACTAGGACTGCGAAGTGTTTTTGGTGAAAATAGGGTCTGACTTTCCTTAGCATGTGAAGGCTGAAGAAGCATTTCTTCACCAGGGATTGGAGATGTTCGTTGAAGGATAGAGAAGAGTCTAAGGTGACACCCAGAACTTTGCTTGAGAACTCGAGCTGTAATGGGGGGCCGGAGGACAATGGGATGGAGGAAGGTAGATGGTCTAATTTTGGGCCGAGCCAAAGGAGTTTTGTTTTGGACTCGTTTAGTTTCATATGCATTGTGAATGCCCAGGATTGGAGGTTCTTTATGCATGAGGATATGTTCGTGGAGAGGTTAGTGAGGTTCGAGTCGGTCTCAAGAAGGACAAGGATGTCATCAGCGTAAGTGTAAAGAGTTTCAAGGGGGGATAGTTGGAGTAGTTTCAGGGAGGACATGTAAATGTTAAAGAGGATTGGGGAGAGGGGTGAGCCTACGTCGGCCAATTCTTTCCCTTGCGGTGGCTGGAGCCGAAGAAGGGCTGAGCAGGAAAGATAGCAGTTTTACAGGTTTGAAGAACGGCTCAGCAAGGGCTGTTGGGGGCGGAGTTGGTCTCCCACGATGAGAACACCCATCTGCACTGGATTCTGAGTGAAAGAAGCAGGTACAGCTTTTTTAACCAGAAAAGCCAGATACATCATGATTACAAAATAGTCACCGGCAGCAAGAGCCGCTCTGCGTGCCTCATTTTTAGAGTACTTAATAGATTTACGAGACTTTCCCCAGAACTGTGCTTGCGTTTTACGGAAGCTCCCTCCACACCGTTTTTGGACACACCAGATGCTGTATTTACGTCTCTGGTAGAAATGGGGGAACGCGGGACCTCTCCAGAGGTGGGTAGCATGGACTTTGTGAACGTGTCAGCCCCCTCGCAGACATAATGCACGGTTGCGAATCAAGACAGCCATCCGCCGCAAACAAGGCATAAATTAATGCCATCATGTCCTAAGGAGGCCATCTGAGAAGTTTGGAGCGAAAACGAAGCTCCGAAGTGCAAAAAATAAGCTTTTAAAAAGTTTGAATAAAATCCAAGATGGCCGTTGCAGGTGCCGATTTTGCCCTAAAACAGCCCAGGAAAAACACAAGTAACCCGGGAAAACAATAATTTTGATTTTTCAGAGGGGGGGGGGGGGGTAATAGGGCATGCAGGAAAAACACCCAAAACCTACTTTTGAAGACCCCTCAAAATCACCAATGCAAGCACGCATACAGTGACTCAACATGTCTGTGCTGCTTTAACAGAAACAGCAGGCAAGCTGATAAGCAAGCATGGAGATCTATTACCTCAGGAAGCTGGGGAAAACTGGATCTCACATATCTCCTGACTGCCTCACCCACCCGGTCACCCCAGTCAGTGACTATTTGGACCTCTAGCACAATCAGGGCAGGTGCGCAGTCCAGTTCCGATCTCGGTCACACCACGCAGCCTGCACTCAACCCCATAGCAGATGAACCCAGGGTGAGTTAGCTCCCAATCCCGGAGCCCCGATCTGTCCTGCAGGCTGACCAAGGGGTTTACTGCAGGTCTACTAACAGGGCACCCCCCCAGAAGCAGACTTTCACAGAAAATATGCGATCTCCCGCCAAAGGATTACCATGCGGGGTGAATCCACAACACCAGGGCAAGACCAGCGCCAAGAATCAAGAGACAAACTTTTAGAAAATAAAACACAAGCAGAAAAAATAAGCCCCTAAAGCAGGGGTGCCCTAAAGGTTGATCGTGATCGACCAGTCGATCCCAAAGGCAACGCGAGTCGATCACGGAGCCCATCTCAGGCTCTGCGATACTCCTGTTGCCTTTGCGCTCTTTCTGTTCCCCGATGCAACAGGCCAGCAGCAACTACGAAAGCCAGCCTCCCACCCACCCCAACATCAATTCTGACATCGGAGAAGAAATTCCGGGCCGTCAGAACTTACATCGGGGGGGGGGGGGGGTAAGGCTGCAGCATCGGGAAACAGGTAGAACTCAGCGGCAATGGCGGTGGTGGTTTGGGGGCCTGTTACCAGACATCAGTGGTGGCTTGGGGGCCTGTTTCCAGATGACAGCTCCGGTGGTGGCTGGGGGGAAGGAAAAAAAAAGGGAGACAGAAAGACAGACAAAAAGACAGGGAGGCAGAACGGGGAGACAGAAAGACAGACAGGGAGACAAAGAAAGAAAGGGGAGGGGGCAGGGAGAGAGGGTGGAAAAGGGGGAGGGAATGGAGTGTGTCGGGGGGGCAGGCAGGGAGAGAGGAAGAAAAAGTTGGACTCATGGAAGGACAGAGATGTTGGTTGGGGAATGGAATGAGGTCTGGAGGAGACGAAGCATGCAGGAGGCAGAAAAGAGGGAAGAAATATTGCATGCACACTCAGAAGAAGAAAGTGCAACCAGAGACTCACGAAATCACCAGACAAAGGTAGGAAAAATGATTTTATTTTAAATTTAGTGATCAAAATGTGTCCATTTTGATAATTTATATCTGCTGTCTATTTTGCACTATGGACCCCTTTCACTAAACTGCAGTAGTGGATTTTAGTGCAGGGAGCCTATGAGCGTCGAGAGCAATGCGGGGCATTCAGCATAGCTCCCTGCGCTAAAAACTGCTATTGCGATTTAGTAAAAAGGGAGAGGGTATATTTGTCTGTTTTTGTATAGTTGTTACTGAGGTGACATTGCATATTTTAAAGTCATCTGCCTTGACCTCTTTGAAAAAAAAAACCTGAATATAAATGATAATTAACATTCTCTCTGCGTACAGTGTGCTTTGTGTTTTTTTAAATTTTATTGTTGGTAGATCATTTTGACTTGGTCATTTTAAAAGTAGCTCGCAAGCCAAAAAAGGGGGGGGGGAACCCCTGCCCTACAGCCTAGGCTTGTCGGAAACAAAACTGAATGTCCAGGAGTAAGTAACAGCAGATGACTACAGAGGGAGGGGTTAAAAATTGGTTTCAAATTCCCTACAGTTTTCAGACTGGGAAAAAACAAACAAAAAAAATGACCCACTGGTGTAGATTCTAGAGGTTATTGTACAAGAACTCCTCTTACTGTAAAGTCTTGATCTTGGGAAAAATCAGACCCAATATCTGAAAAAAAATTAGGTGTAAATGTATAGAGGAAGACAGCCAAAATAATCTCAGATAAGCTTAAGTTCTTAGCCCTTTTTAAGCTAAAATTTAGCTATAAGGTGTTCTTTACTAAATACAAAACTGATAAAATTTCACTCACCAATAGGTCTATGGTTGATGCCCTGTAATCACTGCTCAGGCTGGAAAGCTGATGGAGCATTGAACAGTAAAAGACTTGCTAGCAACTGATACACACTTTGAATTTTTATCATTTTAATATGCTAACATACCAAAAAAAAAACAACAACCTACCAACAAATAAGACAGTAAGGCTCAAACTCAAAGACAAGTGAAATCACCACACAAATTGGTTCCTACTCCAGACACACAATTCTAATAAAGAGTGAGTTTTATGAATAGAAATTATACAGTCGACTCCGCTTAATTGCAAGGTCACCGGACCGGATCGCCACGTGTGCTTAAACGGAATACCACTTTTTAGTCATGAAAAATCACAGTACGCTGTAGTCAAATGCAATAAAACTTTTATTCAGCAAAAAAACACGTAAAACAATTCTACATGGTTCAGTTTTAGAAAAAGCACTGTTCCGTCTAATGCAATACATTGTAAACCTTTTTTTAAACCAACATTCTACTGAAATAATCAGTCACTGTTTTTTTGCATGCGGATTGCACGATTCAGGCTGTGTATCTTACTGATGCTGTAAAACTGGCCAGTCGTGACATCTATTTATCTCCAGATAACGCATTTGTAGGGACTTCAGCGCATCTGAGAAGGAAAATCTCTACATGTATTTCATTAGTCCTGATGACCGCAGCAGTATCTCCATCCTCAGACTCTTGGTTGTGTCTGCAGTGTCCTTTATGACTTCAGATATCAGAATTAGTGCCGTCAGATGATGTGGGCACATCATTGTCAACTGCGACATACAGCTCAAACTCTTGTGGCAAGAGTCAAATTGGGAGTTCAATGGACACCCAGTTCTTCGGATAGCTGTACTGCTTTCTCCATCAGCAGAAACTCACTGATTGGCAGGTGACGACTTCTAGCTTCAGTAAATCATTGCAGCAGCGCCTGTTAAACGTCTCCAGCCTTCCCAATTCTTTTCCGTTTCTTGGTAGGATTGCTGTTTGCCATTCTTTCAATATGGTTTGCTTTTTTTTGTGTGTGAGAATCATAGAAATCTGGCTAGGATGAAAGCTATAATGTTTTGCAATATAGACCTCAAGTCTCTTTAAGACATCGACACGTTCAGCCAAAGACAATGACTTTTGTCCAGTGTGGTGGACCGTTCAGCCAGTGATTATTTTTGTCCAGTGTGTTGGACACGTTCAGACAAAGACAAAGGTTTTTTTCCATGAGACGCCATGGTACAGTTTCAAAAGTTCGAACACCTGGCCAGGCCTAGACTGCTGATCCGAAACACTTGGCTCATCAACATGAGAATGTGATTGCTTTTAACTGGAGTGAACGTAACATGAATGAATAGAGAACATAAGAATTGCCGCTGCTGGGTCAGACCAATGGTCCATCGTGCCCAGCAGTCCGCCCACACAGCAGCCTCTAGGTCAAAGACTAGTGATCTAAATGAGCAAAGCCTCGCCTGCATACTTTCCAGTTGAGCAGGAACTTGTCCAACTTTGTCTTGAATCCTTGGAGGGTGTTTTCCCCTACGACAGACTCCAGGAGAGTGTTCCAGTTTACTACCACTCTCTGGTGAAGAAGAACTTCCTTATGTTCGTACAGAATCTATCCCCTTTCAATTTTAGAGAGTGCCCTCTCGTTCTCCATTCCTTGGAGTGGGTAAACAACCTGTCTTTATCTACTAAGTCTATTCCCTTCAGTATCTTGAATGTTTCGATCATGTCCCCTCTCAATCTCCTCTTTTCAAGAAAGAAGAGGCCCAGTTTCTCTAATGTCTCGCTGTACGGCAACTCCTCCAGCCCCTTAACCATTTTAGTCGCTCTCCTCTGGACCCTTTAGAGTACTACCGTGTCCTTCTTCACGTACGGTGACCAGTGCTGGACGCAGTACTCCAAGTGAAAGTGCATCATGGCCCGGTACAGTGGCATGATAATTTTTTCCGATCTGTTTGTTATCCCCTTCTTTCTGATTCCTAGCATTCTGTTCGCCCTTTTCGCCACCACCGCACATTGCTCGGATGGCTTCATCGACTTGTCGATCAGAACTCCCAACTCTCTTTCCTGGGAGGTCTCTCCAAGTACTGCCCTGGACATCCTGTATTCGTGCATGAGATTTTTGTTACTGACATGCATCACTTTACACTTATCCACGTTGAACCTCATCTGCCATGTCAATGCCCATTCCTTGAGCCTGATTATATCACGTTGCACATCTTTGCAATCCCCCTGTGTCTTCACTACTCTGAATAACTTCGTATCGGTCACAAATTTAATCACCTCACTCGTTATACCAATGACCAGATCGTTTATAAAGATGTTGACGAGCACGGGTCCAAGCACCGAGCCCTGCGCCACCCCACTGGTGACGCTCTTCCAGTCCAAGTATTGTCCATTTACCCCACTCTCTGTTTCCTATGCTCCAGCCAGTTTTGAATCCATGTGAGTATTTCACCCTCAATTCTATGACTCGCAATTTTCCAAAGTAGTCGTTCATGCAGAACCTTGAGGTGGGACTTATAACATCAGTGTGCATAAGCGGATTGTGTGCTTCTTAGAATTGAAATTATCCGGAGTTTACGTCCATTGACTTTAATGTAAATAAAACAAAACAAAAAAAAAAATGGGACAATGGTGGTAGGCTGCGGATAACTTAAGGGTGCACTTAACCGATGTGCACTTAGGTGGAGTCGACTACTATTACCATACTCCTCCAATCCTTTGAAGTCAAACAGGTCACATTTTCAGCACGCCCCTAAAATTATGAGATTCATTTCCAGTCAATGGAGGTGGTAGACATACTAAAAACTGCCTTATGGCTGTTGAGAACATCAAGGAAGTTCACCGCTCTATACCATGTTTACTTTAAAAAGAGTGGTATAGCTCCCCAGTGGGCTAACCAGACAAGCCAGAGTTTAAATTTCCCTCCTCACCAATGTTCCTATGATTTGGAAAGTTGATTCCCTTCCATTGCTTCAGATACAAATAAGCCCTCTGGAGGAGGGGGGGGGGGAACAGGAAGCAACTATTCTACTGCTACTTATGATATTTAAAGTGCCATGTACTAGTATATTTCTGACTTGCCCCTGAAAACTAACACAAAAGGAATAGCTTATTATTGTCTGATTTTCCTATCATACCTTTCCTTCTGTATTATCTGATGGAATAAGACATTCCTAACAGGGTCTTTTACTAAAAAGTTAGCATATTATGTGTTCTATCTTTTTAGTAAAAGATCCCAGCTGGCAGTGGTCAACCGTTAAAGTTCCGACCACCAAAAGTCGGATTTGCCCCACAATGTCAAGCCTATCTAGGCACTGGCACCAAATACTCAGTCTGGCCACCAGAAAGTATCTGAGTGCCAGCTGATATTCAGATAAGTACATTAGAACAGTTATTTCTCTAGTTCTATTTGTTCAAATATTCAGTGCTGGTGCCCAGATAACTGAAGACTTTCACAGTACTATCAGGTTAGTGCTTTAACTTTCTCGTGGAGGACCCAGATGTACAGCTGAAAATCTGAGGGATATTCTGCTGAATATCAGCTGTAGCAAATCTTAACAGAGACCAGAACCTCTTAATAACTAGGATTTATTTTGTTGTTTAGGAGGTTTTAAAAAAAGCAGTTATTTAATAAGTGAAACAAGTCTTCTGAGAAGTACTTTCACAGACACACTATATTCCTAATATAACATTGTTGTGAACAGTTGTAATCTCTTGATTGAGTCATTTTGATTTACCACCTCTTGCCAAAAAGTGCACTAGTGGTTTGTTTACAAATTCAGTACAAGAACAAAATTAGTATAGAGTAGGGCTGCAAGTTAATTAAGCCATTAATTGTAATTAAGAAGTCACATTACAGCACCTCAGTCTCTTCCTCTCCCAACCACTGTCCTTGGCGTGATCTAGTATCTTGCCCACACACACACTTCTGCTGCTGCTTCATGGTGGCGGCAGCCTTGCACATTTCCTGTGTGCAGCCTGATCTGAAGCTTTCCCTCAGACCAGTCCTACCCATGCAGAAACAGGAAGTGATATCAGAAGCAACACGACGAGCCAGAGGGAAAGCTTTGCAGCAGGCAACATATCTGCAACACTGCCTAACAGATGACTAACGGTAGACCGGGAAGGAGTAGGGAGGGGCACAGACACAAGACAGTAGGTAGAAGGGGGGAATGAGTTGTAGACTTACAAGAACTTGAGGGACACCAGTAGAAGCTATAGCCGATGTGGTGAGCTCCAGCAGCCACAAGTAGAGCTTGGTGCTTCTCACCACCAAGTTTGTGCTACTGCTCATTGGTGAGAATAGGGGAAAAAGTTAATGGACCTGGGGGAAGAGGAGAGGAAGAGAGGGGTGGAAGGAGGAAGAGGAATGGAAAGATGTTGGGTCTGCAGGTGGGTCTGGGGGCGATCAGTTATTTTACAGAAAAGAAGGGGAATAGGATTGGATATACTGCCTATGGCTATAGTCAAAGTGATTTACATATTATATACATGTACTTATTTTGCACCTGAGGCAAAGAAGGGTTAAGTGACTTGCCTGGAGTCACCAGGAACTGCAATGAAAAATAAATACCTTTACGTATGTGATTAAACATTTTAATAGAAATACTGCTCTAGTATAAAGTAATAAGCAAATGTACCCTTTCATAATGTGTTATAAAAATATTTTCAACACTTTATAAGTTTAACATTTTGTTCCGATAATTGGAGTTTATTCCTTAAATAGGGATCCCAATAGCAGAATATTGAATGCCTAGTACTCAACAAGCACACCTAGATGAGAAGCAAGTGAAGCATAACTCACTTTGAGTCCTTGAAATTAATTACTGGCCAGTTACTGTGGTGATCTATAAAGATCTTTTATACATTAAACAGAGAAATTATAGTTTTAAACAAGCCTCAAGTCTATCTAATGTTGGGCACAAAGTGCAGCATAACATGATCAAGTCTATCTAAACCAGTGGTCTCAAACTCGCGGCGGGGGTCACATACAGCCCACTAGGTACTATTTTGAGGCCCTCTGTATGTTTATCATAATCACAAAAATAAAATAAAACAGTTTCTTGATCATATGTCTCTCTAGCTATAAATTACAATATTATTATTAAGACTTAGCTAAAAGGGAAGATTTATAAAGAAATTGTCATTTCTTTAATAAGACACTAACTTTTTTTTTCTGAGGCCCTCCAAGTACCTACAAATCCAAAATGTGGCCCAGCAAAGGGTTTGAGTTTGAGACCACTGATCTAAACCTACCACTAAATATACACCTACATTCTGCACCATTGGTACAGCACCAGCTTTTCTTTTAAGCTTGTATTGTGGTAAATTCAAATAAGGAGTTACCATAGTTAAGCTTGCCATTTACCACTAACTAGACCACCAACTCAACATCCACAATTCGACTACAGCTTTAATTGACAAATCATTCTGAATCACTTTCAAAACTGACCCAAAGTGTGAATCATGTAAGTATAATCAAACCTCGCTCCTAGACTCGCATAAATTATTGGTTACTATGATGAGTACATATCAGCAGTAATTATCTCACAGCCTACTTCTACAGATACATCTAGGTAGATCGAAAAAAATCATCCTCCAGTGGCCATCTATTATATTGTGGAACAGAACAAACTAGTAGAAAAAACAGATGTTAAATACATTATAAGATGCTATTTCTTACATAGGTCTTGACTTCTCTTCGTGCATTGGCATCAATAGCAAGCCACCTCTGTTGGTACTGCGCCTTGACATCTGGGTCCTTGGATGTAAGTGAATTCTTAATTTGCAGACCGGAGGCAACTCTGGCAACCTGACTGTTCCCTGGGTTTGCCAGCACTTTTGACAGTGCCACCAGGAAAGTGGTCTGCCAAAAAAATGTTATATTTTTTTAGTATACATGCATAAAAGAACAAAATTAAAAAGCAATGTATAATAAACCATACAAAAATAGTTATATTTTTCACCTGCTCTAGCATAATACTAAGGACAGTAAACTGTAAGCATTACCTAGGGTAGTTTCTCAACAGAGTCCTGGAGTACCTCCTTGCCAGTCAAGTTTGTAGGATACCCACAATGAATATGCATGAAACAAATATGCATATAATGAAGGAAATGCGTGCAAATCAGGTTTATGCATATCCATTGTGGATCCTACAAACCTGATTGGAAACCGAGTGGAGAAACACTGATCTAGAGTATCATATTTATAGTAGTAGCAGCAGTTACTGCTTCTATCTCATACATTTACTTACAAAAAGTCACATCAGTTTTTCCATAAATAGGCACTTTTTTGTCTAGCAGTTTACAGGTCTATAGACTTTCTGCTTTGGTATAAAATATGCACAGAAACTTCAAAATTAAGCCTCTACTGTACAGCTATTTTTAATCCTTTGTGATTATGAGGGCAGGTACCATATATATGGTTGGTAGGGAAGCAATTTTCAGTCAAGGTATTTAGTCATCCAGGCAAATTTCTCTGAAAAGCTGCCCTTACATTTTAGCCATAGCCATGAAGCTGCAGCAACGCTTCCGAGGCTCATACCAAGAAACAGTAAGAGCCTGTAATAAAGCTGGTAGCCTATCACAGATATTGTAAGCGTGTACTTTAAAAACACTTCAGCTACGTGTGTAAAAGTTATTATGCCTAGTGACCTGCACATCCTAAGCTGCTGTAGCGGAGTCTAGCAACAACATAAACCCTTGCATTCCTCCGAGATATTATGCCTCTCCATTTTCCCCACACATGGCCCTGGTCATCTCAACCTAACACGAATAGGCGCCGACTGAAACCCTCCCCCCTCTTTGCCATTGGTCAGCCCCCTCCCGGCTCCATCGATTTACGCTTCGTTATTGGTCAATTCGCCTTCTCAGTTCACTAGCTCAACCATGCAGCACACAAGTTAGGCTACGCCTTTTCTGGCGGTTTCACGAAGGCCTACTAGCCCCCGCTCGGCAAAGGACCTTCCCAAACAGACCTAGCAAGAAACAAACAAATCCCCTTCCCCATATCCCTCACAAAGACACACCAGGTTCTCGTTGGCCGCCTGCTCCAGAAACTTCTGCGCCGCTTCCAGTTCATTGCGGTCTGAAGAGACAAAACAAGCCGGAATCAGTATAAACGCGGGCGATGGCCCTTCCACGGGCTTCCCACCCACCAGCTTACTTCAGCTCCCCATCCCCAAATCTACTTTCGCCCCTACCTCCCCCCTCCCTCCGTTGCTACTCCATACCCGGGGATACGGTTTTCTCCAAGATGGTAATGAGCTCCATTGCTGCGGCCGGTCAGGGCGACTCGGGCGGCGGCTGCGCGGTGGAGCACAGAAAGGAAGTGACGTGAGATACAACAGTATAAAGCGGAGGGATATTAGCCGACGTGATCGCAGTACGTCGCACTCTTATTGGCCAACACTTCAGAAGGCGCCCAAGCAAATTGAATCGCTGTAAGTCAGCATGGGGCGTGAGCCGGTACCGCGGGGAATGTTGGGAGAACAGTGTGCACGCTGTGCGTACGCTACCGGAAAATGAGGGGTGCGGCCCAATGGCGCGTATAAGGGAACTAGGCGGGGGTGTGGTTCTTTAGCGTGCATAGGGGGAGCCAAGCTGGTGGTTGGTCTTTTCTATGCATAGGAGCGCAAGGCACCGTAGTGTGTACAGTACAAGTTATCTGTAGAAAGTCTATGGGTGCAAAGAATAGGTGGAAAATAACGAGAGAAGAAAGTTTAAGATATCGTCCGTCCGGTCGCGTTCTTTTCCTGTCCCTGCAAGCTCTGTCCTCATCTGCACAAGCCTCAAGCACTTTAAAATCATAAGTGTTTGAGGCTTATGGGACAGGGACAGCAACAAAACGCGGGGTTGGGGAAAATGTGTCTCTTGTCATTCTCTACATCGATCTCTACCCAGTTTATTTCCCGAGGTGCATTGCTATAGATCCCGCAGGATAGTTTTAAATCCATTTGCTTTCCCATTCGAATAGGAATGGACCAGCTTTTAATACATCTACGGCAGTGGTCTCAAATTCAAATCCTTTGCAGGACCACATTTTGAATTTGTTGGTACTTGGAGAGCCACAGAAAAAAAAATAGTTAATGTCTTATTAAAGAAATGACAATTTTGCATGAGGTAAAACTCTTTATAGTTTATAAATATTTCCTTCCACTCCAGTATAACATTTCTCTTTCCCCTGCACTCCATCTCCCTTACCCTCCTCCTTTCTGGCCCCCTTCCCAGTCCAACATTTTTCCCTCCTTTCCACAGGTCCAACATTTTTTTTCTCTCTTCCTCCTGCATGCTTCTCTGGTCCTCCTTCCCTCCCCCAACCAACATCTCTCTCTCTCTCTCTCTCTCCTTCCATGAGTCCAACTTTACACTCTGTCCTCTTCCCCTTCCCCAGTTAACAGTTCTTCCCTCCTTTCTATCCTCCCCATCCATCTCACTCTCTCCATGAGTCTAACACTTTCTGCCTTCTGCACACTCACATTCTCTCTCTGTCTTTGCCTCTTCCCTCAAGTGGCATCCCTCCTTCCTACCTCCCAACCCAAAATGCTCTCTCCCCTTGCACCATCTCACCCTCCCCTTCAGTGTGTAGCACCTTTCCTTTCCCTCCCTTTCTGCCAGGTCGAGCAGCACTTCTTTCCCCTTTCTTTTAGCTCCTCCCCCTGTCCATCAGTACCCCTCCCTTCCCTGCTCCCCCTGCCCAGCAGTACCCAGGTTTATTACAAATTTGTTATATCACCTTATCATACATTTCAAGGTGGTTGTACAATAAAAACAAAGGGAGAACAAATAGTAAGCCGAAAAGGCTAAACTAACAGAACAGTCAAGACAACAGGACAAACGATGTAATAATAAACAAACTGGTAGAAGGAGCAGGGAGAACTACAATATAATTGAGGGGAGAGGGAAAACCCAAAAGGAAGGGGAGACAACATATCAGTCCAAGGAAATGGACTATGTAAAGTTTACAAAGTCCTTACAAGGACAGTTAAACTTGGAAAGCATCTCTGAAAAGGAACGTTTTAAGGGAGGATTTGAATTTTTCTAGGGATATTGACTCTTAAAGAGTTTGGAGCCCCTTCTCCCTTCCCTGCTCCCCTTGTCCAACAGTACCCCTTCTCCCCTCCCTCTGTGTACTTCTACACCAGGGCCTCCTTCCCCAAAGGCCTGCATGTTCCCCCCTTCTTTGCAGCATCCTCCAGCTTTGCCCCTGGCCTCCCGGTATTAGTGTCAACTAATTAACGCAGCCTGCAGCAAGGATCACCAGTGCTGTAGTGATCCTTGCAGGCTGCTATCGGCCTCTGCAGCACATTCCCTCTGCTGCGGTCCAGCCTCTCCTCTGTCGCCAGGGGCAGGATCGTGGCAGAGGGAACATGCTGGTGAGGACGACGGCAACCTGCAAGGATCGCTACGTCATCAGCGATCCTCTCTGCAGGCTGCGGTAATTATCTGAAGGTAAGAGCGGGAGGCCAGGGGGGAAGCCAGAGGACACTGCAAAGAGTGGGCAGCAGTAGTAGACAGCACTAGTACAGACTGCGGGCCATAAAATAGTACGTGGCAGGCCGCACGTGGCCCTTAGGCCACAAGTTTGAGACCGCTGCTCTACGGTGACCTGCAGGGACTGTCTATAAATGTCAAAATGTACAGCACTGCGGACACCTTTCAGCACTATATAAGTAGTAGTAGTAGTAATCTTTGATTACATGTGTTGGCACTGGAAGCTTTCTTTCTCTACATACAGTAAATGATTCAGAATTTGATATTTATATTAACGATTCTATTTTTTGATCGCCATTACGTCTGGGGCAGTTAGGTATAACTTTTTTTTTTTTTTTAACGGGTTACAAATGATCACAACTTCATGCTTCATCATTTGCCCCAGTTTCTGAGTAAGGTTAACCAGACATCTGGATTTCCCCAGACATGTCCTTTTCGAGGATATGTTCAGGGGTCCAGATGGCTTTTCAAAATCCAGCACTTTGTCCAGATTTTGAAAAGCTTCTAGCAATGAGCAGTATTGGGGCAGCATCTGCACGTGTGTGACATCATTCATCACACAAGCGCATGTGCAGATGCCATCCTGTCAAGCAAACAGGTTGAGGGGGCAGGGCTGGGGGCAGAACAGGGGAGGCCAAGGGTCCAGATTTCCATTTCCAAAAATCTGGTAACCCTAATTCTGAGGATCCTGGTTTTATCTAGACCTAGTTATATGATCACCCTTCCCCCCCCCCCCCCCACACACACACACACTTGAGCAGCTTCTTTCATTGTATCCAGGAAGGTGTAAATTTTTATTCTTTAGCATCCCAACTGGTTTTTGGAAATTTGTCTCCTTTGTTCCTAATATAGCAATGATGTAATAAGGTGAATTTTTTAAAGAACGTCCAAGTCAGAAATGGGACATCATAGGCAAGCTTTTACATAGGAATAGAATGGGCAGCTCTGCATTATGCTGCTTAGCAGCACAGCTTTGTAAAAGGACCCGATAATGTAAACAAAAAAAAATCATCTCTCAGCCATTTTCAAATAGGAAAACATTGAATTTCTTGTTCAAAAATAATGAGAAAGATGTTATTTTGCTATAAACATCCAAAATGAACAGCCATTTTCCAAAATAAAATGTCCAAAATATGAAGGCCATAAAAGCAAGCACAAAACATCCAGCATCATGTGTACAAAAATGGTTCCACAGCTGTCCCTGCAAGCAAAGATGCAGCCTAGTGATCAGTGCATTGAACTTTAAACAATAGGACCCAAGTACAAATCCCACAAATTCCTTTACAGAGCCCTCCAGGAACAGATAAAAAACCTACTGTAGCTAAAGATACACCACTGCAATAGCCATCACAATCGCAGGAGTCATAAATCCAGGTATAGTTGGTATTTATGTGTGCCTAGAGAGCTCACATATTTGTACAGAAATTAGAGTTAAAGCAAGAGTTACACCTGGGTCCCATTGTTCAAAGTCCATTGCATTGACCACCTAGGATGGTGTAAAAAATATGAAGAAAGACCTGGCGAAGCCTGAAGAATAATCTGAAATTTGGCAGCTAAAATTTAATGCTAAGAAATGCAGTTATGCATTTGGGCTGCAAAAACCTGAGAATATAATAACCTTACTGGGTCAGACCTATGGTCAATCCAGCCCAGTAGCCCGCTTTCATGGTGGTCAATCCAGGTCACTAGTACCTGGCCAAAACCCAAGGTGTAGAAATATTCCATGCTACCAATACAGGGCAAGCAGTGGCTTCCCCCATGTCTTTCTCAATAACAGACTATGGACTTTTCCTCCATGAACTTGTCCAAACCTTTCTTAAAACCAGCTACACCATCCACTTTTACCACATCCTCTGGCAACACGTTCCAGAACTTAACTATTCTCCAAATGAAAAAAAAATTCCTCCTATTGGTTTTAAAAGTATTTCCCTGTAACTTCGAGTGTCCCCTAGTCTTTGTAATTTTTGACGGAGTGAAAAATCAATCCACTTGTACCCAGGTAGTGGTAGAAAAAAGGAACACACTTCCGGAGTCTGTTATAGGGGAAAATACCCTCCTGGACAAGTTCCTGCTAAACTGGAACGTTCGAAGCTGGACTCATTTAGAGCACTGGTCTTTGATTGGGGGCCGCCGCATGAGCAGACTGCTGGGCATGATGGACCACTAGTCTGACCCAGCAGCAGCAATTCTTATGTTGTTATATACCCGTTCTACTCCACTCAGGATTTTGTAGACTTCAATCCTATCTCCCCTCAGCCGTCTTTTCCATTCTGAAGAGCCCTAACCGTTTTAGTCTTTCCTCATACGAGAGGAATTCCATCCCCTTTGCCATCGTGGTCGCTCTTCTTTGAACCTTTTCTAGCGCCACTATATCTTTGTTGAGATAAGGAGACCAGAATTGAACGCAGTACTCCAAATGAGGTCGCACCATGGAGCGATACAGGGGCATTATGACATTCTTAGTCTTGTTAACTATCCTTTTTAAAATAATTCCCAGCAACCTGTTTGCTTTTTTGACCACCGCCACACAATGGGCGGAAGATTTCATTGTATTGTTTACAATGACACCAAGAAACTTTTATTGGGCGCTAACCCCCAAGGTGAGGGAACAGTACAGTTTAGGAGGTGAATAACTTATGCATACAAGAGCGGGGCTTGGATGTGATTACCTGTGATTAGAGAATGACACAGGAAAAAATTTGTCCCTGTCCCCACGACCACCTTCCCCGTCTCCGCAACCACCATCGCTGTCACTGCCTCATCCCCGCGACCACCATCCACTGCAGCATACAAGGGCTATTTTAATTCTTGGAATATCAACATCTTTATTGATTATGAACAGCACACAGAGGATGCATGGCTTGAGAGAGAGGCTGGCTGGTCAGCTGAGCATGAAGTCAGCTGAGCATGATGTCAGACGTTATAAAACAAGGGCAGCTCACTCTGCAGCCGTCTCTGCCGTGGTAAGCTTGTGAATTATAGAGCTGCAGTAAGTTTGAATGTTATTTAGAAAAATGTTATGCTAAGTACAGCTTCTCCTGCTATTGCTCTTTCTCTTTTAGACATTACACTGGTCCACAGCCCTGACACAGCCTGAGGGCAAAACGGAGAGCTAGCTTAACGTTGGCGAAGGGACTAGCGTAGAGACAGCAGGAAATATTGAATAACAACGATTTCACTGCATATTTTCAACAACACCCTGCCCGGGATCTAAAAGTTAAGTCCTTGTTTAAAAAACATAAGTTTAAGAACTAAAAGTGTTTTTGATTAACAACAGGGCAGGAGGGGAGCATGAGCCAGTGAGGTTAATTCCCTTTCTAGTGTGCTTGTGAAACATATACAACACACGGAGGATCTGAGGCTTAGCCCCTTAGATAGTAACTAAAAAGGAATTAAGTTTATGAGCTATTCATAGTGGATTTACACCTTTGGATAACTTGGACTAAGAAAATTGAAATAACATTTGAGAAGGGTATTTTTTAAAATTAATATATGTTCTTTCTCATCCTGTATATAATTTTGGTGATATAATTCAATTGCAACAGGATTAAATGGCTAATCAGTCATGGCAGAGTGGTTTCAGTTTGAATTTGCCTTTGTAACCAATATTCTTCAAAGACCTTCAACATTTCCAATTGATGAGATAGCAGCCAGTGAGGGCTTTACATGGGAAGAGGCATTAAACATATCAAAACGTATGATACGTACTGAATCACACAGAGGAACTTTATTGGAGTACTGTAAACGAGAGTACATTCCCAGGGGCCTGCGGGTCATCAAGGAACCTAGACTTTTTTTAGATAATCAAGAATTTTTAAAGAAATGGGCAGCAATATTGAATAAATGTTCTTTGGACCTAATGGTATTAATCATAGAACAGACCAGGGTAGCAACAGATGCAATTAAGCTTGAATTAGAAACTAAAATAACTGAGTTTAAATCTTTACCAACAACAGTTGATTTTGACAAACATTTTGTTGATTTGCAATTGAAAGTGGATCAATTTAAGACTGAATTACAGAGGCAAAAGTTGAAAACATGCAACTTTATCTTACACTGGCTCAAAAAACAAAGCCAAAGGACTCCAAGAACTACCCACAAAGAAAAAACAATATGGACTAGAGGTCAACTAAACCCTGAAAAATTCTGGTCCCACTACAACCCAACATCCACCACAGACACAGACCCAAACCCCAACTTCATCCCAGGCTGGAACAACTTCAGCACCCAGGTTCTAAATGACCTGGCCCCACTAAAGCCCTATAAGAAAAAACACCACACATCTGCCAACTGGTTTGACGCCAACCTACTAGCTCTGAAACGAGAAGTACGCAAACTAGAAAGAATCTGGTGCAAATCCGGCACAGATACAGATAGGTATGCCTGGCGTACTAAAGTCACCGAATACAAAAAAATGATCAAGGAGAAACGCTCCAAATATTATGCCCAACCAATCAACACAGCAATAAACTCTTCAGACTTATCAACTCATTATTTGACATCAACTCATATAAAAGCTCCCCCACAGACCTTCCACCCTCTCCAACAAACCTAGCTGACTACTTCGCCAACAAAATTCACAACTTAAAAACTTCTCTCGCAACAACAAACACCAGCCCATCAACCCTTCTGCTCACCCCAAACAATGAAGGTATTACCGCCGACATGACCTGGAATCGCTTCGAGAACCAGGCTGGAACCTATTCCTACAGCTATATACTAAATATGCCAAATCAAACTGCCTTCTAGACAATTGCCCTCCCTCCATCATGAAAATAGCCCCCCCCCCCCTTTCAAAGTGGAGCTCTTCAACTGGATTACCCTCTGCCTGTCCACTGGCTACTTCCCACTGGAACTTGGCCACATCCTCATATCTCCAACCATCAAAAACCCCAAAGAACCACTCTCCACAACCACCAACTACAGACCCATCGCCAACATACCCTTCTTCCTCAAGATTATGGAAGACCTTGTAAACCAGGACCTCATGTCCTACCTCGATAAATTTAACATCCTTCATGACTCCCAGTCTGGATTCCGTACAAACTACAGCACGGAAACCGTCCTAGCATCTCTAACCGACTACCTCCTCCAACAGTGCCCTAATACTCCAGTTTGACCTCAGTAGTGCCTTTGACCTGGTAGACCATGACATTCTACTCAACTACCTCGATTCCATAGGCATTTCGGGACAGGTACTAACCTGGCTCACAGGCTTCTTAAAAAACCGCACCTACCAAGTACACAACGAGGGAACCTACTCCCACACCTGGTCCAACCCCTGTGGAGTTCCACAAGGCTCCCCCCTATCACCTTCCCTATTCAATATCTACATGACTTCACTGGGACACATGTTATCTGACCGAAAGTTGAAATCCTACATCTACGCAGATGACATCACAATTGTCTTCCCCATCTACTCATTCTCGCAAGAAACAGAGCAACACATCTCATCAGTACTTACTATGGTCGAACACTGGACCACTCAGTCCAAACTGAAACTAAATCCAGAAAAGACCAAACTCTTCCTAGCAAGTCCCAACCACAAATTAACGAACACCACCTTACAACTCAACGGCCTAACTTATCCTATTAACCCCACCATCAAAATCCTTGGAGTCATCCTAGACCGCTGCCTGACCTTCGAAGACCACACCAACGCCCAGGTCAAAAAATGTTTTTATACCCTCTGGAAACTCCGTACCATCAAACATTACTTCGACTTCCCCTCCTTCAGACTGCTGGTCCAATCCCTAATCCTAAGCACACTGGATTACTGTAATATAATTTATATGGGCTCCTACAAGAAAACCATCAAACGAATGAGACTTATCCAAAACACCACGGTCCGCCTAATCTTTGACCTCAAAAAATCAGACCACATCACCCCTTACTATAGAAAACTGCACTGGTTACCAATAGAAGCGAGAGTCATCTTCAAATTCGCCTGCCTCTGCTTCAAAACCTTAACTGGCTTATCCCCGATTTATCTGTCTCACCACTTCGTGTTCCCTGGAACCACTCGCACGCGTAATGTCAACCTGTTTACCTACCCTTCCCCAAAGGGATGCACCTACAAAAGATTCTTCAATAGAACTCTCTCATACCAAGCTGGCAGATGGACAAACTGCCTGACCACCCTCATCTCATCTGCCCCATCTTACTCATCCTTCAGGAAATCTCTCAAATCTTTCCTCTATGACAAATTTCTGGAACCTCCCCCATCACCAAATAATCAAATACTTCCATCCTATAACTGATACTGGTAGTCTTCTTGACATTCACCACCCTGCATTGGTTTTTGTACACTGCTTTGTTCTTTATAATGCCTCTCGCACTGCCTCTCCACTATATACATATCTCTGCTGTATATGTACAGTCTCCTGCATGGTAAACCTACACTGTTCTTTGCTGTATAAACACCTTTACTGAATATGTACAGTTCGCATTGTATCTTCGCTGTAAATGTACAGTCTCTTACACTGGAAACCACTTTGAACTGTTTGTGGTACTGCGGTATATAAAAATAAAGTTATTATTATTATTCCTCCTGCCAATTTATTGTAAAGTGTGTAAGAGGAGGGAAGGGGTAGATGCAGGGGGTTCCTGGTTGGGGTGGGGATCACAGCAGCAGGAGGCAATCCTTCCTGCTGATTTTTATTGACATACAGGGAGGGGGTCCTGCAAAGGGTGGCAGTTCACAGCGGCAGGAAGGAATGGACATCCCTCCTGCCTCTGTTTTGGTGCTGGGGGTCAACTAGGTGGGGAGGCAGCTCACTTTTTTTTTTTTTTTTTTTTAATGGGGACAGATAATTGTGCGACATCCGCGCCATTAAAAAAAAAGAAAAAAGCCCTGAACAGCCGAGTGGGAGGAGACTGCTTTGGGACTTCCCCTGCCATTCAGCTGTTCGGATTTCCCAAACCAGCTCTGTGCATATGTGAGAGCCGGTTTCTAAGCAAGCAATCGGATGGGGTAACGACTGCCCTCCACAAAACTAATTTACATGGGTAGCTGTTTGAACATCGATTGCGGTTTAGAAATTGGACCCCCCCAAAAAATCAGCCCATAGTAACCCACACGGTCTTTTTTTTTTTTTTTTTTAATCTTTATTCATATTTTAGTGGATCTAGCCATCAGTTATGAGGGCTGGATGTGGTCGCATGCACATCTTTCCCTCCACTTGTTTCTAGTGTATCTGAAAATTAAGAGGGGGTGGCATAATGCAGGTAAAGCAAAGCAATTTCAGATATCAGCCTCGACATTTGAGCTGGCTTAGGAGCAGGCAGGTAAATCTGTGCAATCCATGGAAATTTACCACCCAGTCAAAGACTGAAGATGAAGGAACTCCCTCGATTGAGCTGTCACCCATTTGGTGCATACTGAATAAGGTCTGGATAGAATGCATGTTCTGGTGGGATCAGCATAATTTTACTGCCATTTCAAGGAGCATTTTGGGCTCTTTATCTTTTCCTGATAGAGAAATGGGGGAATTAATGGAAGTTACAAATCTACCCCTCAGGTATGACAGAGCGTATGTAGCTCCCATTCTCTATTGAATTAATATTTCAGCATGTTAAGAAATATACACTAAATGTATATTGAATTAGATCCTCTGTATATATCAAGTTAGGATGAAAAATGGAAGATTAGGTTTATACCTTCTATCATCTTCTATTAATCCCTATACAATTCCATACGCTAGGTGTTCAATCCCAACCCGCAATCCAGGAATTGCAGAAATCCAAACATGTTAGAGCTCTTCTTTCCCCCTCCCTCCCAACTAGGAGAGCAATGGTAGAGGGGCAGAGAGCCAGTTCTGCAGACTGTTCTATTGTGAAGCTACCCAGAGCATCTTTATCATCATATTAGGCTTGTCATCCATGAAGATTGCTTCAACCTGAAAATTATAACTCCTGGGTGGATCCGGATACCTCTAAAACTTATTTGCAGAGATGGCTTGCTCATGGTTTACGTTATGTGCAGGAAGTGGTGTCTGACCAAGGACTTCCTCTTTCCTTTCAGGACCTCCAGGCTCAAGGCTCTTTGCAGGGCAGAGATTAGTTTTCATATCGTCAAGTTTCCCATTATTTGGATCACAATACTTTATATGAAGATATGGCTGATATGGTAAATGTCAGCTTAAACTTGTATTTTAGCTAAAGTATGTTTTATGTTTTTATGAATTTGTACACCACCTAGAAGGTTGATTGGGCGGTTTAAGAAATTTTAACCATGGACCAGCCTCTCCTTTCATCAAGTCAGCTTGGGCAGTTTCAGTGCTCCTTGGGACTATGATGCTGTGGTGGTGGTGTGGAATCAGGATCTTGCCTCTCAAGAAGATTACAGGTGATGGATTGTGTCTTCTTAAGAAATATCTTCCGAGATTGTCCTGCAAGAACAGCATTACAAATTCCTGCTATGTCTTTATATTTCCCCTTATAAAAGCTTATGTGGTGGGGTTTGCAGCTCATGCCTGCTATCCAGTGCCATTCCACACCAGCTGGTTTGTTCCATATGTTTTGGTCCTGTGACTGCAAACATTTTGGTCTTTTGTTAGTCTCTATCTACAGATGGTCCTGTGGGTTATGCTTTTTTTCTCAAATTTCTTCTGGGGGAATAATTTGTTATTGCAAAAGGCTTTTTTGTTGGCTAGGAAATGTATTCTTTCATTATGGAGGCAGGCTGAGGTGCCAACTGTTACGATGTGGAGAAATGAACTGTTTCTTCTGTTAAAATGTGAATATTTGGATGTAAAATACTGTGGCCCTGGGAGGTGGAGAAAATGTCAAGCTATTTGGGCTCCTGTATGGGATAGTTTGTCCCATAGAGCTCGAAGTTTTGAATTTTGACACTGGAGTGCTTGGATGGGGGGTTCTTTGGTTGTTATTGTTGGAATCGTCTAGTCTCCGTACAGAAACCACGTGGTAGACTTTATTGTCATGTAGTTCCATTTCATATTGTGATTTGCATTCAGACTGTTATGTTCTGTATTTTACATAAAATAAATATTAATAAAAAAGAACCAAATCAAAGATCGGCAGGAGAGATGCCCACTCTCCCGTCGCCCGCTCACCCAACTTCCCCTGTGTCCCTGACTCTACATACACACCCACAGCAGGAGAGATGCCCATTCTCTCCCGTAGTTGCCCAATCCTCAACTCTCCCCCTGCCCCCAACTCTACACCCCCGCCCCTCACAGCGGGAGAGATGCCTACTCTCTCCTGCCGTCACCCAACAAAAAATTAAATTTGAAGAGTTATTTACAGTTCTTTAAGCTATGTGTGGGTAATTGTAACATCGGTGAAACTAAAGTAGATAGAATAGAATTGCTAATCAATATAATGGATAAACTTGTTTTTCAGTGCAAATTAACTCAAAACTTGACAGTCGACAAGCAAACATGCATTTCATCATCCCCAATCTAAAGTCACTCTCTTTTTCCAATTTAATTTCTGTCAGAGCCAAAAATCCAAGTTCGCAAAGCTAAGAAGATCCAAATAGTAACAAAACCTTAATTGCTTTGTTGCTCATGTTAGGATAATTACTGCATAAAAAATAAAACTAAAATTACTTGCAGTTAGTTTTCAAGGACCAATCACGTCAAAGAATGATGCTTGTCTGGGTGGTTGTATCCTTACGCACACAGATGCTCATAACATTGACAGACTCGTACGTACGTGACGTACATGTCATCTATTCTAGTGTATACTTATGAAGGGAATTTTAAAAATAAAGTAAAATTGTGGAATCTCTTGTGGCACACCCAGAATTTCTTCAGGGCACACCACTGTGCTGTGGCACACAGTTTGAGAGACACTGATCTAGACGCTTATTGCATATTAAAACTTTATTTACATTTCCTTCTGTAAAAGGCTGCTGACTATGGGCTTGCTCATTTCGCTTTAGAAAAGTGTGATGTAGTGATTAGAGCTAGTCTCAGTACCTTGAGGTTGTGGGCTCAAACCCTACGCTGCTCCTTGTGACCCTGAGCAAGTCACTTAATCCTCCACTTCCCCAGATACTTTAGATTGTGAGTCCATTGGTACAGATCTGGAAAATGCTTGAAGTACCTATATGTAAGCTGCTTTGATTGTGGTTGTAAAACTACAAAAAGGCGGCTTATAAGTCCAAATCCCTTTCCCTTATTAAAAGTATGTTGTTTTGGCACTGCTGTTATCAGTGTCTTGACTCCCTGCCTTTAGCAGCTCCTTTCCTTCTGCATCTGGCTGTCCCTCTTGAAATAATTAAGTTGTTAACTGTCAGATTTGATGAAAACCTACATGCTTAACTCTAAATATAGCCCCAAAGATGTAACTTCTACTGTTATTTTGAAGACTATAAAAAAAGATATTTGTCCTTTTTTAACAGTTAATTGTCTCTGCAGTTATTTCCAGATTAATATAAGTAAACTGTTGTGAGGCCTACTTTTAAGACAAGAAATTTATATAGGATGATACTAGAATTTTCATCCAGTCTCTTCTGTTCCCATTTTAGTTAAGGCTTTAGAGAAAACTGGTGTTGAACCAGTTTTCAGATTCTAATCAAAATGGTTTTCAGAAATCACATATTAAAGAAATTTTACTTCTATCTATGGTTGATGTTATCAGTAAAATATTCAAACACAACAGTATACGGGGATACAAGTTCTCTCTCTTCCAATGGTAAGAAAGTCAGATTATGTAGGTTAGGGAAGGGACATCCATTCTCTAGTTGGTTTGAGAAGACTGTACTGCCCAGTTGCTTCTGAATTTAGGAAAAGTCTTTAGCAAATTGGTATGTCTCAGTAAGGCACAGTAGTCCTTAAAGGTATCAATTTCAGAAGAGTGAAAGATGATCAACTCAGGCCACACCAGCAAGAGTTAACATGTTCCAGAGGGCTGGCAAGCTCCACTCAAAATGTAGAAATTCTCCTAGGCAGAGACGGGATCTATCTTTCCTGAATAAGCTCTTGCCTCAATTGCTCTCCTTCTCCTCGTGCTTCAGTGTGGGTATGCACGTCTAGAGGGACATTTAGATGTGGCTTTCTCCTGCCTGGTTTTGGAAGAGGTACCCATTTCACTCACCTAGACTCATCTGGTATGAATAAGAAAAGTGAAATGTAGACAACGTTGGACAAGTTCCTGCTAAACTGGAACGTATGCAGGTGAGACTGGACTCATTTAGAGCACTGGTCTTTGACCTTGGGGCCGCTGCGTGAGCGGACTGCTGGGCACGATGGACCAATGGTCTGACCCAGCAGCGGCAATTCTTATGTTCCCTTTCTTCAGCCCTGCCAGCCCAGTCTAGTACCTATCCATTGAAATCCTGATAATCAAGGAGACACTATCTGAAATTCAAACACCGACAGAGAGTATATGTTGCCCACCCTGAACCTACTTGGCCTTCTTATACCCTTAGTATATGGTACTCTCTTATTTAGTGAGCATGAAACGAGGTCTTTGAATGCATTAGGTTTGGCATTACAGTAGTGGTGGATTGGAAATCCAAAATACAGTATAAGAATTGCCTTTGGCTGTCTTACATTTGATACAGGATACTGAGGACCTAAATGCAGCACCAGCCTGCTATAAGAGGAGTAGAGTCAGCTTTGAACTTTTAGTCTCTATCTCCACCAGCTAACAGCTAATCCACTTGTCTTGACTGTCTGGCAGGACTCAAGAAAAGTAAATTAACAGTTAAGTCTAAATTTCCCCTTTCTATATTCCCCAGTATGGAGAAATTAGGGCTTACCTGCTAATTTTATTTTACTTCCTCCAGACTGGCAAGTTGAATGGGTTTATACACCTCTACCAGCAGGAGGAGACTAAAAAGAAATGACTTCAGTGATAAGTAGGCAGTGCAGTCCCACCTCAAATAGCCAAGCAGCAAGTGAAGCCACCTGGTAGCCCAAAATAACTAATTTATTTATTTTTTCAGTAGAAACCAAAGGAACAAAAGGACACTTCTGACATAGTACAAAAGTCCACCAGCTAAAGCAATAGACCAGAAGGCTACTGCCCAGGAACGCCTGACTATCCATAGAACAACAAAGAAAACAAAATCCCTTCTTACTGCATGTAACAAAAAAAACACGGGTGGGTCCTGTGCCAGTCTGGAGGGATTAAAAGAAAGAATTAGTTTATCCTTATGTAGCATACTTCTAGATTGACACAGAAAAGTACCAAAGCAGAGACCATTATGGGTGGGATCTCTAGAGCACCAACTGACAAACACGTGTGCCAAAAGCTGCATCCTGATGAGCTTCAACATCCACTTGATAATGTCTCATGAATGTGATGACCAAACTGCCACTTTACAAATACCTACTGGGGGCACCAATGCCCGTTCTGCCCAGGAGGTCGCTTGTCTCTTTGTTGAATGAGTCTTAAAGAAAAGAAAAAGGAGGTTCCAAGTTAACAGATAGGCAGAAGCAATAGTCTTCTTAATCCAATGAGTGATAGTGGTCTTGGAGGCCGCCTCCCCTTTACACAGACCACCCAACAGAATGAACAGATGATTCAGATGGAGCTCCTGAGTCCATTTGACACAAGTACACAACACTTGCCTGAGATCCAATTTGAGCAACTGCTTCTGATCTGAAGAACCATTTCTGTCCCCCAGCACTGGAAGAGAAACTGCCTGATTGACATGAAAAGGCATTACAACCTTAGGCAGAAAGGAGGGGACTGGATGCAGGACCACATTCTCCCTAGAAAACTCTAGGAAAGGTGCCTGACAAGAAAAAGCCTGCATCTCCAACACACACTTTGCTGAAGTGATAGCTATCAAGAAGAAACTCTTCAGACCAAGATCTCTCAGGGAATAAGATGCCAAAGGTTCAAAAGGAAGATCAACCAAAACTGACTAGATTAAGATCCCAGGAAGGCACTGGTGAACACACAGGAGCAGAATACCTATGACTCGCAGAAAATGAGCCACATCTAGGAGAACCGTGAGGCACCTCCCCTGAACGGTTCCCCTGTAAACTGCCAAAGCTGCTGCCTGGACCCTCAAGGAAGACCAGGCAAGACCTTTTTTAAAACTGTCCTGAAGGAAATCCTAAGTCTGCAGCAAATTCAAACATAAGCTTGAGATGTAGACAACTTCCTAGAGCTCAACATAGTCAAATTACCGGCAAGACAACACTTTACCAGTCAACTGTTCCCTCTCAAGAGCCATGCTGTAAGACAGAAGGGGAGCCAGATCTAACAGCTGGTTGGACTCTTCAGACAAAAGGGAGTCTGACAGAGGAAGGCACAGAGGATCCGCCACTCGAAGCTGGAGTAGGTCCCCGTACCACGGCCGACAGGGCCAACCTGGTACCATCAACATTACAAGACCATTGTGGCAGCCAATATGAAGCACTCTTCAGATTAGGGGCCAAGGAGTAAAAATATACAGTAGCCCACCCGTTGGCCAAGGCTGAACAAGAGCATCCAACCCTTCTGCCCAGCAATTTCTGCAACAATTGAAGAACTGAGGGACCTTGGCATTGCAAAAGGTGGGCATCAGATCATCACCAGAAGACACCATGTCTATGCTATTGGAGCGAAGGCCTTGGCCCCCAAACTCCATTCTCCTGAATCAGGAACAAGATTACAGATAATCCACCTGAATGTTTTCCATGTTGGCAATGTGAGTTGCTGAGAGGTCCTGAAGGTGAGCTTCCGCCCATTCCATCAACACAGTCACCTCCTGCATGACCAAACGACTCCTTGCTCTCCCTTGTCGATTTGCATAAGCTATCACCGTCACACTGCCTGAAAGGACTTGAACCACCTTCCCCGTTAATAGATTGAGAAAGGCTACTGGGGCTAGATAAATGGCTCTGATCTCTGATCAACTGACTGTCCAGCTGGACTCCTCAGGAGACAACATCCCCTGGGCTGATCACCTCATGCACTGTGCTCCCCAACCGCTGTGGCTTTATAAGCCCCACCCCATTGATCAAATTGTTCAGCTACAGCCAGTGGCTTTGTTAAGGGGGGCAGATCTCCCAGGGCACAGTCTTTGTAGGAGGCACTGGCGCCTCTTCTCTTG
Source organism: Geotrypetes seraphini (assembly GCF_902459505.1). Classification (NCBI taxonomy): domain Eukaryota; kingdom Metazoa; phylum Chordata; class Amphibia; order Gymnophiona; family Dermophiidae; genus Geotrypetes; species Geotrypetes seraphini. Next base: position 78,514,570 of record NC_047096.1, on the reverse strand, counting down.
TCTCAAGTGGCAGGGAAGAGTGGGAGGAGGGGGCACTCAAGTGGCATGGGAGATGCAGGGTGCAGCGATGTCAGGTGTCACCACCCTGGGCACTAACCTCCCCTTGCTACGTCACTAGCTGCAGCCTCCACCACAAATTGCAATGGGCCAGCCCCAAAAAGGGAAGACAGAAGTCCAGGGTGTGGGACTGCGGAGACCACTGTGAAAGCAGCACATACTGCAGCAGACATATGTGAGCCCTTGCCCACTGCACCACCTCTAAGGACAAAGTCATGGACCCCCAGCACCTGCAAGAAATCCCGAACTTGAGGAAGAGAGGAACCCATGAGGAAGAGAGGAGATAAATCTGATTCTGAAGCTTCTGCACTCTACCCTCTGGCAGGAACATTTTCCCTAAATTTGTGTCAAACCAAACTCTCAAGTACTCTAAATGATGCAAGGGATTCCAATGAATTTTGGCTACATTGATTATACAACCAAATGACTGGAGCAGTTGGATGACTTGCTGCGTGGCTGCCACACTTTCCTCGCAAGACACTGCTCCATTGAGCCAATTGTCCAGGTATGAATGCACCAGAACCCCTTCCTGGTGCAGAGCCACCACCTCCACTACCATAATCATGGAAAAGGTCTGGGGAGCTGTCACTAGACCAAATTGAAGCACACAAAACTGATAATGCTTTCCGAAAACCTCAAAGGAAAGGAAATTCTGATAAACATCTCAAATAGGAATGTGCAGGTATGCCTCTGTCAGATCGAGAGACGTGAAAAAGTCCCTCGGCTGCACTGCTAGAATCACCGACTGCAGGGTCTTCATATGAAAGGATGGAACATAAAGAGCCTGATTCACCTACTTGAGATCTAGAATGGGACGAAAGGACCCCTCCTTTTTGGGAACCACAAAATAGATGAAATAACAACTGGTTCTCACCTTGTCTGCAGGGACAGGAACCATTGCCTTGAGATCGACTAATTTCTGCAGAGTCTGCTGAACAGCCTCCTATTGCCAGGGAGCCCGACAAGGGGATTCGAGAAAAAAAATCTGCTATGAGGACTAGCAAACTTCAAATGTGCAGCTGTCTCGAATCACCTTCAGCACCCACTGATCCGAAGTTATCTGGGTTCATCCCCGAGAGAACTCCCACAATCTTGCACTGGCTGGAATTGAGGGAAGGACCCTTAACACCTTCATTGGGAGGGGCACTGGAAAAGAGTCAACTTACATCCCTGCCTCCATGATGGCTGCCATAAAAGGACCGAGTCTACTGGACATAATGACTTCTCAAGCCTATGGACCCCTCAACTACGCTTATAATGTCACATTTCCTGAAGGCATCCACTGGATGCAGAGCTTCTGCCAACTGCTCTAGGCCTGTCCTCCAGGCAGCTGAGGAACTTTGGAATCACCCAAATTCTTAACTAACTTATACAATTCCTCACCAAATAAAAAAGAACCCTTGAAGGGAAATAGACTGAGCTTAGACTTGGAAGCAGAGTCCACCAACCAGCCACAAAGCCCTTCTGGCAGCAACTCCCAGCACCATGCTCTTAGCTGAAGAATGCAAAAGGTCATATATCACATCCAAGAGAAACAAAGACCCCATTTAAATCTTAGCCAGCTCCTGGTTCACCTGAGCCCAGTTCTCATAGTCCCTATCTAGAACATGTCCTTCCCAATAGAAGCAGGTTCTAGCAACTAGGCCTCCACAAATTGCCACCTGAACTGCTAGAGACGCCACTTCAAAGCTCTGCTTTAGTAAAGACTCAATTCTATGATCCTGAGGGTCCTTAAGAGCCAAGCCACCATCCACCGGGACCCATTTTCTTCTTTGCAATGGCCGAAACCACCACATCCATCACAGGGCCACAGTGTCTCCATGTCCGCTTCAGGGATGTGATACAGGTGTGCCACAGTCCTAGCTACCATAAACGAAGCATCCTGAGATTTCCACTGTGCATGCTATCTTGATGCATAGGGAAAGACTTGGAAACTCTATGAATAACAACTTGAAGGAATGGATCTAATCTAATCTATTTGTGCGTCGCTCATACCTCCTCCCTGTGAATAATACAGGTCACCAAGGAATCTTTCCCCATTGGATGGTCTGTTATCCAATCCTTAGGTGACCCAGACTCTCTCAGCCCCAGGGAAAGACCTCCTGAGAGCTCAGAGTACTCCTCAGAATCACCGTCATCTTCCATCACAACGTTCTCCTCCCAGGCCAAGCGCTGCCTCATAAGAGGTGGAGGGGGGTACACCAGAATGGTCGTAGGACCCCCCTGCTGACTCCCCCCCCCCCCCACAGAACTAGGATAGCTTCCTGCAGCCTGCATGCAAAAGACTTTGTATATAGCACAAAATCCATGGAAAATCCCACCAGGGGACCCACCGCAGGAAGAGAATACTGGGCTTGAGCAGAAATTGATTGCTCCAAGCAAGGGCCTCAATTTCCCTCTGTTGCACAGAAGCCATTGACAAGATGGCAGCCGTTTCTACCAAAAAAAGCAGAGGAAGAAGCCGCCATGTTGGACTGCTCTGCTGCTGCAATAGCAGGGGAATTTCCACCCCAGTGGAAAGGAAATCCCCACGATTTGCAGCAGTTTCGGCAGCAAGGGAACCTCCGAGATTACCATCAGCCGCAGTGAAGAAGGAATCCCTGGAGCCTCTGGTGCTCGCAGTGGTAAGTGAATCCCCACAGTTATGAGGAAATTCTGGCAGCCTCTGGCACAGAACAAAACTTACAAATGCCAGATGCCTCCACTCCCTGATGGAAGCAGGCCACAAACCTCTGGAGCGGCTCACTGCTCATCGCGGGAGAAAGAACAAGCTCAACAACTGCAATGGGAAAATGGTCCAGAAGCTTCAAAGGAGACCCTGGAGGCCCAACAGCCACTGAGAAGAATCGGCCTAGAGACCCTGAACATCTGAGTCCCTCTTTTTTATTTCTCTCTTTTTTTCCAGTGTTGCTAGTAGGGCTATATTGAGACATCCTTTTAATTTACTACATTTCTTCTCATAAGGAAAAAGAAAAGAGCAGACCCCACAGGCTAGAAGCAGACAGAAAAATAGCTGAGGCACCTCTTAAGAACTGGGGAGATGGGGGGAGCGAGGGACTCAGCCACCCAAGTGTAGCACCCCTGAGGCTAAAGACCCCCCCCCCACCCCCTGTGAGCCCCTTCCTCTGTCCATCTAAATAAATTTAGTACTGAGCAAGAGCCAGAAATATATATATATATATATATATATATATATATATTTTTTTTTTTTTTTTTAATGGCACTGCACAGACTTACCCCTCCACCTGCTGGAGACTGAGAAGAGAGTAACTTTGGCAGGACTCCACAACCCACTTACACTTATCACTGAAGTCATCTGTTCTCAGTCTTCACCTGCAGGTAGAGGTGTGTAAACCCATTTGTCTGTGCTGGTCTGGAGGGACGCTACAGAACTTGTATTCCAAGATATTGGCAGGTTAAATTTATTAAAATCAAAGCTACCTACACCTCTCATAGAAATAAAAGCATAATCTATTATGCCTGATGCCATTACAGATTGCAGGTAAATCCCCACCTCATTGTTCCCTCCAAAAGTTCTCTCCAGTGATTGTTCATAAACTTATTACCAGCTACCTGCCATCCAGAGTGAACTTTCCAACAAGTTTCTCCATGGGTTTGCTTTTAAGCATTTCAGCTCGCAGCTCCTGTGAGCCACTGAATCATTCCACTGGTCTCACTTTCCCCTCATTATATTATGCACAGCCCAGGAACATCATGAGTAACCGTCACAGTTTCTTTATTCTACATTCATTACTATCCTATTTACAGATTGAGGCTTTTTGTTTTCGCCAAATTGATGACAAATTTTAGAAATCAATTAATTCTGAACTCTTAGCAGAAACCAGTTAACTGCATCCACTGTCCTTCCTTCCACTGGCAAGAGAAGACTCCAATTCTTGGGCTAGGACAAACTACTGGGCAGTTGCTCCTTCCTGGCAATGAGACTGCAGCAGCTGCGAACACAGCTCACTTGCGATTCAGCAGATACTCATGCATGGCTTCAGCATCCCGTTTCAGCCAGGCTTCATTCAGAAGGATATTCTCACAACACTGCTGCACTGTACGCTCTGCTGAGGGAGCTGGGTGACTGTCAAAGAAAGCCTGCAAGAAGAGAAGCAAAGAGGCATCAGTTAACACAGTAAATAAGGACAGATAAAGACAAGCACAGTCCATCTACCTTGCCCAGAAAGGTGGGGCAGAATGTAATCAGTTTCACACAAGAAAACGATAACTCAAACAATTCAAAGTAAGAAATGCTTTATTTCAGACACTCTTCCTGGGTGCATTGTTTCATAAACGAAAAGAACTTCAGATTAGAGAGCTGCACGGGAACGGGGACGACGGGAATCCCACGGGACCCGCGGGCATCCCGCGAGTTCCCCCTTCGGGTCACAGGGATCCCATGGAGACGCCCCCTAGGGTTGCGGGAATCCCGTGGGGACGCCACCTAGGGTGGCGGGGATCCCGTGGGGACGCCTCCGAGGGTCGCGGGGTTCCTGCGGGGCTGGATGTACTAAGTTGCGCGGCTTTTCTCCCTACCTGCTCTGCTTGCAGCACAGAGCCGAACGGAAGTCTTCCCGACGTCAGCACTGATGTCGGAGGGGAGGGAGGGCTTAAACAAAGCCCTCCTTCCCTCCGACGTCAGCGCTGACGTCGGGAAGACTTCCGTTCGGCTCTGTGCTGCAGGCAGGGCAGGTAAGGAGAAGGAGAGTAGAGTAGCCTCGCGGCTCGAGTGCGGTCCGCCCCGGTGCAGCACAGCCGGCCAGGTCCCCTTACTTTTGTGGCGCTTCCCCGACCGACCGACCGACAACAATCCCGGTCCAACAAACCTTCCTGTCCTTAACCGCGAATCTAAATTACCTTCTTACAGCAGCTGTAAAAAGGAAATTTAGATTCGCGGTTAAGGGCAGGGAGGTTTGTCAGACCGGGGCTGTTGTCGGTCGGTCGGTTGGGGAAGCGCCACAAAAGTAAGGGCAGACAAGACCCCGGCTGTGCTGCACCCGGGGCGGGAGAGAAGGAGGGGGGAGAAGGACGCTGAAAGCACTGGGGAAGACAAAGGGGTGGAGAAGGACGCTGAAAGGCCATGGGGAAGATGGGGGGGGGAAGGACACTGAAAGCACTTGTGGAAGACAGAAGGGGGAGAAGGACGCTGAAAGCACATGGGGAAGACAAAGGGGTGGAGAAGGACGCTGAAAGCACATGGGGAAGACAAAGGGGTGGAGAAGGACGCTGAAAGGACATGGGGAAGACGGGGGGGGTGGAGAAGGACGCTGAAAGGCCATGGGGAAGACAGAGGGGGGGGAGAAGGACACTGAAAGGACATGGGGAAGACAGAGGGGTGAGAAGGACACTGAAAGCACATGTGGAAGACAGAGGGGGGAGAAGGATTCTGACAGGACATGGGGGAGAAGGACGCTGAAAGGAAATGGGGAAGAGAGAGTGGGGAGAAGACGCTGGCAGGGAAGAAGACAGAGATGCCAGACTATGGGGGGAGCGGAGGGAAGAAGATGGGTGCCAGACCAATTTGGAAAGGGGGAGAAAGGGAGAGGCACAGTAACAGAGCAAATGGAAGACCCAGAAAGAAGAGAGACAGTGGATGGAAGAAACTGAATGAGAACATGAGGAAAGCAGAAACCAGGCAACAAAGGTAGGAAAAGAATTCTATTTCTTTTTTTTTTTTTTGCTTCAGGATAAAGTAGTATATTAGTTGTGTTGATAAAAATTTATAAACAAAAGAGGCTCTGGTAGAAACCCGTTTACAAAGTATGTATTCTTCCCAATTAATATTTCCAAGTTAATAAAGTCTTTTTGCTTATTTGCAAATGGGTTTCTACCAGAGCCTTTAATTCAGTAGCATAATTAAATTAAATAACTATTTCTGAAGTTTATAGGGACGGGCAGGGATGGAGGGGATTCCTCATGGGGACGGGCAGGGACAGAGGGGATTCCTCACGGGGACGGGCGGGGACAGAGGGGATTCCTCGCGGGGACGGGTGGGGACGGAGGGATTCCTCACGGGGACGGGTGGGACTTTGGCGGGGACAGGTGGGATTTCTGTCCCTGCGCAACTCTCTACTTCAGATACTCAGCCTTACAACAGGTTTAGTTCACACAACTGTTTAATGTCCAAAAATAAGTCCCAGTCTGGGCTGTCTTGTTCACAAAATGGCTTGGTAAGTTACCATGAGTCCTCCCCCCACCGAGAAACAATATTAGCTTAGTTACAGGAAGGCTGAGTTAGCTGTTGGAATAATAGTTCATATCTCCCAATTTGGGCTTACTTCAGCTCTCAGTCCTGGAGGAAGGAGAAAAGGAGTCAGATAAACCTCCTTCCAAGTCCTGCCCAGCCTGCTTCTCCAGGGTTTTCCCTTCCTCTCTTTTGCTCTGCCCTTTTTATTCCTGTTTATTTGCTTTTCCTCCAGGTGTCCTTGCAGGGAAGAGTCCACGAGAGGGCAAGGTAGAGATTGCTGAGGGATTCTCTGACTCTGCAGGGAAGTATCTACAAGGGTGTTCACTAGAGGGAGATGTTTATACACTCCATCACACAGAGATACTAGCTTGCAACAGAAGAGATGTACTGACAAGGGGATTAGATAGAATATTAATTTTGGGAATGGCTGTTTTTAATACTTTCTTCTACACAAAAAGGGTGAGAAATATCTTCTTCCAGGATTCATGTAAAAGGTCTTTGGTCAAGATGTTTTTAAATGGTCTTGTGTCCTAAAGGTAGGATATTCCTCCTTTTTATGTCTGATGGTATGTGTGCGCTGTTCATGTACATACTGTAGTTAGGGTTTTATTATACTTTATTTTTGTTAAGCACTCTACACTATAGCTTCTGATTGTTTTACTTACTACTCTTTGTTGAGTCAGTAGATTGGAAAATAAGAATGGAAATTGTTAAGATCTAGATTTAATAAAGTGTGGGTAAATTTGTGCTAATTTTCAGCACTGAAATCCTGTAGGGGAAGTGCCATAATCCAACGCTCTAAATTTTATGGAAGGTGGTAATGGTTTCAAAGGGTAGACATAAGAACATAAGAATTGTCGCTTTTGGGTCAGACCAATGGTCCATTGTGCCCAGCAGTCTGCTCACACGGCGGTTCCTATGTCAAAGACCAGTGCTCTAAATGAGCCCAGCCTCACCTGCATACTTTCCAACTGAGCAAGAACTTGTCCAAGTTTGTCTTGAATCCCTGGAGGGTGTTTACCCCTACAACAGACTCTGTAAAAGCGTTCCAGTTTTCTACCACTCTGGGTGAAGAAGAACTTTCTTACATTCGTACAGATCTATCCCCTTTCAACTTTAGAAAGTGCCCTCTTGTTCTCCCTTCCTTGGAGAGGGTGAACAACCTGTCTTTATCTACTAAGTCTATCCCCTTCAGTATCTTGAATGTTTCGATCATGTTCCCTCTCAATCTCCTCTTTTTAAGGGAGAAGAGGTCCAGTTTCTCTAATCTCTCGCTGTATGGCAACTCCTCCAGCCCCTTAACCATTTTAGTCACTCTTCTCTGGACTCTTTCGAATAGTGTCCTTCTTTATGTACGGCGACCAGTGCTGGATGCAGTACTCCAGGTGAGGGCACACCATGCCCCGGTACAGCGGCATGATAACCTTGTCCAATCTGTTCGTTATCCCCTTCTTTATCATTCCTAGCATTCTGTTTGCCTTTTTTGCCGCCGCCGCACATTGCATGGACAGCTTCATTGACTTGTCGATCAGAACTCCCAAGTCTCTTTCCTTGGAGGTGTCTCCAAGTACCACCCCGGACATCCTGTATTTGTGCATGAGATTTTTGTTGCCAACATGCATCACTTTACAATACACTTATCCACGTTGAACCTCACCTGCCATGTCAATGCTCATTTCTTGAGCCTGATTATGTCACGTGGCAGATCTTCGCAATCCCCCTGTGTCTTCACTACTCTGAATAACTTCATATTATCCGCAAATTTAATCACCTCACTCATCGTACCAATGTCCAGATCGTTTATAAAGATGTTGAAGAGCACGGGACAAGCCCTGCGGCACCCCACTGGTGACGCTTTTCCAGTCCGAGTACTGTCCATTTACCTATACTCTCTGTTTACTATGCTCCAGACAGTTTTTAATCCACGTGAGTATTTCACCCTTGATTCCATGGCTCGCAATTTTTCAAAGTAGACGTTCATGTGGAACCCTGTCGAACATCTTCTGAAAATCCAGATATACAATGTCGACCAGGTCGCCCTTGTCTATCTGCCTGTTTACTCCTTCAAAGAAGTGCTGAAAGTTTGTCAAACAAGATCTGCCTTTGCTGAAACCGTGCTGGCTGGTCCTCATCAGCCCGTGTCCATCAAGGTGATCAATGATGCGGTCCTTTATCAGCGCCTCTATCATCTTTTCCGGTACCGAGGTCAGACTCACCAGTCTGTAGTTTCCCGGGTCCCCCCTCGAACCTTTTTTGAAGATCGGTGTAACATTCACCACCTTCCAGTCCTCCGGAATCTTTACCAATTTGATTTTTAAAATATACTTTTGAGCTCCAAAAAGGGCCACTATGTCTGTCAAGCCTGCCAAGGATGGAGGGCTTCTCAAATCGAAATGAATAAAGTTAGAGTAGTATTGGGTTTAAGTTTATTTATATTTAGTAATCCACTAAAAGACTTAAATATTACTTAACTGTAATATAAAAAAAATACACAATACCAATACCCCCCCCCCCCCCATTTTAGACAAGGTGTACAAAACCCAAATTTCTCCAATAACTAACAAACAAAAATCTGTTTGCAAAAATTAGCTTTGAAATTAAAAATGGACCAGCTGACTTCTGTCATGGTCTCATTTAGCATCATACTTTTTGTAATTTTTTTAGTGTTATACAATCTTATACATCAGCCCCTCTGAAATTTTATACAAATTTTTTATGAGAAAAAAGACCTCAACCATGTTGTAAAACCTTAATAGTCATTTTCAAAAAGAGGTTATATCTTAATCATATCTTTATGAGTACTCTGCAAAAAGTACATTTGTCAGTCAAAGTTTGTATGTTATCTTATGCTGATAATATTTTGAAATTACAGTAATTCTGTTAAGGGAGTGTGTGGCACAGGGGTTAAAGCTACAGTTTCAGCACCCTAAGGTTGTGGGTTCAAACTCATGCTGCTCCTTATGACCCTGGGCAAGTCACTAAATCCCCCCATTGCCCCAGGTACATTAGATAGATTGTGAGCCCACCGGGACAGACAGGGAAAAATGTTTGAGTACCTGAATAAATTCATGTAAACCTTTCTGAGCTCTGGGGAGAACGCTATAGAAAATTTAATAAATTTCAAACAAGGAGGACATTTCAACATTTCAGCTAATATCATCAATTGCATGACTAGAATTGGAGATTGGGCTTCTACTACTATGTTGAAATTGAATGCAAGTAAGACAAAGGTTCTACCATATTTTCACTCATATACTGCACACCCGTGTAAAACACGCACACGGATATAGCGCGCGGGGAACAGAAATTTATGTAAAAAATTTTTTACTATAGCGCGCACACGAGTATACCGCGCATGCCGCCCCGACTCTCCTGAAGGTCTGCCTGTCCCCCCTTGAAGTCCTGTCCCCACCCTGAAAGCCTGATCCCCCCCCCCCCGACGTCCGATTCATCACCCCGAAGGACCACTCTCACCCCACCCCGAAGGACCGCTCGCACCCCCACAGCCTCCCCCCCCCGCATGGAGAAGCTGCCTACCGTTGTTTCCGGATGCCAGTGAGCCCAGCTGCTTCCTCTGCTGGCGATCCCGCCCCTTCTCTGAGCCCTGCGCTGCGCTGCTTCCTCTTCCAGCGGTCCCGCCCTTTTCTCTGACGTCAGAGAAAGGGCGGGACCGCCGGAAAAGGAAGCAGCGCAGCGCAGGGCTCAGAGAAGGGGTGGGACCGCCGACAGAGGAAGCAGCTGGGCTCACTGGCATCCGGAAACAACGGTAGGCAGCTTCTCCATGCGGGAGGGGGGGAGGCTGTGGAGGTGCGAGCGGTCCTTCGGGTGGGGGTGCGAGCGGTCCTTCGGGTGGGGGTGCGAGCAGTCCTTCGGGGTGATGAATCGGACGTCGGGGGGGGGGAGGGAGAAACTATGTAAAAAAAAAATTTGTACAACATGCTCACGCATATAACGTGCATGGTTATACTCGGTTTGTAAAACAGTGTATAACATGAGCGTTATATGCGTGAAAATACGGTAATTCACTATTTTCTGCTCCTTCATTTCTTACTCTACAATCAGGTACTACCCTGCAAGTAGATAAAACATCTAAAGTTTTGGATATTCTTTTAGACTTTCTCTTACATTTGAAGGTCAAATTTCTAATTTATAAAGGAAGATTTTATATATTACTAGTCTTATAGCCAGTTACATTAATGGGTGCTAGAATATGTGTGTGTGTGTGTGTCTGTCTTTATTTATTTTTCTCTCTCCTTAACCACTTTCTGTGTTTTTTTTTTTTGGGGGGGGGGTTTCCTTGGCTGTCCACAACCACCCCTTGCCTGCTCCCCATCCATTATCCCTTCCTTTTACCTCCCCTGTGTCCTCCACCACTCCATCACTGCTCACCTTATCCAGCAGCAGCCCCTTTGTTTTACATCCCCCCCCTGTCCATCATCAACTTACATTAACGGGTGCTAGAATAGATTAGTCTTATCCAGTATGGCTATTCTTCTTATGTCTTACCCCCTCTATTCAGGCTCCCATTTCCCCTTTTACCTTCCCTATTTCCACCAACTTAAAAATCTGTCCCCTTTCTCTGTCCTTCACCTCCATAGAATTCCCTCTTCATTCCCCCTTCACTTATTCTTCCAGCTCCTGTCTTCAGCCCCTTTCTCTCACATGCCCCCTTTTGTAGCCCCCCCTTCTCCCATCTCCTCCTTTTTTCATCCCCAGCTCCCTTTTCTCACACATTTCTTTATAGCCCCCAAACCCAACCCCCTTCTCATACCTACTCTTCCAGCCCTCAGTTCTCCTCGAACGGTTGGGAGTGATCTATCCCTCCCCCCTTTTCCGGGCATCCGATCTTGCTCCAGGGGAGTTTACTTGGGATGGTGGGGTCACAGCCGCAGGCATCGGGAGTAGTTTTTGTTGTTGCTTGGGGGGAAGGAGGGGGGGGTTTGGGAAATCGGGGGTGGCGCTGGTCTGTTACATGTGGGTGTCGTCCGGCTCCCCTGGAGCAGGTTACTGTTCCATCCGAAGGTGAACGCCAGTCCCAACTCTGAGCGATCCTCCCAAACTGATTCCCCGCTTGACCTCCCTTACCCGGGTTGTGTTAGCCAGCGCTAATGTGCGTGAGCGGTTCTAGCACCGGCTTCTCCACCCGGACCCTGAGCACGCGCCGCGCTCCGCCCCTTAGCTACCCGGAAGTACCAGGCTTCACTGGCCTGCTCCTAGTAGGCCAAGAGAGAGGGGGGGAGTGGCTGCCATGGTGATCTGGCCGACTCCCTGATGACAGGAGCCACGGCGGCACCTTTAAAGTGAAAAAATAACTGTGGCAAGGGAGCCGGCCAACTGGCAGTTCAAGTTGGAGCTTTGGTCTGGCCTGCTCCCTGCCCGCCTTGCCATATTGTATTTTTTTATTTGAAAGACGCGGCGGTGGCTCCTCTCATGATCCCCACCTGCGTCGGAAGTCTGACCCAGGCGAGGATCGTGAGAGGAGCCACCGCCGCATCTTTCAAGTAAAAAATACAATACGGCAGGGAGCAGGCCAGACTGAAAAACAGCAAGGAGCAGCATAGTAAGGCAAGGAGCAGGGCAGAGGGAAGAACAGCACGGCTGACAGCCGCCGCGTCCGACATCAGCCTTGGGGAGGAGAGAGGACTTCAGGCAAGGAGCAGGGCAGAGCAAAAAACAGCACGGGCCGACAGCCGCACGGAAAACGGACGCACGCTTAGGAACTGCGCATGCGCGGCTTACCGTTTTATTATATTAGATGAGGAAAATTAGGCTAGTGAAGTTGTGATTTTTTTGAACATCATTTTGCACTGTTGGTTCAGATGTTAGTGTTACCTCAACTTGATTACTGTAATTCTTTATATTTGAACTTATCACAACTGATCAAAATATTGCAGTTGCTCCAGAATAGAGAATGACACAGGGATACATTTTTCCCCATCCCCATGGAAACTCAATTGCCCATCCCGGCAAGTTATTTTCCTGTCCCTGCCTCATTCCTGCAAGCTCTTTCCTCATCTGCACAAGCCTCAAACACTTTAAAATTTTAAGTGTTTGAATCTTGTGCGGTTAAGGCAGAGCTTATAGGAATGGGGTAGGGACAAGGACAGCAACAAAACTTGCAGGGACGGGGAAAAATTTGTCCCCGTGTCATTCTTTACTCCAGAATACTGCAGTTAAATTAATTTTTGGTCTAAAAAGATATGAAAGTATTTGCATTAGCATATAAGAATCTTCATTGGTTATCAGTTGAAAGGCAAATTAAGTTTAAATCAGCTTGCATAGTTCATTGTATATTACAGATTGACTTCAGATAATCTTACTTTGGTTTTTTTGTTTTTTGCATTTGCATTCTTCTTCCGCCAGATTATATGGTACTTTATTACTACATTTTCCACAGATTAGAGGAGTATGGTATAACTGACAGCTCAACTTCTCTTTTGCTTATGCTGTCATTACAATTTGGAATAATCTACCTGTTTACATTAGGTAGATTATTACCTTACATTACTTTAGGACTGATATCAATTACTTAAGGTTTTGTAAAAATTTGAAAACTTTTTTATATGACTTGTAATATTCATGTTATGATGATATTTTAATTATTGATTGCTTTTGTATTTTTCTGTAAATTTTATGAATGTAAATTGCCTTGAACATTTTTGGTATAGTGTGATTAATAAATTGTGAATTAGATTAGATTAGAGCATTGGTCTATTAAAACTCCCTCCTTGTATGATGTTATAACAATGCCAAAGAAAGCAGACAGAAGCACTTTTTTTATCTGATGGGGTCACCTTTTCTCTTCGGTAATTATGCTTCATCGGGGGTTCAGTACTCGATATATATCTTTAAAAATCCCCCAAACAACTTACTTGGCTCTCCAATATATTTAACACTGTTTCAAACTCATTCTCTGCTCTCATTGGCATTGTTACAACAGCATACAAGAATTTAGAAGAGGATTTTAGGTTTTTTGAAGCAATATGTGACAAAAAAGGAGGAAGTTTTTTGCATACCAATGATTGAGATATGACCTGTTTATGGAAATGACAAGGTATTCCAACAAAGCCTCTGAGGTATTTTCTCCCATTAAAATTTTTGTATAAAAATTCACAAATGTAAAGGTTAATGGTTAAAAGTTCAACTTTTTATACTGAGGTTGAATTCTGTTGGAATTTTACACTGTTTTGCTTGTTTGTTGCTGGCATACTTAAAGACAAGGCCAACATGAGCAATGTAACAAAAGCAGAGCAAATGAGATGGGAGAAAGATATATGTACCCAATGTAGACAGAATGCTAAAACATGGTTATGTTTGGCTTTTAGATTGATTTGATATTGTTTTTCAGTTTTTATAATTAATATTTTTATACTACAGTTTATTATTAAATTCACTGGATTGGTGGCCTCTTCACTTTTTTGCTTAGGTTTTTATCAGAATGTCCTTGGCATTGGAAGAAATTTGTGGTGGCATTAAGAAAATGACACCAAATCAGCGTACATGAGTGTAACTTGCCCCGAGTTAAACTTTCATTTTTTTGCATAGTGAGCTTAAGAACATAAGAATAGCCTTACTGGGTCAGACCAATTGTCCATCAAGCCCAGTAGCCCATTCTCACGGTGGCCAATCCAGTCATTAGTACCTGGCCAAAATCCAAGGTGCAGCAATATTCCATGCTACCAATACAAAGCAAGCAGTGGCTTCCTCCTTGTCTTTCTCAATAACAGACTATGGACTTTTCCTCCAGGAACTTGTCCAAATCTTTCTTAAAACCAGCTACATTATCCACTCTTTCCACATCCTCTGGCAACACGTTCCAGAGCTTAACTATTCTCTGAGTGAAAAAAAATTTCCTCCTATTGGTTTGAAAGGTATTTCCCTGTAACTTTGAGTGTCCCCTAGTCTTTGTAATTTTTAACGGAGTGAAAAATCGATCCACTTGTACCCATTCTACTCCACTCAGGATTTTGTAGACTTTAATCATATTTCCCCTCAGCAGTCTCTTTTCCAAGCTGAAGAGTCCTAGCTGTTTTAGTCTTTCCTCTTACGAGAGGAGTTTCATCCCTTTACCATTTTGGTTGCTCTTCTTTGAACCTTTTCTATCATGAAGATCTTCTCTAAGATTTGATGCCTTCAGCCATGCAGTGCGTTTGGCAGCTATGGCCACAGCTACTGTCATTGTGATCATATCATAGGCGTCATAGTTTGTTTTGATTAAATGGTAAGTGGATTCTTGAAGAGACACCTGTAAATTGGGGATGGACTCAGGCGAAGCTGGTTCCAGTTATTGTAAGATTGAATGCTGATAATGCAGAATTTGGAGCTGATGGGCCATAATTCTTGAGGAAAGCATAGCGCCCTGGTAGACCACGTGGCCCATAGAGTCCAAGAGACTACAGTCCTTACCTGAAGGAGCAGTAGTGATGGACCTAGAAGCTTTGCCCTTTTTGATGGCTGACTCTGAAACCATAGAAAGGTGAAGAAGCTGAAGGGAGGCATGACCAGGCACCTTCTGTACCTTATATTTAATCTCCAGGTGCTTGGAAGCCATGGATATAGACCATGGTTTTTGCCAATTACTAAGTTGCAGATCCTGGAGAATCTGATGCACTGGAAAGGCAATAAGCTCCCTGACTGGAGATTTGCAGGATTGCAGGATGGTTTGGAAATCCTTGCTTTCTGAGGGAGTTGCATTCGGACTGAGATTCAGAAGAGAAGATACCTTCTGTAAAAACTTGGGATAGGAATGCTTCTCTGTGGCAGGCGTCTGAGGTAGAGACATGTCAGGGTCTGCATCTGTAGGTAAATGCTCCTGCTGGTCCAGCCATTCTGTGGGAGATGACTGCCCTTGGGTAGGAGAGGAGCAGATGGGAGTTCCAGGACTCCATTCTAGCTGTGGGGAAATGTCTAGCATAGCTTGCGAGGGTACAGAGTTGTCACAGTCAGGGCATTGCTGAGGATTTAAAATAGGAATTGAAGATGCAGGATTTGATTGTTGAAAAAGCCCTGCACTATCCTGCATAAATTTTTGGAACATGGTAAAAAAATTAGCCATAGATTGAAAAGATTGGGTAGCAGGCGCAGGAGAGCCTGGCACTGAAGGAGACAGGGCTAATTTCTTTTCAGGCACCTGCTGCTCTCTTAGGCTTTGAAACTGCCTTTACCTACTGTGAGTGAAACGCTGTAGGCAAATTAGTGAGAGTCCGCAGTGGGGAGGAACACGAGGCAGCTGTCTGGTCTGCGGGAATCCCCTTTGAGATAGCCGCTACTGAAGCTGAAGCTTTTTTAGCGGGACATGCCATTGCAGCCGCCGACTTTGGAGAGTGGGTGTTCAGCCTCTGGACTGTTGGGATTTTTCTCTTGTACTTTTTCTTCTGCAGCGTCACCTGTGCTGAGTATTTCACAATTATCAGCTTAGGAAGTTGAACGCTATCCTCCCCCGCCGGAGCAGAAGCAGAGCCCTGAGGGGAGGAAGCTAAAATCAGCTGTTTTGCCGGCACAGAGCGGCATCGAAGGGGAAATGGCTGACATGAAGCCGGCAGGAGTCTTCATGGTCTTAATTGCCACTGAAAAATTGTCCGGAAATGCAACAGATAATAATAATAACAGTTTATATACCGCAGGGCCGTGAAGTTCTATGCGGTTTACAATGATTAGAAAGATGCTACAAATTGAGTGGAACATACATAGTTAGAGATTAGTGGCTAACAGTTTAAGGGATCAGTTTTTATGGGAGAGATTGTACAGATTCGTTACCTAGGTA
The DNA here is from genome assembly GCF_902459505.1 of Geotrypetes seraphini. NCBI lineage: Eukaryota > Metazoa > Chordata > Amphibia > Gymnophiona > Dermophiidae > Geotrypetes > Geotrypetes seraphini. The sequence continues at coordinate 78,498,560 of NC_047096.1, read as the reverse complement.
CTTCAAGAACAGGTATGTTTTTAGGTGTTTCCTAAATTCACCATAGTTATTTGCATGTATAATCAGTTTTTCCAGGTCTTTGCCCCATAAGGCTGCTTGATACGATAGACTATGTTGATGGTGTCTTTTAAATTTACATCCTCTAGCCGATGGGGAGACGAACTTCAGGTGTGTACTTCCCTTTTTTAAAAAAAAAATTCTTTATTCATTTTAAAACTTACATCAAGTGCACAGTAAGTATCAAACAAATATAATACATCACTTGAAAAATCTTCAATATCATATACCAAGAAAGATTTAACCCCCACCCCCCTCCCAGATTCATATATAACTAAAAAATACTACCTGAAAATAATATTTTATGACAGTCATATATATATTCTTAATGAAAAAACCAACCCCCACCCCAACTTCACATGTGTATTAAAATTGGGAAAAGTGTAACTTATTCATTATTATAATTTAATAATGGTCCCCACACATCCTTAAATTTATTATAATAACCTTTTTGAACTGCCAACGCTCTTTCCATTTTATACACATGACAAACAGAATTCCACCAAAAACAATAATTCAGTCTGCTACAGTCCTTCCAATTATAAGTTATTTGTTGGATGGCAACTCCTGTTAATATCATCAAAAGCTTGTTATTATTAGCCGATATTTGACATTTAGCTTTCATAGACATGCCAAATAAAATTGTGTCATAAGACAATGCTACATGATTCTCCAACAGGCAATTTATTTGATCCCAAATAGACACCCAAAAAGCCTTAATGAATGGACAATAAAACAATAAATGATCTAAAGTTCCAGCTTCAAGATGACAATGCCAACATCTATTAGACTTAGAGCAATCCAATTTTGTAAACGAACAGGGGTCCAGAGTGCTCTATGCAACAGGAAAAACCATGTTTGCCTCATAGACGCAGACACTGTACATCTCATCCTCCAAGACCAAATACGTGTCCATTGAGATGCATTAATTTGAGAAGGAGAAGAGGTCAGTTATATATTTAGGGGCTAGACCGGATAGTACCTTAAAGCAGAAACATTCCAACTTGAACTTCGCACATGCCTCCATTGGCAACCAGTGTAGGAGTTGGTAGGAAGGGGTTATGTGATCGGACTTCTTCAACCCAAAGATCAACCCGACTGCCGCATTTTGTACCAGTTGCAGTCTCTGCATGTTCTTCTGGGAGACTGCCAAATGGGCAACGTTACAATAATCGAGGTGGCTTAGTATTAGGGATTGTACCAGAATTCTGAATGATGAAGCGTCGAAGTATGCTTTAATGGACCTAAGTTTCCAGAGAGTAAAGAAACCCTTTCTGACTAGGGAGTCCACTTGGTCTTTCATGGTTAGGCCTTGGTCCAGTATTACCCCCCAGAACCTTCATTGTAGGTTGAATAGGGTAGCTGAGTTTGTTGATGCATAGTGGTGTTGTAGCGACAGGTGGGTGTGGCGAGGCTACAAAGAATTTAGTTTTTTCTGAATTAAGCTTCAGTCTGAATTCTGTTGTCTATTGTTCCATCAAGTTTAATGCTTCTGTTGCCATATGGGTAGTTTCTGAGTGAGCGGGGCTTAGAGCTCATGACTGAACATTCTGCCTGAACCGCTTGGTCTGAATCCAGTTTCAGTGTCCGCAGTGACTCTGAAATAAGGGAAGGCAGCTAGACTGAAAGCCTGCGCATTGCCTGGACATCCCCCAGGTCTCGGAACTCACTGTTCTGGGAATCCCCAAGCTCCACTAAGTTTGCCATGTCTGCGAAGGCTGCTGAGGAAACCTGCGATAGCAAAGGCACAGAAACAGAAGCAATGGCGGGCACCGGTGCTGGCTTTCTGGTACCCCAGCAAAGGAGAAATAGACATACTGGACTCCAAAGGTGGAGCAGACTGCTGCACAGGAGTCTGAGGGAGAGAAACAGGCATAGCCCTTTTTTCATAAAAGCCTGATCTGATGATCCACAAATTCCAGCGGAAAAAACCAAACACCAGCAGCAAGAGTCGCTCTGTGGGACTCAGACTTGTAATATTTATGAGACTTTTCCCGGGAACTGCACTTGTGTTTCGCATAAGTGCCCTGCATGTCCAAATTAGGCATCCCGGACGCTGCAATCGCGTCTCCAGTGGAATCAGAGGAAGGTAGGGCCTCTATGGAGGAGGGTAGTGTGGGATTCACAAACAGTTCACACCTCTTGTGGGCCACGGCACACATGATGCACAGCTGTGAATTTGTCAGCCTTCCACTGCATTTAGGGCATGAATCCATGCCATGCTGTTCTGAGGAGGCCATATGTGAAGTTTGGAGCAAACACGAAGCTTCTAAGTCCAAAAATACACTTTTTAAAACTTTAAAGAAAATCCAAGATGGCCACCGTGGGTGCTGATTTTGCCTTAAAATGGCCCGGGAACAACACAGGGAACCGCAAAAAACAGCGATTTTAGGATTTTATAGGTTGGGGGACCAGGGTATGCAGGGAAACCACCCAAACCCCGATTTCAGCACCCCCAAAATCGCCAAACTCAGAGACAGACAGACACCTCAGAGACATCTGCTGCAAAGCATTTCAATGGTAGCCAGCAATTATACAGTGCAAGCAAGGGAGATCAGTACCTCAGGAGCTGATAAAACTGGATTTTAAGGTCGTCTGACCCCTCACATTCCCTGCTACCTCAGATCACGACCACCAGGACCCTCAGAGAATTTAGGCAGCGAACTTCCACGGGATCGCAGCAGCTTGCGCTCTACCCCTCAGCGGACAAACCCAAGGAGAGATGGCTCCTAATCTGGAGACCCGATCTGATCTGCAAGGTATCTAGAGGCTTACTGCAGGTTCTGCTAACAGGACACCCCCAGAAGCAGACAATCTTTAAGGAAAAGTCTGCAATCTCCCGCTGAAGGATCACTCCCCCAGAGTGAATCCGCAACACTTGGGCAATACCCATGGCACAGAACAAAATAGACTAGGAATTGAGAAATAAAATCACGAGCAGAATAACTAGAAGTTCGCATCAAGGCTGCAGAAACAAACTGAGCTTAGAGGGGTGTGTCCTGAGGGATGACCTAGCAGAGGGGGATGGATTTATTTGTAAGTTCTGCAGCCAAGGCTAAAACAGATGCAAAACCCTATGGTGAAGCTTCCAGAGGCTATTGTCCAAGTAACAGGCATTCCATAAAAGGCTGACAAAATTTGAGAAGCTTTACATTGGGGGACCTGAGTCACCTTGCTTAACTCCAGACTGGAGAAAAGGAGATACATCTTCCATTGCCAGGTGCTTGCGTTTTGCTCCATCACTGCTCAGTTTCAAGGCCTTGAAGAACTGACTGGGGGCTGAGCCCGAAGCTCCCGTCCCTTCCTCCCGCATCCTGTGGCATGGAACATGGCCGCTCCTCAACCGGCAACTCTGCGCAACCAATGCAGGATCCAGGACTTGACTGCCTGGGAAATCCATCAGAGGCAGTCAGTTGACAAAACAAGCAGTTTGGAATAGAAAAAAGTTTTAAAATCAGATTGCAAAAAATCCAAGAAGGCCACCGTAAAAAAAAAATAACGCCAAAAACAGGCCTTTGGAGCCCATGCAAAAATAAAAAATTTTAGGGTTTTAGAGGAGAGAGACCCGAATACTAACCCCAGAGACCACTAAAACTCCAAATTTCAGACCCCACTCAATGATCTCCATAGGGAATAACAGGAGTACCCACTGTGACTTTAGATGTGTGAAGGTGGCTGTTAATCTGAATCAGCCTGGCTACAGGGAAATTGCTCATATCCTCAACCGTCGATGTAAATCTTCTGGCTGCCAGCCGAATGGACCACAGCCACCAACTCCCACCTCCAGGGTTCCTCACGTAGAGACGGAGGGAGAAATTATGCAGCTGGCTCCCTGATACCACTAGGGTTCTTACTTAGGGGCCATACAGCCTGCGCACAAGCCTCTGACTGAAACTGCAGGCGAGCCGTTCCCAGGGGGACAAACCCTGAAGGGATCCAAAGCAGGCTGGCTCTGCAGGAACTCTGAGAGATTGTCCTGGGAGCAGCTGTCCTCCCATATGGGACTGTATCTTTTTCCTGGCAGAATATGCCCGAGCAGGGGACCTCCGAGCACCAAAGCCACGAAAAACTTCAAAAATCCATTGGTAAGAATCAAAAACAATAAAGAAAAGACAGAGCAGAGCAAAACACACCTTCTGAGTTCGCTTGCAGAAGGAATAACCAAGGAGGATGATGTGCTCTACTGCAGAAGGGGAGGAGTTCAAGTTCTTAAAGGTATATCCTTCTGCATTTTGTGGGAAATTGGAATCAATAGCTCAAGTGCAAACTCCTGTGTATCCGCAACAGAAAGGGAAAATACGGGGCATGTAAGCAGAGACCATCCTGTGACATATGTGTGTGTGCTGTCCTAGGCTTCAAACTACACTGTGACTAACACATGCTTAATCTGCAGCATCTGATTCAGCCCTTTTATAATTGATGTCAAATAGTTTGGCACATCCTTGAGATATTAATGTGGTAGCAACACTCACCTTAACCTCTGCAGCCATTTTTTCAGTAGCAAATCCTTCAACAGACAGCTAAAAAAATATTTAACAAATTATTTCCAGATGAGAGAGTATATTTCTGCAGACTAACTCATTATACCCCGCCATTCTCCTCTAAGGGATCCTTCTGCACATTATACCCCCACCCCTCTCAATACACTAGGGCAGTGTTTGGGTATGTGGGCCACCTGTTGGGGGTAAACGGCCTGGCCACCGCCAGGGATCCCTGCCTGCTTCCCGCTGAAGCCCCCAGCGCTGGGGATCCTTCCCTATCTCTCTGTCTGTCTGCCCACCACCCCCAAAGCCGACATGCTCCATCCCCAGCAACTCCACGCAGGGACAGGCCATAGCGCATGCAGCGACTCACACGCTGCACACAGCCAGCCCACAAGCCTCCCACCCCACGTCAATTCTGACATCGAGGGAAAGGTTTGGTGGCAGGGTCGGCATCAAGGGGGGTGCAGTGGGCGGGCAGACAGGGAGGCATCCCTGGCATCGGCGGCAGCTTCGGCTTCAGTGGGGGGAAGGCAGCGATCCTCGGCAGCGCCTGCAGCTTCTGTGGACAGGTCGGCTTTGGGGGGAGGGGGCACAAACTCAACTCATGGGGGCACTAACTTGGGACATTGGAGGGAGGGAATAGAAAGGGAGAATTGATGGGCATGAGTGTGTGAGTGAGAGATGGTGCACATGGGGAAAGGAAGAAAGGAAAATTGGGCAGAGAGAGGAGTGAGGTAGAGATGCATGGGGAATAGAAGGATGAGAGGGAGAAATGTTGGATGTGGTGGTGGAGAGGGCAGATTGAAGGGGATGCAAGGGGGAGGAATTTTGGACATAGTGATGGAGGGAGAAATGTGGCATTGTGCTGGAGAGGGGTGAAAGATGGAGAAATGAGAATGAGGCTGGTGGGCAGTGGTGAAAAATGATACACATGATCCAGGGGACGAGAGAGGGAGAAATATTGGATGTGGCAGTAGAGGGGGTGAAAGAGATGCCTGGATCTCTCAAGACAGATGGACAGTGAGAGCGAGAGAGAGGGAGACATATTGCCAATAGGGGTGAAGGAGACAGGAAGAAAAGTTGGACTCATGGAGTGACAAAGAGAGAGATGTTGGTTGGGGAACAGAACGGGGTCTGGAGGAGAGGAAGCAAGAAGAGGCAGAATAAATAAATATTGAAAATGCAACCAGAGACTCATGAAATCACTACACAACAAAGGTAGGAAAAATAATTTTATTTTCAATTTAGTGATCAAAATGTGTTAATTTTGTGTATTTATTTCTGCTGTCTATATATTGCTCTATATTTGTCTATTTTTTCTATAATTGTTTCTGATTGCATATTTTAAAGTCATCTGCCCTGACCTTTTTGAAAAAACCCCGAATATAAATAATAATTAACATTTTCTGTGTGTACAGTGTGTTTTGTGTTTTTTAAATTTTGTGGTTACCATTATGTATTAATAAGATTATATTGTGTGTATATGAAAAATGGATGGAAGAAATTGCATTACAATTAGTACTATTATTATGGGGGTGGGGTCAGGGGCAGAGCTTAGGTGGGGGTACTCAGTTGTATTTGTTAGGCTTAAGGGGTACTTGGCGTGAAGAAATTGAGAAACACTGCACTATGGCATCAATCCATAGGACACTTCCTTACAACTCCCTCCCTCCCCCAAATTAAATTAAGGCATACCTCCCTGGGGTACCTCTAATAAATGCCCCCTCTACATGGCATCCCTGCCAAAGATACCTCAACCTCCCTTCTACCTGCCACAAAACCATTTCATCTCATCCAAGGCCACCTCCCATCACATACCTTTATCAATCTGGATATTAAGAAGCCACCCTGATAACGATTATGAAGCTCTTCCCAGTTGTCTTTCACAAATTTCCAGGCAGCATTTCTACCCTGTTTACTTGCTCCTGCCACACCTCCAATAACAGATACTGTATCCTGTGGACGCACCTCTTCCTGCGGAGAAGGTAACAAGTAGTCACATCTCAATCATGCCTAACTACTGATATGAACTTTAAGGTGTTCTGCATCTCTCCCCTCCTGGGGGTCTCACATCCCCACTCCTCTGCCAAAGTCGGGGACTCCTTTACTTCTCCACTCAAAATATTTAACTTATATCCTGTAAGACTTTTCCCTCTTCTATCCTACTCACAGACTGTGCTACATTTTTCTCTGTTGCAGTGTAAACTTGGTCTAACATTAAAAATATCTAAGATCTATAAACTATATACAGTCCTTTATCTTGCTAGAGTTTCATAGGAGCGAAAGAAGAACTATAGCAAATGCAATAATTGAATTCTTCAACAGAACATTTACACATCTGCTGTACATTCTCAACCTACTCCAGCTCCAAGGAGTACTCCCCCCCATTTGAGGGTACCCAGCTATCCGTTCATAACCATCCCACATTTCTTCCTCCTTCCATAGAAAATCTCCACTCTCTTCTCCCCTTCCATGAATACTACTTCTCATGTCCACAAATTACTTACTGAAAGTGCAAAAGTTAGAACTTTCTGAATAAGATCTGATGCAGGAATAGCTCCCAGAACCCTCTCAATTCGATTCTTCTCCTCTTGCATGTCTGCCTGTTTGTGCAGCTGCAGAAGAGAAACAGAAAAAAATAACCTTTCCTACTGTGCCACCAGAGAAACCCATTATCAGAGTGATGAAAAGAGAGCACGCAGCATTAATATTCCTGATAAAGTTCCAGTACCATGCCAGAAAACAAAGTTATTTACCGTAACAGGTGTTATCCGGGGACAGCAAGCAGCTATTCTCACATGTGGGTGACGTCATCCACGGAGCCCGGATGTGGACAGCCTCACAAGCAGACTTACTTGAAGAAACTCAGAAGTTTCGAGTCTCCTCAGTTCAGATAGCTAGCAGAGAAGCCAACCAGGGGAGGTGGGTGGGTTATGAGAATAGCTGCCTGCTGTCTCTGGATAACACCTGTTATGGTAAGTAACTGTGCTTTATCCCAGGACAAGAAGCAGGTATTTTCACTTATGGGTGACCTCCAAGCTAACCAGAATGGGATGGTGGGAGTGCTGGCAACTTAGGAGAATAAATTTTGTCATACTCTCTGGCCAAAATAGCCATCCCGTCTGGAGAAAACATCCAGACAATAATGAGAGGTGAAAGAATGAACCAAGGACCAGGTGGCAACTTTGCAAAGTTCCTCAACAGGAGTGGATATGAGGAAAGCTACTGAAGCCGCCATGGCTCTGACTTTGTAGGCTGTGATTCGACTCTGTAGATGCAGTCCAGCCTGGGCATAGCAGAAAAAGATACATGCAGCCACCCAGTCAGAAGTGGTACTCTTAGAAATTGGATGTCCCAACTTGTTTGGATCGAAGGAGACAAAAAGTTGAGGAGCAGATCTGTGTGGTTTGGTGCGTTCCAGGTAAAAGGCCAAAGCACGTTTACAGTCCAGAGTATGAAGAGCTGATTCTCCAAGATGAGAATGAGGCTTTGGAAAAAACACTAGTAGAACAATGGATTGATTGAGATGAAATTCTGAAACCACTTTAGGTAAGAATTTAGGATGAGTATGGAAGACCACCTTGTCATGATGTAAAACTGCGAAAGGTGGATCAGCAACTAAAGCTTGCAGCTCACTGACTCTTCAAGCAGATGTGAAGGCAATGAGAAAAACCACTTTCCAAGTGAGGTATTTTAGATGAGCTGTAGACATTGGTTCAAATGGAGGCTTCATCAATTGAGCAAGAACAACACTGAGATCCCAAACCACTAGAGGTGGTTTGAGAGAAGGTTTAACACTGAAAAGTCCTTTCATAAATTTGGAAACCACCAGATGATCAGAGAGGGGTTTTCCTTCAATAGGCTGATGAAAAGCAGCAATAGCACTGAGATGGACTTGAATGGATGTAGACTTGAGGCCAGAGGTAGATAAGTGCAAAAGATAATCCAAGACAGAAGCCAAGGAGGTATCTCATGGCTCCATGTTTTGTTTTGTTTTTTTTAATTGAAATTATTAATGTATCATAAGAACATAAGAAGTTGCCCCCGCTGAGTCAGACCAGAGGTCCATCTTGCTCAGCGGTCCGCTCCCGCGGCGGCCCATCAGGCCTAGTGCCTGAACAGTGGTCCCTGATTAATTTTGTAACTTACCTCTAATACCATCCCTATAATCTACCTTTACTCTTATCTGTACCCCTCAATCCCTTTGTCTTCCAAGTACCTATTCAAAGCTTCTTTGAACCCCTGTAGCGTGCTCCTGTTTATCACATCCTCTGGTAGCATGTTCCATGTATCCACCACCCTCTGTGTGAAAAAGAACTTCATGACATTTGTTCTAAACCTCTCCCCTTTCAATTTCTCTGAGTGCCCCCTTGTACTTATTGATCCCCTTAATTTGAAAAATCTGTCCCTGTCTATTTTTTCTATGCCCTTCATGATCTTGAAGGTTTCTATCATGTCTCCTCTAAGTCTCCGCTTTTCCAGGGAGAAAAGCCCTAGCTTTTTCAGTCTGTCAGTATATGAGAGGTCCTCCATGCCCCTTATTAGCTTAGTTGCTCTTCTCTGGACCCTCTCAAGTACCTCCATGTCCTTCTTGAGGTACGGCGACCAGAACTGAACACAGTACTCCAGGTGCGGGCGCACCATAGCACGATACAGTGGCAGGATGACTTCCTTTGTCCTGGTCGTGATACCCTTCTTAATGATACCCAACATTCTGTTTGCTTTCCTTGAGGCCGTGGCACACTGCGCCGACGCCTTCAATGTTTTGTCTACCATCACTCCCAGGTCTCTTTCAAGGTCGCTCACCCCTAGCGCTGATCCCCCCATTTTGTAAGTGAACATCGGGTTTTTTTCCCCTATATGCATGACCTTGCATTTCCCTATGTTGAAACTCATTTGCCACTTTTTGGCCCATTTTTTCAGTGTTGTCAGATCTTTTTGGAGATCTTCGCAGTCCTCCATGTTATTGATCTTGCGATATAGTTTGGTGTCATCCGCAAATTTAATAACCGCACATTTTGTTCCTGCTTCCAGGTTGTTAATGAATATATTGAATAGGAGTGGTCCCAGCACCGACCCCTGTGGAACTCCGCTCGTGACCCATTGCCAGTCTGAGTAATGTCCCTTTACTCCAACCCTCTGTTTCCTGTCCGCCAGCCAGTTTTTGATCCATCGGTGGACCTCCCCTTGCACCCCATGGTTCCATAGCTTCCTTAGTAGTCTTTCGTGTGGCACCTTGTCGAAGGCTTTTTGGAAGTCAAGGTAAATGATATCTATGGATTCCCCTTTATCCACCTGGCTGGTTATCCAAACAAGTATACAGGATATGGGAATTTACACAAAATATATAGAAATATTATTTCTTAATACAACTTAAATCAGTCATAGAAAATCAGAAATCCCATCAAGCCCACATCATTGAGGAGAAAGAATTATATTACATCTATAATAATAAAATGCTAAGCACACATGCGCACTCTCACCGCGTGTTCCCTGAGATCTGATCTGTTGGGATGTGCCGGCAAGAGTGCGCATGCGCGCTTACTACGTCACCACAGGCGACAGAGCTGCTAAGAAGATCACGCGCTGCAACTCCCTGCCCCTCCCACTCCACTCTGCACAGGGAAGTGGGGGGGATACAAATGCTGCTGCATAGGGGGCAGGGACAGACACAGATAGAAAGACAGACAGCGGGAGGGAGAGAGACAGAAAGAAAGAAAGACAGACAGACATATTATAGAACCCGTTAATATAACGGGCTAAAAGACTAGTAATAACATAAAATTTAGTAATCAATAAGGGATAACACCCTTAATTTTATAGAGGCATTTAACTATTTAAACTCATTGAAATTATCATAACCAAGAAAGGAAAATTCTACCCCAACTTACAAAAAGGGGGGTTACTAAGAATGTTAAAGAAAATACTCTAATTGAATAGGATCAAAAAATATGTAATCCTTATCCTTAAAAAATTATCCAACACTTACACGGAAATTTCAGAAAAAATGTGGCACCGGATTCCACTACCTTAGATTTCAAAGCTAAAAAAGCTTTTCGTCTAAGTTGGGTTACTCTTGCCACTCGTGGCTCCATGTTATGAGAGATGCACCACGTAGAAAATCTAGTCCATTTTTGGTGGTAATCCCTGTCTAGTGGCAGGCTTTCTGGAAGCCTCTAAAATGTCTCGAACAGGTTGAGAAAACTGAAGAGGAGTTATGTTGAGGGGTACCAAGCTGTCAGGTGTAGAAACTGCAGGTTGGGATGAAGTAGAGACCCTTCACTCTGTGTAAGCAGAAATGGAAAAACTAGTAGAAGGTATGGCTTCCTGCTGCTGAGTTGAAGTAGAAGGGAGTACAAAGGTTGTCTTGGCCACCGAGGAGCTATCAGAATAATGTTGGCATGATCGTTCTTCAGCTTGACCAGAGTCTTGAGAATAAGAGAGAATGCATACAGGAAGAGACTCGTCCATTCCAATAGAAAAGCATTGCCTCGAGGCAATGAGGAGAGTATATCCTGGAGCAGAACTGAGGCAGTTTGTGGTTGTGGGGGAGATGCAAAGAAATCTATCTGAGGAGTTCCCCATTGAGAAAAAATGTGATGAAGAGGCGAGGAATTGAGCGTCCATTCGTGAGGTTGCAGAAGACGACTCAATTTGTCCGCCAGACAGTTTTTCTACCCTTGAATGTAGACAGCTTTCAGGAATTTGTTGTGACGGATTGCCCAATTCCAAACCTTTAGAGCTTCTTGGCAAAGTGTGAGAGATCCCATTCCTCCCAGCTTGTTGACATAGTACATGGCGACTTGGTTGTCTGTCCAAATGAGGACTATCTGGTCATGAAGATGTTGAAAAGCTTTGAGAGCATTGAAGATCGCTCTGAGTTCCAACAGATTGATATGACACTGATGATCCGTGCTGGACCATCGAGGTGAGCCCCCCAAGCGTATGTCAAAGAATCTGTCATGAGGACCTTCTGATGAGGAGTAAACCTCTGGAGAGATTGGAAGAGAGCATCCACCAGGGGAGAGACTGTCTCAAGGAAGGAGTGACTGTAATGTGTCGAGAGAGCGGCTCACAAGCCTGCATCCACTGAGATGCCAGGGTCCACTAAGGAATTCTGATGAGGCGAAGTCTGGCAAAAGGAGTCACGTGAACTGTGGAGGCCACGTGACCTAGTAGTACCATCATGTGTCTCGCCGAGATTGAAGAGCAGGAAGACACTTCGTGACAGAGCTGAAGAAAAGCATCCAGACGTTGTTGAGGAAGGAATGCTCTGAGTTGGATAGTGTCCAGAACAGCGCCAATGAACTGTAGATTCAGAGAGGGCTGAAGATGGAATTTGGGAAAGTTGATTTCGAATCCCAAGCTTTGTAGGAACCACGTAGTCCGTTGGGTTGCTACAATAACCCCCTGAGATGTTGAATCTTTGATGAGCCAGTCATCCAGGTAGGGGAATGCCTGAAGACCATGGTTCCATTAAGCTGCTGCTACCACCACTAGGCACTAGGTGAACACTATGGGAGATGATGCCAGGCCATAGGGTGCACTCTGTATTGATAATGCAGATTCCCCACCCAAAATCTGAGGTATTGATGGGAGGTTGGATGAATGGGAATGCGAGTGTAAGCCTCCTTGAGATCTAGAGAACATAACCAATCGTTCTGATCCAAAAGAGGATATAGGGATGCCAGGGACAACATGCAAAATTTTTCTTTGACCAAAAATTTGTTGAGAGCCCTGAGATCCAGAATGGGCCGCAGATCGCCCGTCTTCTTCTGAACTAGGAAGTAATGGGAGTAAAACCCCCTGCTCTCCTGTTCCAGAGGAACTTCCTCGATGGCACAGAGATGAAGCAGAGCTTGAGCTTCCTGAAGAAAAAGGGCGATCTGAGATGGATTGGAAGGATACTCTCTTAGAGGAAGCTCTGGTGGAACCTGAGTAAAATGAAGAGAGTATCCTTCCTCGATTATTGACAACACCCAGAGGTCGGATGTAATGGTCTCCCATCAATGGTAAAAATGATGGAGACGACCTCCTATGGGGGGGAAGTGAGGACATAGACAGAACGATTGAGGTTATGCTGTGTTTGAGACAGTCAAAAAAGGCTGAGCAGCCTTAGGTACAGCAGAAGGCTGAGGTTTCTGTTGCTTCTGTTGCTGTTGTTTCTTGGAGGGTGCTCGAGTGTAAGGAGCCGCCCTTGGAGGATAACGCCTCAGGAAGAATGGAAGAGGCCAAGAAGGTTTTGCAGGAGATAGCTTTGGCTTTGGTCTGATAATTGAAGCAAAAGATTTTTCATGTTCAGACAACTTCTTGGTGGCGGCTTCTATGGATTCATCAAAGAGGTCATTGCACGCACAAGGAATATTAGTCAAACGATCCTGAAGTTAGGGAACCATATCGATAGTGCAAAGCCAGGCCAGACGGCGCATCGCTACAGAGAATGCAGTGACCCTCGAGGAAAGTTCAAAGGCATCATAAGATGACTGAAGAAGATGCAACCTGAGTTATGCCAAAGTGGCAATAACTTGCTGAAACTCTAAAAGCCTGTGTTGACCAAGGTCTTTAGAGAAACCAGTGAGTATATCAATAAAATACTTGAAATAAGTAGTAAAGATGAAATAATAATTTAAAACCCTGGAAGCCATCATCGAATATTGATAAAGACGACGGCCAAACTTGTCCATGGTCCTGCCCTCTCTTCCAGGAGGTATGGGAGCATAGACCCCGGAAGGATGACTCCTCTTCAATGAAGATTCCACAAAAAGGGATTGATGAGATAGTTGGGAGTTCTCAAAGCCCTTGCAATGTAGAGTTCTATACCTCGATTCCAACTTGCCTGGAACAGTAGGGATAGCATAAGGAGTCTCCAGGTTTCGTATGAAAGTCTGAGACAGAAGCCTGTTAAGAGGAAGCTTGAGAGACTCTGCAGGAGGTTGAGGCATACTGATTTCCTTCAATCCAGCGTCCAATTGAATCCACCAGAGCATGGCCTCGAGAGGGCCTCGATGATTTCAAAGCGCCTCGAGTGGAAAACAAAGACGAGGCCTCTCTGGAGTATTGGTATCACAGCGAATAGACAGACTGGGACGAGGCATTGGAATCAGCTGAGTCCTCGAGTTCTGCGATCGATGTCTTCAATTGAAGAGTTGGAGGCCTAGAAGAGCTGGAAGGCCTGGACGAGGTAGGCTTCTCTCTGGAAGAGAACCTGCGCCTCGATGAATGCCTCGATAAGGGCCTCGACAGCGACGAGAGTGCTGCTTGGAACAGGTCTTCTGTGAGGTCGAGACTTCGCGCTGTGCCTCGAAACGAGCAATGCCTTTGGAGAGGATATAGGGCTAGAAGCTGTAGACTGAACCCCATAGTGGTTTGGATCGAGGAATCTCGAAGCACTCCCAAAACTCGGCTCCTTGTATGCAATATGAGGATTCCAGTCAAGACACTCGCAAAGACTCGACTCCTTGCATATAGAGTGTGCAGATTCCAGATCAGACACTCCACAAAGACTCGACTCCTTGCATAGTATGTGTAGATTCTAGACAAGACACTCGCAAAGACTCGACTCCTTGAATAGAGTGTGTAGATTCCAGACCAGACACTCGCAAAGACTCGACTCCTTGAATAGAGTGTGTAGATTCAGCTCAAGGCACAGACAAGGACTAGACCTCTTGTGAGCCTGCTGAGTGCCTAGGCTGGACTGCAGGAAGCAGATTCGAGGCAGGACAGTATTTGCTCAGTAACTGAACAAATTCCCACTCTAGAATGGACTGGATGCAGCCTGCAATTGTGGATCAGAGTCTGAAACTGGACCACTTGCTGAGTCTAAAGGCAGAGGACGCATGCTTCGACTTGGAGGAGTAATGCTTGAGGATCACTGCCAGAACCGTCTGCTGAGGTATCTGACTTGAGGGAAACTCAGGAGAAGACTTGGCAGAGTTACTCGAGGTTGAGGACTTTCCAAACGAGGAAGGTCTGATGAGACTCGAGGTCAGAGTTGTGGAGGCAGGAGGACACCCCGCAGCAGGCTTGCCCAAGTCAGAGGTCGAGGTCGAGGGTATAGCAGGTTTCCATACTAAAAATCTTCTCCACTTGAACTCGATGACATTTGAGGGCTCACACTGGCTACACATCTTGAAGCCCGTGACCGGTCGGGACATAGAAGAAAAAATAGCCGCCGCAAAGTCGAAGTCCACAGGCTGAGGGAATGCGGCAGGTCCTACCAGTCAGCCGACGAAAATAAAACTTTTTTTTTACACAATAACTAAAAGAAAAACACAGCAACCCGGTAATAAGTAAAATAAAACACGGTGAGAAGGCACGAAGCAAACTAAGTTCAGCACAAAGCATCAAAGACAGACTTCTCGGCTCCGCGGAAAACTGAGAACTGAGGAGACACGTCCTGTGCTGGGAGGGAAGGCACTCGCGCATGCGCGGTGCGGCAGACTCGAAACTTCTGAGTTTCTTCAAGCAAGTCTGCTTGCGAGGTTGTCCACATCCTGGCTCCGTGGATGACATCACCCACATGCGAGAATAGGCTGCCTGCTTGTCCTGGGATAACTGTAATATTAGGCCTTTACAAATGAAATCACATTCCCTTGTTATAGGCTGACATTCCAGGCCATTTTTTTTGTCTGTAAGATCTTTAGAGACACACATTGATCTGGCTGAACAAGCTGGAATTATGGAAAAGCAAAGATGAGAAAGAAACTTACCTTTAGCATTGTATCTAATGTGGCGACATCACCATGTTTCAAAACAGTCACGTATACCTAATGATGACAAAGCTACAATTTAGTGGCGTGAGACACAGAAATGTAGAAAATGGTTAGCAGATGTTTATGTTTATTTAAGATTTGAAGAAGTATATGACATATTTGGTATATCCATCCACAGAAACTACTAAGCTCTACAATCCTTTTCTCTCTCTCAGAAATCCTCTGTGCTTGTCCCTAACTTGGGATCTAGCTACATACTTGGGACCTGGGATAGCCACTGTTGGAACAGGATACTGGGCCTGATGGACATTTGGCCTGTCCCAGTATGGCAATTATTGTGTTATGTAAGAACATAAGAATTGCCGCTGCTGAGTCAGACCAGTGGTCCATCCTGCTCAGCAGTCCACTCACGCAGTGGCCCCTAGGTCAAGACCAGTGCTTCAAATGAGTCCAGTCTCACCAGTTTAGCATGCTTTTTTAAAATTTGGATATCATCATTTCCACCTTCTCTACTGTGAGGCTATTCCATGCATTCACTTCTCTTTCTGTAAAGGAATATTTCTTTAGCTTACTCTTGACTCTATCACCTTTCAGTCATGCTAAGACTCCCTCACTTCAGAGCCTCCTGTGTATTTACACCACAGGCATTTAAATGTCTATCTTACCTCCCTTTCCCATAGAATACACTTAAATCCTTAAATTTGTCTCAAACCAAATCTGTCCTGTTCACATCTTTTTGAAGGCATGACCTCCAGAATTGCATATCGTATCTAAATTATATCTCAGCAGAGACTTATACAGAGTTACCAGAATCTTCTTCCTACTGACCATCATCGACCTATGCACCCAAACATCCTCTGTTGCCTTTTCTACATGTTTGACCACTTTAAAATCATTAAACACAATCATCCCCAAATCCTGCTCTTTACCCCCTGTACAGTATTGCTCTCTTGGGCTTTTACAGCCCAAACGCTTGACTCTACCTTTTTTAGCTGCAAGACTCTAGAACAGTGATTCATAAACCTGATCTTGGGATCCCCAGCCAGTTTGATTTTCAAGATATCCCTAATGAATATGCATGAGGCAGATTTGCATGCCAGTCACCTATATTATATATAAACTAGTCTTTAAGCCCGTTACATTAACGGGTGCTAGAATAGATGTGTCTTTCTCTCTCTCTCTCCTTGGCTGCTTTCTGTCTGTCTTTCTTTCTTTCTGTCTCTTTTTCCTCCACTGTCCACCACCACCCCTTGCCAGCTCCCCCTGTCCAGCAGCACTTCTTCTGTGCTCCCCCTGTCCCTCTTCCCTTTCCCCCGGTCCATCAGCACCTCTTCCGTGCTCCCCCTGTCCCTCTTCCCTGCTCCCCGTTCAATCAGCACCCCTTACCTGCTCCTCCCTTCATTCATGCTGTGCCTCAACTAGGTGCCTTCCTCCAGCAGATGTCTTACCTACTGGCTCCCACCTGGCCATTTTATGCGGCCCGCAGTGCAATGCGCATTTTCATTGCCGCTTCCAGTGTTATTTTCTGGCTGGCTCCCTCTTCCTCACTGCCGCAGTATGCAAAAAGCCACGGGCAGCTGCTCCTCACGCGTCCCGCACCTATTCTGGAAGCCTTCCCTCTGACAATGACATCAGAGATATGGCTTCTGGTTCAGGCGCAGGATGCACGTAGGAGCCACTGCCTGTGGCTTTGTGCACACTGCGACAGTGAGGAAGAGGGAGTTGGCCAGAAAATAACACTGGGGTGGCAATGAAAATGCCGCATTACACCGCGGGCCGCATAAAATGGCCAGGCGGGCCGCATTCATCTCGCAGGCCTTGAGTCTGACACCTGTGCTCTAGACCACAGTTCTTCAACCGCCGGTCCGCGGACCGGTGCCGGTCCGCGAAGGATTCGGGTCCCCAGCCACAGCAAAAGTGCCGGCATCAGCTGACGTGCAACTTCCTGTTGCAGTCGCTAGGCCGACACTCCTGCCTTCCACCTCCTACTCCTGCCGCGTATGTCTCCGCACCCTCAAACAAGCAGGGGCAGCTTTGTGTGCTTTTAACTTCAGCACACAGCTGCCCCTAAGCAGTATTTTAGCCACGGTTTCATGAGGCAGCCTCGGGGCCTTTGATAGGCCGGACCACATCGCATCATCAAAGCGGGCCGGCCTACCAAAGGCCCCCGAGGCTGCCTCATGAAACTGCGGCTAAAATACTGCTTGGGGCAGCTGTGTGCCGAAGTTAAATGCACACAGAGCTGCCGCTAGCCTACATAGAGGAAACATTTGCTGGAGAGGGAAGGAGGGAAGGGTGTAGGGGTGCTCCTGGACAAGGGAGGGGAAAGGGCTACTGCTGACAGGGGAGAAGGGGAAGGGATGAGAATTACTGTTGGATAAGAGGAGGAGGAAAGGGAGAAGGGGTACTCCTGGACAAGGGAGGGGAAGGGGCTACTGCTGACAGGGGAGAAGGGGAAGGGATGAGAATTACTGTTGGATAAGAGGAGGAGGAAAGGGAGAAGGGGTACTCCTGGACAAGGGAGGGGAAGGGGCTACTGCTGACAGGGGAGAAGGGAAAGGGATGAGAATTACTGTTGGATAAGGGGAGGAAGAAAGGGAGAAGGTACTGCTGGACAGGGGAGGAGGAACATTGGAAGGAAACAGCTGGCAGGGAGATTAGAGGAGGGGAAGGAGTCAGGATGGAATGGAGAGATCAGATGAGGGAAAGGGGAGAGACAGAGGAATGACAAAGTAGAAAGAGATTGATGCTGGGAAGGGGGATCAGATGAAAAATAAGGAAAGAGGGACAAAGATGCTAGATCTGGTGTAGGAGAGAGGGGCTTAGAAAGAATGCAGATACCATATGGAAGGGGGAGGGGTAGAGGGCAGACAGTGGATGGAAGAGGCAGATGCTGGATTGAAGAGAGTGAAAAGAAGATGAAAGCAGAAACCAGAGACGACAAAAGGTAGAAAAAAATAATTTTATTTCTATCTTGTGATTAGAATATATCAGATTTAAAATATGTATCCTGCTAGAGCTGATGTTAGACATAACTGGGGAGTGCAAAGCCCAGGCAGTGCGTCTTTAGCTTCCAGCTGGCTTAGGGCTCTCTCTGACCAGGAGGCAGTTGCCCTAGTTCCACTCCCCTAACACCATTCCTGCCATGTGTGACTGTGGTATTCTGTTAGCAAGATATTTGTGTAGTATTCTGTAATAATTTGGCTTATTCAGTTTTCTTGATAGTAGAGGGGATATATGTGAAGGGGAGGAGAGATGGGAATTTTGTTGATCCTTGCCCTGTATTATTTATATTTATAAAATGACAATTGTACAGAATATTGTTTCTTTTTATACTTTAATAAAATATGTTCAATATAAAATCATAACTATTTGAGGCTTGTGCGGATGGGATCAGATGATTAATGGGACCGAGCTCGCGGGGGATGGGGCGGCAATGGGGTTTTTAAAAATTAAAGTCTTATTAGTTTGCCGGTCCACGAAATAATTATTTTATTTCCGCCGGTCCATAGGTGTAAAAAGATTGAAGAACACTGCTCTAGACCATTCATTAATCTTTACTCCAATATTTGCAATTTCAAATTTTGTAAGACATGAAATCATCCAGTACTAGAACTTTCATACAGGATTTGTTGCTACAGTTTCCCCCTCACTCTCCTTCCTCACTGACATTTGAGATCAAGAGCCCATAGAAAGCTTCATGTTAAGCCTGGCCAAGTAGCCCAAGAGTATTGACAGCTAAACTTTTATGATACCATATGTGTAATAAAAGAATCATATGATTCAATTTTTTTTTTGGGGGGGGAGGGGAGATTTATGTGCCTATTAGATTAGTGACAAATCATCAATAGTATAAACATTTTTGCCAAATTGGGATTGCCGCAAAACTATTAACTGCACATGACCTGGTAACATAAGAACATAAGAAATGCCGCTGCTGGGTCAGACCAGTGGTCCATCCTGCCCAGCAGTCCACTCACGCGGCGGCCCTCAGGTCAAAGACCAGTGCTCTAAATGAGTCCAGCTTCACCTGCGTATGTTCCAGTTTAGCAGGAACTTGTCCAACTTTGTCTTGAAACCCTGGAGGGTGTTTTCACCTATAACTGACTCCGGAAGAGCGTTCCAGCTTTCCACCACTCTCTGGGTGAAGAAGAATTTCCTTACATTTGTACGGAATCTATCCCCTTTCAACTTTAGAGAGTGCACCTCCTCCCTCTGCAATCCCCTCCGGAGTCACCAGCAATGACATTTCCTCCTCTCTCAGCTGCTCCCGAGATCCCTCCACACGAAGGCCAGCCGTTGCTTCTCTCGGAGGAGGAGGAGGAGGGTCAGGTCCTGAAGGGCTCAGCGAAGTCTCGCTGTCCAAGCTGGGCTACGGATACGCCCAACGCCGTCGGGACTGCAAATGCTGTTATTGCAGTCTAACGCGGTGTCAAAGTCACGGACAGAGGGAGAGGGATATTCCTCTGCCGTCCCCTCCTTTTAGGCATCAGAAACAGTATGTAACTAAAAGTTTTCAAGGAAAATTTAGAGTAGGAGCCTCGACACACGCGTCCACTCTCTTCGCCATCTAGTCCACTTGTATTGGACTTACTTGTTTTTAACCCCATCCTTTTGTTTCTCCCTTTGTACCTCACTTTCCTTTAACTATTGTATCTCTTCCCTTCTTAACATTTGTACCTGTTTGTCCAGTAGTGTGCCTTATCTTTTGTTAAGTTAGGTTAATTGTATTATCTGTTTTACCCTACTTTTAATTCTACAACCACCTTGAAAATAAATAAGGTGGTATATCAAATCAATAATAAACTTGGGGGAGAAAATATTTTATCTGAGGTGCCAGAAGTGGTGGACTATACCTGCCCAGGACTGCAGCACTCACCTAACAGCCTGAGTCAGAGAGTCGGGAGCAGATCTCTGCAGGCACTTGCGGGGATAACTGCCCTGACGTCACGCGGGTCCTTTCATTGCCAGTGAAAGGGACGCTGCGACTGTGGCGCGCGGCCGCAGGGCGTGGCCAAGGGGCGTGCCCTAAGGGGCCAGCCCCTTGGAGACTCTGGGAGACTCGGGAAGCAGCACTAATTGTATGTATTCTTGAATTACTATGGGGAAAAGAAAGGGGAAACCAAAAGTATCAACACCTAATTTGCCTGGTCCCATAGAGAGACACCTTGTTTCAACCAGTGCCTTGGGCCAAAGTCAGGGAGTTGACTCGCTATCAGGGGCATCTCTTAGTCCCCCAGGAAGAACTCCACCGCCTCCACCAAATGTTCCAGTAGGTTTGGATCCTAATTCAGGTTCCAGTTCTCAACCTGTTGGAGTACCTGTGCAACAGGTGTTGTCCTCATTAATTTATGGGGCCATACCTAAAGCCTTATCATTTCAAGATGAGGCTTTACTAGCAAGAGACTCCCAGGTAGAGCCACAGGAGGTTACGCTTAAAGATTTATGGCAAATAAATATTAGAATGGAGGGGTTATTAAAGTCAGTGGTGACTCAGGATGTAAAATTTTAACAGGAGGTGATTGATAAGTTGGAAAATGTTGATTCTAATTTGAAAATTATGGAAAAATGTATTAGAACAACTGAGTCTCATGTGGTTACATTACAAGCAGTGACCTCAACAACAGTTAAAGATTCTCATATTATTCATATGAAATTTGAGAAAATGGAAAATTTTCAAAGGGCAAAAAACCTATGGTTAGTTAATTTCCCAAGAACTCAATTATTATCCTCAGAAATATTGATTCGGAAATACTTTAAGGCAGGGGTGTCCAATGTCGGTCCTCGAGGGCCGCAATCCAGTCGGGTTTTCAGGATTTCCCCAATGAATATGCATGAGATCTATTAGCATACAATGAAAGCAGTGCATGCAAATAGACCTCATGTATATTCATTGGGGAAATCCAGAAAATCCGACTGGACTGCGGCCCTCGAGGACCGACATTGGACACCCCTGCTTTAAGGAAACATTGGGCTTAACTGACGCAGAGAATTTGCCCATAACTAATTTATATTACATTCCTCAGAGAAAGAAAATTCCCATAGAAATGGGTGTAGACCAGTTGGAACAAATTGATTTTGATTTAACTGGTTTTTTGGAGGATTCTCAAGATAGAATTCAAACTAGATCTACCCTATTGATAACATGTGCAAGAGAAATTGATAAATCTTTAATAATGAAAGCTTATTTTCGGAATAAGCAAGTGAAATTTTGTGCAGATAATGTACTGATTTTTCCAGATGTGGCCCAAGCCACGCAATTGAGGAGAAAAGCTTTTTTAGCTTTGAAATCAAGAGTGTTGGCTTTGGGAGCCACCTTTTATTTAAAATTTCCCTGTAAATGCTTAATTAAATTTAAAGATACTGAATATGTATATTGGGACTCGATTCAGTTGGAACAATTTTTACAACTTAATGAAGTTAGTTAAACATCACGTGAATTAATATTTGGAGTTTAAAGTATTGATGCACCATTAATGTTGATCTTTGATCAAGGATTATATTGATATTGATTGATTTCTTTAGATTATTAGGATATTTTCTCCCATTTATGTGGACTTGAGGAGTTAGTGAGATGTCTTATGTTAGTAATAGTTATGTTTTACTTGTGATTTTCCTTTCTTTATTATTATCTGTATAAATGATAATGATGAAAAACTTGATAAATAAATTTAAAAAAAAAAAAAAAACTTGAAATATATGGAGGAACAACTTTTTTTTTTGCTGCTTTACAAATGTAAATTGGTGCCCATGAAATTACCACTCATCTGGTACAATGTGCTCTCAACCCTAAAGGAGACCACTTCCCCCTAGAGAGTTGCGCGGGGACAGAAATCCCACCCGTCCCCGCCAAAATCCCACCCGTCCCCGCGAGGAATCCCCTCCGTCCCCACCCGTCCCCGTGAGGAATCCCCTCCGTCCCCACCCGTCCCCGCGAGGAATCCCCTCCGTCACCATCCTTCCCTATAAACTTCAGAAATAGTTATTTTATTTAATTATGCTACTGAATTAAAGGCTCTGGTAGAGACCCATTTACAAATAAGCAAAGAGACTTTATTAATTTGGAAATATTAATTGGGAAGAATACATACTTTGTAAATGGGTTTCTACCAGAACCTCTAATGTAAATATAAAATATAAATACTCAGCTGATGAGAACCCACAAACTGTCAGCTGAGGACTTCCTTTGCAGTTGGCCGGGGGTCCCTTTTGCCAAGCTTGGCAGGCAGCAGTAGCGTCCCTGAGTCACAGATGCTGGCACCTCAGTGGCTAATGGATGCTGCCAGCGACTGCTGCGCTTGGTGGAGGGGAGTTCTGGCCGTCTCTAGAGGAGGTCCTCTGCTGGCGGTGCATGGGGATCCCCACCAGTCACAGCAAGGGTCAACAAGTACTTCAACACTGTAGAAATAAAACCAGAAATGCATTTCCTTTTCTTTTGAACACAAAACAAAGACATCTGCCATATACATTTCCCAAAGCTAACATATTTTAGTCAATAAATTCCGTTTTTTACCTTTGTTGTCTGGAGACTTATTTTTCCATAAAGTTGGTCCCAGTTTCTTTTTTCCGCTTTCCCATCTTCTGTAAATTCTTCTGTTGCTGTCCATTGGTTCCCCCTACCATGGTCCAGCATTTATCTCTTTCTCATCTTTCGTGCCTGCCCACCAGCCCCATGCCCAACATTTCTCCTTCTATCACCCCTCTTCAACACTATGCCACATCTCTCCCTCCATTCCCTTCACCACTGTCCAATATTCCTCCCTCTTGCATCCCTTTCAATCTGTCCCATTGTTCCCTTGCCACATTTCTCACTCTCATCTTTTTCTTCCCTATCACATTCTGTACCTTCCTCCCTATGACCAAAAATTCTCCTCTTTCTTCCATTTGCCGTGTGTACACAACCATCTCTCTTTCCCGCTCATTGACACACCCACACCCAATTCTCTCTTTCTATTCCCTCCCCCACCTCAGCATCTCTTTCCCTCCCTTCCTCTCTCCCCAGTTCATGACTTCTGTGTCCAAAAATGCACTCCCTTCCACCACTTCATTCGAGTTCAGATAACAGCAGGGGTTGGAGGCAGCCTGTAGCCGACCCAGAAGTCTTCCCCCGAAGTCAGAGCTGACATCGGAGGGAAGGCTTTGCATCTGGCGGTGGCTGAGGTGGCTGGCGATGGCTGAGGTGTCAGATGGGAGGGGGTAGATACTGGATGTAGGAGGTGAGAGGAGAAGACTGTAGATAGAAATGGGGAGGAATCAGACACACTGGATGAAAGGGGAAAGATAAGACAAGCTGGAATGCCTGGGGAGAGAGAAAAAGACAGATGATGGATGTAAAGAAAAGGAGAGGGGAGGAAGACATTGAATGGAAAGGAGGAGAAGGGGAGGATACGGATGGAAGGGAGGAAAGAGAAAGATGGAGCAGACACTGAATAGAAGGGGGAGAAAGAGAAATGAAGCAGATGCTGGGCTGAAAGGGGGGGAAGATGGGCAGATGCTGGATGGAAGGGGGAGAAAGAAGGTTGGATGATGGATGGGATGACAGAGGGGCAGAAAGGAGGAAGAGAGGAGACAGATCAGATGCTGGGCAGAAGCAGCAGACAGAGGGAAAGATGCTGGATGGAAAGAGGAGGAGGGGCAGATGCTGGATGGAAAGGGACCTCAGGTCAGCATCTGAATGTCCATGCAAGTCTACAAGGGTCCAAATGGCGCCACACACTGCTAGACCCTCCCCCCCCAGTCCATTGTGCTTTCTAGAAGCCAGTATTGTGGTGCAGCCTGGTCCCTGCTAGGTTTTCTCCCCCTAGATTGGGACAGACTGTGCTTTTGCCAGCAGAGGCAGAGTGGTGAGCCTGCACGATGGCGCAAACTAGCCCCCCTCCCCACCCCGCCCCACTCCACCCCACCCCACAAGTGTCCTCCACCCAGAACAGGACCGAATCTGGGTTCCCAGTGGCTGAGCAGTGAGCCTACCAAGGCATCCCCTACTGAGAATGGAACCAACTCTGCATTCCCGGCCTTTGTATGAGGGAGGTCTGGTGCCCCAGAGTAAGAAGACTTAGAGCAGGGGTGCCCACACTTTATGGGCTTGCGAGCTACTTTTATAATGACTAAGTCAAAATGATCTACCAACAATAAAATTTTTAAAAAAACACAAAGCACAATGAAAGGCAGAGAAAATGTTAATTATTCATATTCCGGGTTTTTTCAAAGAGGTCACGGCAGATGACTCTATGCAATGTCACCTCGGTAACAAAATACAAAAATAGACAAATACACCCCTCCCTTTTTACTAAACCACAATAGTAGGTTTTAGCACAGGGAGTTACGCTGAATGCCTCGCGATGCTCTCAATGCTCATAGGCTCCCTGCGCTAAAAAACAATATTGCGGTTTAGTAAAAGGGAGCCATAGTGCAAAATATAGACAGCAGATATAAATTCTCAAAACAGACACATTTTGATCACTAAATTGAAAATAAAATAATTTTTCCTACCTTTGCTGTTTGGTGATTTCATGAGTCTCTGGTTGCACTTTCTTCTTCTGACTGTGCATCCAATCTTTCTTCCTTTCTTTCATCCTCCTGTATGTTTCCTCTCCTCCAGACCTCATTCTCTCCCCCAACTTTTTCTTTCTGTCTCCCTGTTCCCCCTTCTTTCTGTCTCCCTGTCTGCCCCTTTCTTTCTTTCTTTCTTTCTCCGTGCCCTCCCCCAAGCCACTCGGTTTGCTGCCACCGCCATCGGGGAATAGCCCCCAAGCCACCGCTGTCCCAAGCTTTCCCTGCAGAAGCGTCGCACTGACCA
Organism: Geotrypetes seraphini; assembly: GCF_902459505.1. Lineage (NCBI taxonomy): Eukaryota > Metazoa > Chordata > Amphibia > Gymnophiona > Dermophiidae > Geotrypetes > Geotrypetes seraphini. The sequence goes on along the minus strand of NC_047096.1, from coordinate 78,473,508 downwards.
GCATTCCGCTCCCTGACGTCAATTCTGACGTTCGAGAGGAAGTTCCGGGCCAACAAGGCATTTCTCCTCATTCCATCCAGGCTGAGCCCCATCTCTCCTTGATCCAGCATTTCCCTTCTGTGTTTGTCAGAATTACCATTCCACCTATTTTCCAGCATCACCCTTCTTTGTGTCCATCTCACCTATATCCCTATCTCACCACTTTTTCAGAATCTTCATTTGTCTCTGTCCTTGTCTTTACCCCATGTTCACCATTTGCCCTTTCAATGTCTTTATCTCCCCCCCCCACACTTTTTCAGCATTACTTCTATGTCTCTATTTCACCTCCTCTTCATGTCCCCTCTGTATCTCTATCCTTATTCAGTAGGTCCTGCTTACCCTTTCTCTTCTTTGTGTCACTATCTCCATTTTCAGCTTTCCCCCCTTTTCCTTTGTTACTGCACCCGGTAGCCAGAATCTTTCCACCCTCCCTCCACTCCGGCCCAGCCCAGTATGAAATATTTCCTTTTGTTTCCCTCCCCTCTCTCTTCTCCTCCCTCACCCACGAGCCCTGCATCTGGCCCTCTCCCTTCTACCTGCACCTGGCAACACCCCCCTGCTCTGCGGTTCTCTTCAGCAACTCGTCAGCAGCGGTGATCAAGACAAGGTGCCGACATCGAGGCCTTCCCTCTACGAGTCCCGCCTTTGTGGAAAAAGGAAGTTGAAACAAGCGGGACTCGCAGAGGGTAGGCCCCGACGTCAGAAGCTTGTGTCGATCGCTGCTGCTGAGTTGCCGAAGAGAGCCGCGGAGCAGGGGGTGTAGCCGGAAGCAGGTAGAAGGGAGAGGGAGATAGGAAGGCTGTAGAAGCTCCGGAGCATGACACCGACCCCGGCCAGGATGATTTCTTTTTCAGGCTGCTGCTGCTGCTGCCACCCCCCACCCGAAATGACAAAAACAGCCTAATGCCCGCGTCGGCATCTTTGACATCGGGGGGAGGAAGGCTGATAGGCCCGGTAGATCGGGACGGCAACACGAGTCTATCACGGAGCACGGGATGGGCTCTGTGATCGACTCACGTTGTCTTCCTGAACTACCGGTTGATCGCGATCGACGTGTTGGGCACCCCTGACTTAAAGCCATAGCGCACGAGAGAGATTCTCACGGGGATGAAAACAGCCTACCTAAATTCTGGCGATGCAGGCATGCAGCTTACAAGTCCGGCGTCGTGGCGGAAAATAGCCATGCTGAGCAGTGAGCTCAGCACGTACACAGATGAAAGCCTTGCTTGCTGATTGGTCCGGCGGCACGATTCTTGGATGTATATAACAATTGGCACTGATGGAGTGTCAACAAACAGAAAATGAAGTGCATGGTTGATGTCACGCGCTTGAGGAAGTGCAGAAGGGACTAATCTATCTCTAAGGTTCAGATTCCTTGTGAGTGCAATTGTAGGCCTTGCATCTCTAAAACACTGATGTAATTTTAAGATGCGCTAGTTGTCTATAATGATCCATTTCACCTCACCTGAGAGATGTGAATGTCTAAGAACGCAGGTAAAATCAGGTGGTTTGAGATCCCTGTCAGCAACATGTGCTGAATGAGAGACACTGCAGACAGAGCTGAGAACAGCTCATAGGGAGATCCTTTGTCTCAGTGAACTGAAAATCTGGATTTCAAGTCTTCTGATTGCCCCACCAGTCTAACCACCACGGCCAGAGACCTCCGCCACCCTCGGACACGCCACGCAGATGCCTGGTGGAGGAATACAGTCTGGCTCCGATCCCAGGTGCACTTCCATGGAACCGCTCAGCCTGCGTTCTACCCACTAGCAGACAAACCTGGGGTGAGCTAGCTCCCAAGGGAACGGTCCCCAAGTCCCGTTCTGATGAGCAGGCTGTCCAGGGGGCTTACTGATAAGCAGGGAGCTCCCTAGAAGCAGTCTTTTTCCAAAGGTCTGCGATCTCCTGCAGTCAAGGATATCCCCGCAGGGAACCTCCACAGCATGAGGGTGAAAACCGCAAATGCAAAATACTGAAAATATGCAAAATTAAACACGAGCAGAAAATATAAGCTCCTATAGTCTGGCTTGTAGGAAGAATGACTGAGGAACTGAGGCACTGACACAGTGATGAGGTATGAGGAGGAGGGATTTAAGTCTGAAATTTTGAGGCTTCCTACAAAGTCCTGGCGGGTAGAATGAAATAACCCAATGGTCCCGGATTAAAGTGGGATTGTTCAAGAACCATTAACTCTGCACTGCACTAGGAAATTGTTAAGGAGAATATCCAGTCATCTATCTAAGGCCTTAGATTAAGTGGGGATGGGCGGACCCGCTATGCCTAAGGCCTGATTGGTCCAGGCTTCTAGAGCCTGGGCCAATCAGGCCTTAGGCTTCGGCGGGATGGGCCGGGAAGGGGCGGGCCCGCCTCATTTCGACGAGGCGTGCCTGCTTGCTCGACGTGCAAGACCCATCTGTAAGAACAGGTTTGGTGGAGTGGGGGTTGTTAGCACCGGGGGGGGGTGCGTCTTCGGGCAGGAGGGATTGGGCACCCTCCTGCCAGCGACCGATATTGTCGGGGGGGGGGGGGAAATCGGTAATGTCGGGGGAGGACGGTCGGTAGTGTCGGGAGGGTGCATCTTCGGGCAGGAGGGATTGGGCACCCTCCTGCCAGCGATCGGTAATGTCGGGGGTGGGGGGGGGCGGTCGGTAGTGTCGGGGGGCGGTCGGTAGTGTCAGGGAGGGGGGTGCGTCTTCGGGCAGGAGGTTTGGGCACCCTCCTGCCAGCGATCGGTCAGGGGGCCACGGCCCGCTATACTTATAGTGGCAGAGAGATCCCTTGCCGCGATAAGTGTAGCGGCCGTGTCTAGTTTAGGCCGATTCTGAATAAGACGCCTCTCCCGGGTGTTCTATACAGAATCAGGGCCTAGGTGTCTTGCGGGCCTCGCCTTCAATATAGGTGGCCTGCCTGGGGAGCATTTTTTTTTTAAAAAAACGTGCATCCCGATTGGCTGATTAGACAGCTGTAGGACGTCTACAGCTGCCTAAAATCGGGACGCACTTTTAGAGAATCAGGCCCTCTATGTACAGTTTGTTTTTTATTTTAGTTTCAGTTCAATAAAATAATTTAAATAATTTAACTTAATTGTTCAATATAATTTGATATCATTTTCAAAAATTGCTTGCCTTTGTGCCCCCCTCCTTCCCGTGCTAGCCCAGCCCAGCCCAAATCAACTACTAATTAGAACACATCATGACTTGCACATCTGCTTCTCTGGCTTAGAGGAAACACCGATTTAAAGATATAAATGTTTTACTGATTTTCCCTCCAGGTACAAACTCTTTGGGGAGAAATACTTCTACTGTGCATTTACAGAGCTTTCAAAACATTCGTGATGCCATTCGTTATGCAATCACCCATTCTCTCACTCACAATAAGCTAGTGCTTTCATATGATCGCAGTCTCTCCCCATCTTGAATGTCCTTTCCACCAAACAGTTCCCTCCTCATCTTTCCAACTATTCCCTTACACTATATATCACCAAATACCAAATCACACCCCAGTAGTTGCCACTATAATCCTTTTGATTCTTCCTCTTTTGTTCTCTTTTGTCCTGCTATAGCCCTGATCAGCAGCAGCACATCAGGCTGCTTTCTTCTTCTCTGCTGCTGGGATTTCACACTTTGAACTATGCAGGATACTGTAGTGCCATAAGGGTTAAACAGCAAGAATGAACTTCATGGCAAGAGGTAGGTGGTGGTGGTGGTGGCAGCAGTAGCAACAGCTGCAACACAGTGCACTAATACTTGTCTTCCTCCTCCTTCCTCCCAAGTATTCCAGGACTGAGCAGTATAGTAGGAGGTGAGAAGGTTGGTGGAGGTAGTTGGGGAAGGACCTTCACAATCATCAGGAAAGAGGAGTTAAAATAAACTCTTAAGAACACACTGCAGATTTCTGTAGCATACAGGATTGGAAGCAATTGCTCTACTGAAATATAGTATAATATGGAGGAGAGAATCTCACCGCACTCCTTAGGTCTGCTAAGAGAGGCTGTTTTCCTTCCACATGGTCCTTAAAACGGCGTCGGGCCTCCTCAAGCATAGGCTGATAGCCTGCTTTCCCTAGTTTGCCCAGTACCAGAGCCCTCAGAAGTGCATCCAGGTGCCCTGATGGAAGAATGCAGTTTAGTTACAGTAACTGTAGTATTCACTTTCAAACAGATTTTCAAAACTAGCTACCGTCACCTACCTTCTCCAGGCTTAGGATCCCAGCCTAGCTTCTGTCCTATAGGGGAAAAGATGTCTTTTATGAACAAATGAATTTCATCCTGGAACTCTGTATGGGAGAGGAGTGTGGAAAGAATCCCCAGATTACAGCTCAGGTCACTCCATACTGTATAGTTGGGCTCATTCACAAAAGCTTCCATGACTTTCAGAACTTCTACTGTATTAATAATCCCAGCTCGAGCCTGGGGAAGGATGGGGAGGTGAAAGGAAATAAGATTGAAAGGAAAGGAAAGAGAATTAAAATTCACTTGATCTTCATACCAAATGTTTAGCTACAATACATATTCAACTTAGAAAATTCAGAGACAACCACATAATTGAGTACTGTAAATGAGATTACAGATACCCAAAAGGCACTTCACTGCATCCGCAGCACATTTGGAAAGTGCTCTACTTGCTGCTTTGATATAGCATCATTCTACTTTCTATTATCAACCTCACTGGGTTCTTGCTTCAGTTGGTCTCCAAAGATCTGCATCTTCCCTATCCTTGGTCCCTGCCCTCAACTAAAAGTTCCTTTCCTGCAGACTCATAGCTTTCACCATTGGTTGTGAGGCTCCTTTCCCCTTTATGCAGGGCTCATGGGCCCCGACTTCAGGTCATCTTCCCTTTTCACCTCTTCCTCCAGGCAGATCTTGATTTTGGTGGAGGGATTATATTGCTCATCCTCAGGATCTCCTTCCCAGCACTAATTTCTTTTGTCAAAGCCAACCAAACAGAAGAGCAGCTCACCAGTGAGAAGAGGTCATTCTGCAGGCCTAGACGATCCACAGGCTGCAAGGAGAGGTCTCTGATTCCAGGTAACAAGCTCTCCAGCATGGATGAACTGTACTGTATGCGATAAAAGCCCACTGTACCTGGGTTCAACTAGAATACAATCAAATGATGAGAAATCAACCATATAGCATGCCTTCACTCCAGAGACAGCCCTGAAGCATTATTCCCCATGCCATTACAGTCAGACACTCAACACACTCAGATCCTGTCTGCTTTTCCAATGAAACTGTGAGCCTTGCCTTCTCCAACGATCACTGAGCTTCAAAACACACACACACACATGCATAATACACAAGAGATAGCATATCTGACTAGTAAAAGTTTAAGGATCATTGCCTCTGTGCATGGTCTGAGGATAGTCTATTCCCAGCAAGTGAACCCTATGAGCTCTATACATTTCATTCACCTGTTATTGTACCTTTTTCAAGCAAGCATGTGGGGGAGGAGATATGATAAATTAGATTAATAAAGCAAATTTGTGTCTAAATTAACAACAAAATATCTAAAGGGGAACCAACCATTCTATATTTCTGTGTCCTCTAGACTAGATTAGTGCTAACAATATATAGATTCTCACCTCAAAGCACCCCCACTCTCCCTTACCTTTACCCAGTGTTCTGGTTTGATTCCTTTTAATACCACAGTGACTTCAGGTTTGTCCATCAGAACCTTCACCTTTGCATAGGTTGGGTCTTCACTTGTACAAATACTGATTGGGACCATCCACTGGGTAGAAGCTGGACCTGATGAGATAAGAAAACTGCAGAATAAACTGCAAAGTAATAAGCAACCAGGTGAAACCCTCATCCACATAACAGGATTTCTAAAGCAAATAACACAAATGCTTCTAAATCCTTCTGCTCTGGAGCACAGATCAAAAGGTACACAGGTAAGACTGGACATATACCATCAACTAGATCAGGCCATAAGCTGTGTTACAGGGGTTTTATACAGGCTAATACCTTTGGTCAGGCCATCAGAAGAGCTCAGAGCTGCCACATACAACTGGAGAAACTTATAGTATATCCCCTACTTGTTTTCAGGGCAGACAATGTGTCTTCCAGGCACCATTGCCCTTGGCTGTATACTCTAATCACACAACCAGTTTCTAATTAGGTCCACCATGATTTCCCTGGCTCCATTTAAGGATAGTCAGATGCCTCATTTTCAAGTCTTATTATAGGCACTAAGAAGCAAGGAAGGGATCAGGAATTCTTATTTTAAGCAGGTCCCTGTTCCATTTGTCATTTTTGTCTACAACTCACAAAAAGCATCTCCATGAATAATGGCAAGGCACCATGCAATCTCCCAATTACCTGCATCCTGTCCATTAGCGCAGAACTTCTTTTGAGACAATTTCAGAAAACACTGATCTTCTTCCTACAGGAAAAGAAAAACAGGATCAGTCACAAACTTCCAGCATACTGGAAAGCACAGTTACTGTAGCAGGTGTTATCTGGAGACAGCAGGCAGATATTCTCACATGTAGGTGACGTCATCCACTGAACCCGGTAGAGACAGTGTTAAAGTCTACTGTCACTTTAAGCTTTTCTGAAACTTTGAGACTGCCTACACCGTGCACGTGCCTTCCCGCCTAAAACTGACTTGCGGTTCTTCAGTTCTGTAAGCAAGCTAAGAAGCCAACTAGAAGAGGTGGGAGGTATGTGAGAATATCTGCCTGATGTCTCCGGATAGTATCTCACTAATGTTGGCTAGTTACCAAGAGTATCATATATCAACAGTACATCAATCCCCTAGTATAGTATCTACTTTTTTCTTATTTTCTTTTTTATATTTCATATGATCCTCAGAAGACTCAAGCGTGGGTTTTTTCAGTAAATGTTTACCAAATCAATTCCACTCTTCATCGGATAATTTCTCCTTGACTTTCTCTTTTTTTATATCTAATCAATAATTATCATTTATTTATTTTATAATACTGTAAAATAAAGCTCACTTATCTTGTTTAAGCTCTATGTGAGGAGTGCCTCTCCTCACACGATCATGTTTCAATTCTATTTTTTTCTACATAAAATATAAAATCCATTATAACTTATGCTTAGCTGCAAGATTAGTTTATAATAATCTTACAACTATATATCTCTATTAACCACGAGAACATTATATATTCATTGTTACCTTATATTTTCATCTTCATACTTTGAACCATTTGTTCTCTGGTGTTTTAAACCACGCTCCACGATATCCAGCAGTATTCTTTCACAACAGTGCCTGATGTCACTTCCTTTTTTACTTTATCACTCCGTGACACATCATTTCAATTCTCATTGGATATTGTATGCCGCCGTAGGAAATTCACAACCAGCATACTACACGTGCCATCTTTTCATCAATCATGAAAACCCATACTCCATTAATACATTTCAAATAGAGTTATGATCCTCAATCATATTGTAGAAAAGGGGATATAAAGAGAGATGATATAAAACAAGTTGATATAAACCAAAGAACCATCAGAGGGGATGCTATATTATAGACATCCAGTTTATATCTTCATTTAATCCCTCCGGGGATATGGAATTTAATCTAAATATCCACTGTTGTTTTTTCATATTAAACATTTTTTTTAAAAATTTCACCCTCCTTCTCTCCCTCAATAATTCTCCATTTAATATCTTGTAGTGACCCATCCTCTTCCAATGATTTACAATGGTAGCAGTCTCAGTATCTGTATTAACCCTTGATTTATGCTCTGTTAAACAGACCTTTATACAATGAAACGTTCATCCTATGTAGATCTTATCATAGGGACATTATGTAACAGTGGTTCCCAAACCTGTCCTGGAGGACCCCCAGGCCAGTCGGGTTTTCAAGATAGCCCTAATGAATATGCATGGAGCAGATCTGCATTCCTGGCATCTGCATTTTATGCAAATCTCTGCATGCATATTCATTAGGGCTATCTTGAAAACCCGACTGGCCTGGGGGTCCTCCAGGACAGGTTTGGGAACCACTGTTATATAAGATAAATTACATTCATTGTTAAACATGAGGTAACTTCTCGTGCATATATACATTGACCTGTTTTAGGGCGACACCACACTTTCCTAGTCATAGCTAGTGGACACCACTGACATTGTGCACATGTATGATGGTATCCCTGTTTAACTATAGAGTCACCCTTTTTCAATATTTCACCGATATTACGGCTTCTTTGATGGGCAAGCATTGGTCTTTCTGGTATGTCTTCAAATAACCTGATTACATGCCAGTGGCGCAAGATAATTTTTTTTATTTTAATAGAGAGGGAGGGGGAATTTTTGAACATATATCAACCTCTGTTCTTCATCATTCTGACGTGTAGTTAATAACAAATCACGACGTGCATATTTTGCACGTAAATATGCTGCTCGAATGACATGGTCTGGGTATCCTCTCCGTTTGAATATATTTTTCAATATTTTAGCTTGTTTCTTAAAATCACTTCTCGAGGAACAGTCTTCTTATCCTAAGGAATTGAATAATGGGTAGGCTTTGTCTAAGGTGATATGGGTGGAAACTATGGAAGCACAAAAAGCTTGTTCTGTCTTGTTGATTTTCTAAATAGAGAGGTCTGAAGCTGATCCCCTGCCTTCATGATATGGATATCCAAAAAATCCACACTTGTTTTACTATAACCAACTTTAGCACAGAAACACTACTAGGATCTCTCTTAGACACAGCCAGACAACATCTCAGCACAGGAAAAAAAATGATGCTCATACAACTAGACCTGACTGCTGCATTCGACCTGGTGGACCATAGCATCCTACTACAAATCCTAGATACAATAGGAATCAAAGATAAAGTATACTCGTGGTTTGAAGGATTCCTAAAATCAAGAACCTATAGAATAAAATCAGACAAAGAAAAATCTGAACCTTGGTCAAACCCCTGCGGAGTTCCCCAGGGATCCCCTCTATCTCCTACACTCTTCAACCTCTATACAGCCTCCCTCAGCTCCCACCTGGACAAACAAGGCATAACCTCATACAGCTATGCAGATGACATCACCATTCTCGTACCCTTCGATCAACCAAAACCCTCCATGACAGACACAATACAACAGACACAATACACCAAACACTAAAATCAGAAGCGACCTGGATGAAAGATCACAAACTGAAATTGAACCCAGACAAAACTAAATTCATCCTCCTCGAAAACAACAAAATACCAACCATAACCAACATTGAAATCAATGCAATCAACTACCCCATACAACCCACTCTAAAATTACTAGTAATAACAATCGACAGATGCTGCACCTTGCAACTGCAAATCAATAAAACAATACAAAAATAAATCTCAGTCATGAGAAACTTAAGACAAGTTCAGAAATTCTTCAAAAAAACACAATTCCAGCTCATAGTACAGTCCCTAATACTAGGCCTACTAGACTACTGTAATATCCTCTATCTCCCCTGCCCTGCAACAATAACAAAACAATTACAAACAACCCAAAACACAGCACTCAGACTCATCTACTCATTGAAGAAACATGACCACATTACAGAAGAATATCTCAAATCGCACTGGTTTCCAATCCCAGCAAGAATACAATTTAAATTCTACTGTCTATTATTTAAGACTTTATACGGAGACAGTCCAAACTACCTGAACAACCGCCTCATCTACAACACCTCAACCAGACATAGGAAAACTCACACCCCATTCTCATACCCCCCAATTAAGGAGATCAAACGGAAAAAATTATATGATGGCCTACTAGCCACTCAAGCAGCTAAACTAGACAACCAAATCGCCAATCTACTGACAGCATCCCTAGACTACAAAACATTTAGAAAAGAAATAAAGACCATACTCTTCAAGAAATCTCTGGAAAAGAAATAACACCACAAGTATCAAACACCGCCTCTCACTAAAGCCAACTACCCTAAACAAATAACCATTTCTTACTGTCTTTAAAAATGACCAAATTTCTTTTTGGTAAGATCTTTTTGTAATACTTCCTTGATAATTCTTTTGTAATCCACCTTGAACTGCAAGGTAATGGCGGAATAGATATCCCTAATGTAATGTAATAAGAAGCTGTAAATTGTATACATGAGTCAATGGTATTTCACCATTGTAAAAAAATCCAAAATATCTTCTTCTGAACCAGACCATATAAAAAGATAATCATCAAGGAACCACTTTTAAAATTTGACATGCTGTAATTGGGGACTTGCATAAATGGATTGTTCTTCTATCAACTTGTTTTATATCATCTCTCATTTTATAACCTTTATATCCCCTTTTCTACAATATGATTGGGGATCATAACTCTATTTGAAATGTATTAATGGGGTATGAGTTGTCATGATTGATGAAAAGATGGAGCATGCAGTATTCCGGTTGTGAATTTCCCACGGCGGCATGCAGTATCCAATGAGGATTGAAATGATGTGTCACGGAGTGATAAAGTAAAAAAGGAAGTGACATCAGATGCCGTTGTGAAAGAATACTGCTAGATATCGTGGAGCGCGGTTTAAAACACCAGAGAACAAATGGTTCAAAGTATGAAGATGAAAATATAAGGTAACATTGAATATATAATGTTCTCCTGGTTAATAGAGATATATTAGTTGTAAGATCATTATAAACTAATCTTGCAGCCAAGCATAAGTTATAATGGATTTTATATTTTATGTAGAATTGATGTGGGAGCCTCAACCCTGAAGAAAATAGAATTGAAACATGATCATGTCAGGAGAGGCATTGCAAAGAGCCGCTGCAAAATCTCTGAGGAAATTGTACAGTTTAGGGGTGAAGAACTTATGTGCACGATAGAAGAGCAGGACTTGGGGTGTGATTGCATGTGATGATCTTAAGGTGGCCAAACAGGTTGAAAAGGTGACGGTGAAAGCTAGAAGGATGCTAGGGTGCATAGGGAGGGGTATAACCAGTTAAAAAAAAAAAAAAGGAGATATTGATGGCCCTGTATAAGACTTTGGTGAGACCTCATCTAGAATATTGTGTACAATTCTGGAGGCCGCACGTTCAAAAAGATATGAAAAGGATGGAGTCGGTCCAGAGGAAGGCTACTAAAATGGTGCGTGGTCATCATAAGGTGTATAGGGACAGACTTAAAGATCTCAATCTGTATACATTGGAGGAAAGATGGGAGAAGGAATCAAGGAAACTCTTATATCTTGGCATCCCAAGTCCTGTAAATTTTCTTCACACTTCTATCTCTAACCCTCTGTTGTGGTTCCTTCCTATTTCTCCTACTGTAAACCGCGTCGAGCTCTACGAACGTGGAGATGATGCGGTATACAAACCTAAGGATTAGATTAGAAGGGAGATATGATAGAGACGTTTAAATACTTATGTGGCTTAAATGCACATGTCAAGTCTCTTTCATTTGAAAGGAAGATCTGGAATGAGAGGGCATACGATGAAGTTAAGAGGTGATAGGCTCAGGAGTAATCTAAAGAAATGCTGTTTTACAGAAAGGGTGGTAGATGCATGGAACAGTCTCCCGGAAGAGGTGGTGGAGACAGAGACTGTGTCTGAATCAAGAGGGCCTGGGATAGGCATGTGGGATCTCTTAGAGAGAGGAAGAGATTATGGTTACTGCGAATGGGCAGACTGGATGGGCCATATGGTCTTTATCTGCCATCATGTTTCTATGTTTCTGTGGTTCGGGTGTATGGGAATTAGTGTGTATGCCTCTTTGAGGCTTCTCAGCAGGTTTATCCGATACAGAAACTGAGGGAGACATTGAAGCCAGTACCGTTGGTACCGCTGGCACTGATTTGTCCTCAGAGGCCATGGCTTGTCCAAAAAATTTCTCTTGCTGGATGCGTTGAGCCTTAAGAGTGTGTTTATTCAAGGTAAGACAGAGGGTACAAGAGTCCACTCGATGCTCCAGCCCTAGACACTGAATGCACAAGTTGTGCAGATCAGTGAGCTATATAGGCAATTGGCAATGATAGCATTTCTTGAACCAGCTAGAAGGTCTTTTTTTTTTTTTTTTTTCCATTATATTTTTATTTTCAAATTTCATAAAAAGTGTACAGAATAATAAAATACATTTGATACATGCATAGTATCACTTTTATATCTAACACAATGTATGTCTGAATTTGATTTTCCCCTTCCCCCTCCCCCCACCCCTTCACCACTTTAATATAATATTTTCAAATTTTATAAAAGTATATAACATAATAGAATACAATTAATAATTATTCAATAACATATTTATATCTAAAACAATATATTCTAGATAAATTTTATTCATTTTCCCTCCCCCCACCCTTCTATTATCCCTTAATCATTTGTTACATTTTGTATCATATATTATAATATATTATATATAAATTGTTTTCCTTACCCCCCCTATATGTGTGTCATAAGAAAATCTCTAAAAGAAGAAAGGAAGAAAAAGTATTCTATTATTTAATCATTACAGAATTTTGTCAATGGCCCCCATATTTTTATAAATTTATTATATGTTCCCTTTTGTATTGATATTGATCTTTCCATTTTAAAAACATGGCATATTGTATTCCACCAAAATGTGTAGTTTAGGTTGTTGTAATTTTTCCAATTGTTAGTTATATGTTGAATGGCAACCCCTGTCATAATTAATAAAAGTTTATTATTTTCTGGTGAAATTTGACTTTTTTTTCTCATCATTGTTCCAAATAAAATTGTATCATATGATATTGCAATATGATTTTCCATTAATTTATTAATTTGTGGCCAAATTGAATTCCAAAATATTTTAATATAAGGACAGTAGTATAATAAATGATCTAATGTCCCTGGTTCTAGATTACAGTGCCAGCATCTATTAGATTTAGAACTGTCTAGTTTTTGTAAACGAGTAGGGGTCCAAAAAGCTCTATGTAATAAAAAGAACCATGTTTGTCTCATAGATGCTGACACTGTACATCCCATTCTCCAAGACCAAATCAGTGGCCATTGAGATGCATTAATTTGATGTCCAATCTCAATGCTCCAAATGTCTCTTAGACCATTTTTTGGTTTTTTATTCAAATATCCAGATATTAATTTATACCACAGTGCGGCTTGATGTCCCAGGAAGTCTGTTTTAAAGCATAAGAATTTTAAACTATATTGATTGTTTAATGATTTCCATTCAGGGAACCCAACCTGAATGGCCTGCTTCAATTGCAACCATTTAAAACTTTGTGTTTTATTAAGACCAAATCTATGTTGCAATTGTGAAAAATCCAGCAGTTTACCTTCTGAAATAATATCATCTAGAGATCTAATTCCTGCAATAATCCAGTTCTTCCAAAGGATTTGGGCTCCGCCTATTTTGATCTTGGAGTTTATCCATATGGATTGATTAGTTGATTTATATATTGGGATGGGTGTTAATTTATCTATAAATCTCAATGTTTTCCAAGTATCCATTATTATTTTATTTTCTCTGTATCTTTTAGGTATATTAATACTTGGTAAATGAACTAAATTTAGGGGAAACATAAGGCGCCATTCCAAATATAACCAATCTGGTGCATTATCTATAAGTTCTGGGAGGATCCAATACATACCCTGACGTAAAATATAGGCTTGATGGTACCTATAGAAATTTGGAAAATTTACCCCTCCCTCCTTAATTGATTTTTGTAAGGTTACTAAAGCTATTCTAGGTGTTTTACCAAGCCAAAGAAATTTTGTTAAAATTCTATTAAGCTTCTTATAAAAGGACCCCTGAAAATAAATAGGTATCATACTCATTTGGTAGCAAACTACAGGCAACATCATCATTTTAATAGTTTGAACTCTGCCCCACCAAGATATATGTAATGGGTTCCATTGTTCACATAACTCCATTACTTTTTTTAATACATATTTTTCATTTTCTTTTACAGTATCTTCAATTGTTTTTTTAACTTGAATGCCTAGATATTTAAATCCTTCTTCTTTCCATATGAATGGAAAAATATCAAATAATCCTTTTACACAGTAAACATTCAAGGGTATAATTTCAGATTTATTCCAATTAATTTTATAACCTGAAAATTTGCCAAACTTATCAATTAATTCCAATAAAGAAGATAAGGTAGACTCTGGATTTCTCAAATAAAGCAAAATATCATCAGCATAAGCCGAAATTTTATATTCCATATCTGAATATGGAATTCCTTGTATCTCCCTCGTTTGCTGTATTGCTAACAATAAGGGTTCTAATACAACATCAAATAACAAAGGAGATAAAGGACAACCTTGTCTAACTCCCCTCTGCAATTGAAAACCATCAGATATCTTATTGTTAATATTTAATCTTGCAATCGGGAAGCTATACAATGTTTTTACCATTTGTATAAATCCAGAACCTATACCAAACCATTCTAAAGCCTGATACATAAAATTCCATTCTACCCTATCAAATGCTTTCTCGGCATCTAATGAAACTGTAAATGCCGGTTCATCCATTTTTTTTGATAAGTTTAGCATGTGAAATAATAGTCTAGAGTTATTGGAGGAATGTCTTTTAGCAACGAAACCCGTTTGATGCATATCTATAATATGTGGGAGAGCTTTGGCTAATCTCAAAGCCAAAATTTTCGCCAAAAGTTTATTATCAACGTTTATCAAAGATATAGGCCTGTAGTTTGAAACCAAAGTAGGATCTTTATTTGGCTTAGGCAAAACAATTATTATTGATTCAGCCATAGTACCTTTTATGTTACCTTTTATAAGTTGTGTCTGATATAATTTTAATAAATGTGGGGAGAGGATATTTTGAAATGTTTTATAAAATTCTACTGTGTAACCATCACCACCTGGAGCGGATCCAACTCTAAGAGATCTCAATGCTGTTTCTAATTCTTTTAATGATATAGGTTCTTCTAAACTTCGTTTTATATGATCAGGAATCTTAGGTCCATTTATTAAATCTAAAAATTTTTTTCCATCTTTTTGTTTCTCCAAATAAGGTTCGGAAGAATATAGATCCTTATAAAAATTTAAAAATTGTTTTAATATTATATTTGTTTGATTTGTTATTATACCATTATCATCTTTTATTCCGTTAATATTAGTTCTCCTTTTTTTTGCCTTAAGATAATTTGCTAATAATTTTCCCGCCTTATTAGAATTTCCATAATACACCGTTTGTTTGGAAAACAAATCTTTTCTTATCATTTTTGAAGTTAATTCATTATATTTACCTTTTACTTTCAAAAGAGCTTGCAAAACTTCATATTCCCATTTACTTATCAATTTAGCTTCTAATATTTTTATTTCTTTTTCTAATTCCATATATTGTTTTTTAATTTGTTTCCTAATAAAAGCTGAATATGATATGATATTACCCCTCATAGTTGCTTTAAATGCATCCCATACATTCTCTATAGATGTATCTTCCACTAAATTTATTTGAAAAAATTCATTAATTTGTGTTTTAAAATTTTCCAAAAATTTGTCATCCACAAGCAATGCATTATCAAATCTCCAAAGAGGTCTATTATTTTCTAATTGATCTAATTGTAATTCTATCCATATTCCCGCATGATCCGAAATGATAATAGGATCAATGGAGGCTTTAATCACTTGTTGCACTTTATTTGTTGAGACAAAAATATAATCTATTCTTGAAAATGATTTATGAACCTGTGAACAAAATGAATACTCCTGATCATTAAAATGAAGAATACGCCATATATCTTTCAAATCACATGATCGAACTAAATTATCTAGACCTAAAGATTTAATATTTTTACCTGGTTTTTTATCCAATAATGGATCCATTACAGCATTAAAATCTCCAGCCACCACTAAATTAGAGGCAGCCAGTGGTAATAACATATTTTGTAGCTTTTTGAAAAATTCTGATTGATTCGAATTAGGGGCATATATATTAAATAACGTCAGGGTATCATTTCCCATACCTATATCGATATGTATCCATCTTCCATGTGGATCTGAATTTTTTACTTTTATATTGGCCATACATTTTTTATTTATAAGGATTGCAACCCCTGCTTTTTTACCCACTGCTGGAGCAAAAAAACATTCTTTTATCCATCCACCTGATAATTTCTGTGATTCTTTCATATTAAGATGGGTCTCTTGCAGACAGTAAATATCTGCATTTTGTTTTTTTAAAAATGTTAATATTTTTCCCCTTTTAATTACGTGATTCAGGCCATTGACATTAATAGAATATATTTTAAGATACATTATATATCTTAATACTTTTCATTATCTTATTCTTCCCTTCCTCCTTCATATTTAATATCCAAAAAATTTTCCTCATGACACACATATTTAACCCTAATGTATCTCTCTTAATTTTTATAATAAATATTCTACTTATCCCTCCCTTTCCCACCCAATACATTGGCTGCTTAAGGATGCACATTGGAATTGTAATCCTAACAATCTCCCCATTCCAGGCAATCATTATTCAATTGTTTAAACAAATTTCCCTTCTATCTATCTATATTGATCTTTTATATTTATTTAATCATTTTCCATAACATTTTATTAATGTATCATTTTCCATTTAACAATATATTAATTTGTATTTCCTTAGTATTATGATTTCAACATATATTTATTTTAAACATATATGCAGTGTATTATTTAATAATTTTCCTATATTCTGTTCTTTCTTTCATATAATTATTATTGTCTTTTCTTTGTATTGTTTTCTTCCATTTCTTCAAATATTTCGATATGTTATATTTTCTGTTTTTTCATAAAGTCTTCAAAACCATCTTAGTATATTATGTTAATATATCATAGGTTCTGGTTTAGAGAGAAACTCTTTTAGTTTTTCGGGATCCTCAAAATATAATGACTTGTCACCAGATGACACTCTCATTTTCGCCGGGTAGTATAGGCCATATTTAAATCCTTTTTCTTTGAGTAGAGGTCTCATGTCTAGTAGTCTTTTCCTTTTAGTTGCTGTGTTTTTGGCGAAGTCTGGTAAAAACCATAATCTTGATCCTTTATAATTTAAATTTTTATCTTTTTTTGCGGCATTTAGTATCTCTAGTGCTTGTTGGTATCTCAACATTTTGAAAATGATTGGTCTTGGTCTGTTTTTATTTTCTAAATTTTTAATTGGGATTCTATGCGCCCTTTCAATTTCAATTGGTTGTTTCAAGTCTAATTGTAGAATTTTTGGAATTAAATTTTCAAGGAAAAGGATAGTATTTTTTCCCTCTAAATTTTCTTGTATTCCAAAGAGTTTGATGTTCTTTCTTCTTCCTCTATTCTCGTAATCCTCCAGTTGATCTTTTAATTTATTTAATTCCAGGTTGTCGTTTTTACATCTTTTTGATTCACATTCTATAGTTTCCATTTTTGATTCTAGTTCAGTTGTTCTTTTGTTGTTAACTTCCATTTGTCTATGTATATTTAAAATTTCTTCTTTCATTTCAGACATATTAGTAATAGTTTCTTTCAGCATTTGTTTGATTTGTTTTAATTCTTCCATGACTTCAGCTTTGCTTAATGTGTCTGATTCTTCGATAGGAAGTGGTATTTTGCTAGGTGTTATTTGGTCTTGTTTCTGTCTTTTTGCAGATGTACCAGCCTCATTTTTGTTTTGTCTGGTACTTGCCATGTTATTGTTCTCTTTTTCTTGGTTATTCTTATTTCTTAAATTTAGTCTTTTAGTTTTGGGTTTGGTATTCTTATGTTTTTAATCCCTTTTCTTCTAAAATTTGGTTCTATCTTTTAAAGTAGAAATTTTCTTTTCCTTTTTTGCCTTTTTTCCTTTTCCTTTGTTTTCAGTTCTATTGATGTGAAAAAAATTTTTCTCAGACTTGTCGGGTTCTTCCACAGATTTATTTCATTACCTCTGGCCGTCACTCTTTTTTTAAAAAAAAAAAAAAAAAAAAAAAAGGGTTTGGTAATCCTTTGTTAATTCTCCTCTCACAAGCCCAATCGCAGCACTGATCGAGGAGAGTAAAACTTCATCTAATTCTCTTCCCTTGTTTTGACAAACTTGAAGAAATTGTTTTATGTTCACTCACAGCATCTCTCAACTGCCTCTCACACAAGCCCAATCGCAGCTTTGTCAGAGAAAAACAATTTAAATTCAGTATTTAGTTTATTTAGTAAGTTGATATTTTTTTCCCTTGTCTTCAGCGTCTCGGTGTTCAATCACTGAGAGAAACCATCAGTGTTGTGTTGTTCTAGCACTGAGCAGATTGCAAATCAGTCATTCTGTCCAAATATAATATTCATCAAAAGAGATTTCCTTTTCCTCTTCTTTTCAAGCCTCTCTCTCAGAATTTCATTCTGATTTAAAGCAGCAGAAATTTTCTCAACAATAATTTCTTATTTATTATCTGCTTTATTGATTCAATGAGAAAGGAATTCTTAATTTTGTATCTCAAGAACTGTTTCAAGAAGAGGATAAATTGATCTCTCTCAGAATTCTGACACAATACTGGCAGGAGAGAGCTATTTTAAACTGTCACAGCTTTAGTTGGTTAAACTGACATTTGCCTTATAATGAGATCAATTTTAATCTCCCAGGGCTCCGACTGGCTGTACAAGGCAATTTTAAATCACCACAGCTTAAGAATTTAACTGACATTAGGCTTCACATTAATATCAGTCTTTCTTTTAACCCTTTTTTTGTCAGTTTAAATTTTCAACATCTCTCAACACCGTGCTGATTCAGATTTTAAAAACCGTTGCCGATTTGATGTCACACAAGACCTCGCTTCAACACCGGCAGAGAAGGGCTTTTTCAAACTGCCATACTCCTTCCATCCAGATCGTTAATAAATAGTAAATTTTCACTCTTCCTCCTTATTGTCAGGCAATTCAACGTCAGTTTTAAACTCCGTCAGTCCCCAACCCTCTACTCTGCACTGTTCAGGATAGAGAAAAAAAAACGGCACCTTTACTTCCTGATTTTTCACCCTTTAGGCTTCTTCTCCGTTTCAGCGAAGGAGATCAGTATTGATCTGTTACATTCAGGATCGTAGGAAATTGCTTCCTGACAAATTCTAGATCTGGCAAGGCAGGCAGGTGCAATTCACGCTGTGAGCTTTTTTTTAAATATACTTCGTTGCTACAGCAACTGTCATCTGACATTAAGAAACCGGCAAAAGAGAGACAGACCCTTTCTCCCAAATTTCTCACTCAAACTTCACTCAACTCTCTACAGTACCTCCTTTTTTCACTCTTTTACAACATCGCTGTTATCAGATTGTTTCTTTTGATATATTTCCTTTTTTGTTAATTATCTGCCGCGTCAACCAGCGCTGAGAGAAAAACCGGCAATCTTTCTTTCAGTCTTCCTCTCTCTGTATCTATCTCAATTTTATCGGAGGAGCTCAATATTAACTTGTAATGGTTTTGAATTTAATTTAAACTTGTTTTTTCATCTCAAAATCAACAATAAGAGAATTATAATTTTAAAAGTTTGCCCAGATATAGAGGAGCGTCTCGATCACACTTCCATCCTGTGCTCGCGTTAAGCCACGCCCCCCAGCTAGAAGGTCTTGACATGAAAGGAAAATTCTTGGCAGCAAGGTAAAAAAACGCAATGGTTGCAATGTCAAAATTTAAAAATGCAAGTTGAAAGCCTGAAGGCTAAAGAAACCGAAAGCCCAACTTGAGGTAAGACATTGAAAAGTCGATGAAAAAAGCTGAAGGAAAAGAAAAATCACTAGTTAGAAATAAAATAAAAAACTGAAAACGAGCCGAAGGGAAGGCAAAAACTTCACTCCGTGGAAAACGAAGAACTGAGGAACCGCGAGCCGACATCAGGCAGGAAGGAGTCTCAAAACTTCACAGAAGCTTAAAGTGACAGTACACTTTAACACAGTCTGCACCGAGCTCCATGGATGACTTCCACCCACGTGAGAATATGCTGCCTGTTTGTCCTAGGATAAAGCAGAGTTCTATAAGATATCTTCACAATGCTGCCAAGAGATACAAACCTAGCAGTTAGCAGTGAAACCTTCCTCTAGTACAGGGGTGTCCAATGTCGGTCCTCGAGGGCCGCAGTCCAGTCGGGTTTTCAGGATTTCCCCAATGAATATACATGAGGTCTATTTGCATGCACTGCTTTCATTGTATGCTAATAGATCTCATGTATATTCATTGGGGAAATCCTGAAAACCCGACTGGATTGCGGCCCTCGAGGACCGACATTGGACATCCCTGCTCTAGTATGTAGCATTTTCCAGTCATGGCCTTGCTCTGCCCATCACATACCTGCACATCTTCCACATAAATAAGCGGAAATCCCATTTGTTGCGTCCAAGTGCTCATCACAGCAGCAATGGGCTTCCCACTAGCTTTCTGCAGGCAATTCCACAGGTCCTCTAAAGGAGAAATGCACATGTCACAACTGCCTGTCAGCCTTAGTAATAAAAACTTCCCTTTTATATAAAAATTTGATGAATTAGAGAAATACTTTCCTCGGTGTTTTTTTTTTACTATTTTCTTATTGTCTAATGCACTTTTACTTTTCTCTTGCGCTAGATATCATTTATAAACCATGAATTATACATGTTTCATTATTCACATATACATGATTATGATTATGATTCTGCTGGGGATACAGAAACCTCAAATGCTCACGACAGTCTGATTTTAAGAACTTGTCTTTGTCAGAACTGTCTATTGTGAGCTATCGTTGGTTCTTTTTCCCCCTATACTGACTATACTCAAACTCTATTTTTCCTTAGACGTTTTTCTTGTTTTAGAGTATTAGTCGCTCTGCCACAATCACAAACTTAATAAAACTTAATTATCATCTAGCCACTTTTTCTGGATTACCAAAGCTTTCTGACATTCCCATGTACTTAGCTTTAGTGCACCGGTTTTAACATAGGTACCTAAGGTTCCCAATTAACGTGACTAGGTATTACGGTGTTCCGGATTTCATGGGTAGTAATACAATATTGTCCATCACATAAAACCCAAAAATATCACAGACACATGCTGCCCCCACTAACAAACTCCCTACTGATATAGAACAACTCGGTCCTGGAGTACTCCCTTGTGACGACATGGCCCTCTGGTTCAAATAGACAAGGGTGTGGCAGGCCTTTCTAATATGGACAGTGTAACAGGTGTTTTTTGATTTATGCGAGCATTAAAATAAAAAAAGAAACTTGCTGCTCTTGGGTTTGCTAGTTAGAAATAAAATTGATAGACAGGGAAACATCCATAACAGCATGTGAGTGATATGAAAATAAATGATACCGCCAAGCAAAACCCAAGAAAAAAGCTTTGGGGGATAAATATGTATATAGAATTGTGGAATTTGCTGGTTGGGCAGAAGTGACAAGCGGTGTACCGCAGGGCTCAGTCTTGGGCCCGCTACTTTTCAACTTATTCATAGGGGACCTGACTCAGGGGCTTCAAGGTAAAATAACACTATTCGCCGACGACGCAAAATTATGTAACATAGTGAGCAGCTCCAATTTACATGATAGTATGACGCAGGATCTGTTTTTGTTGGAATGTTGGTCTTCGACCTGGCAGCTGGGCTTCAACGCCAAGAAATGTAAGGTCATGCACCTCGGCAGTAGAAATCCGCGCAGAACTTACACCTTAAATGGTGAGACCTTAGCTAGGACTGTAACAGAACGAGATTTGGGATTGACTATCTGAGCAGATATGAAAGCTGCCAATCAAGTGGAGAAGGCTTCATCTAAGGCAAGACAAATGTTAGGTTGCATCCGCAGAAGTTTCGTCAGCAGGAAGCCTGAGGTCATCATGCCGTTGTACAGAACCATGGTGAGACCACATCTGGAATATTGTGTGCAATTCTGGAGGCCACATTACCATAAAGATGTGCTAAGAGCAGAGTCGGTTCAGCGGATGGCCACCAGGATGGTCTCGGGACTCAAGGATCTCCATACGAAGAGAGACTGAACAAATTGCGGCTCTACTCTCTCGAGGAACGTAGGGAGAAGGGAGACATGATTTGAGACATTTAAATACATCACTGGACGTATCGAGGTGGAAGAAGATATTTTCCTTCTCCAAGGACCCTCAGCCACAAGAGGGCATCCGCTTAAACTCAGGGGCGGAAATTTCATGGCGACACCAGAAAGTATTTCTTCACTGAAAGAGTGGTTGATCATTGGAACAAGCTTCCGATACAGGTGATCGAGGCCAACAACGTGCAAGATTTTAAGGGTAAATGGGATGCCCGGTGGGATCCCTGAGAGGGTGGAGTTAAGAATGGGTCATTTGGATCGGGGTCTCTAGAGCAGACTTAGGGGGTGGGTCTGTGGAGTGGGCAGACTTGATGGGCTCTGGCCCTTATCTGCCGTCATTTTCTATGTTTCTATCATTTGGGAAGGATTTTGGTGTATGGGCATTTATAAGAGGTAGAGAAGAAAAAACACTCCTTTTAGTTCTGAATAGACTTTAAATTCTTGACTTTAATTACTTCTTTGTTTTGTTGACCAAATGGACAGCATCCTCTACCCTTTTATGATGACAGCCGCTCTTCTGTGTTGTTACATAATTAAGATACCAGTGACTTCTTTTGAACTATTTGACTTTTAGAATTTCTCTTTGTTTCTCTTTACTGATAGCCTCTGAATTTTATTATCTTTTGGGCCCTTTTTGTCCTGGCAGTTATCTATGGAATGCTGAAGGTTATAAAATTTACTCTTCCTGACCAGTCCTGCCAATGTCTTTGATCTTAATCTAATATAATAAAATGCTAGGTCGCGCATGCGCACTCCCATCTGTGTGTGTCCGTTTTCCGTGAGATGTAGGGCACCTTAGGTAGGAGTGCGCATGCGCGCTTACGTCACCAGCCGACGATGCCTCCACAAGCTGTGACCGCAGCCAGCCGCTGATCTCCGTTCCTCCAGCGGGCGAGCGGGCGGGGGGGGGGGTGTCCCGGAGGAAAGGGATCGCGGCCACTCAGCATCCCCACCGAGGAGCCCAGCAACTTTCCGCCCCGGCTCGGGACCCGAGTTCTTTGCCGCCCCCCCTTTCCCTTCCCGCGGATCCGACTACCTTGGCGATTCAAGCAGCGTGTGCAGCAGTCTTCACACGCTGCTTCGGGCCCTTCTACTGCCCTGATTTGCTCTGCCGCGTCTCTGATAATGTCATCAGTGACGTGCCAAAATAAATCAGACCAGTAGAAGGACCCTAAGCAGCGTGTGAAGACTGCTGCACATGCTGGAATCGCCAGGTTCATAGTCTGTACCGCGGGAAGGGAAAGGGGGGTAGAGGAAACCCTAATGCTGCTGCAGGGAACTGGTGTGGAGGGAGGGAAATGGAGGGGGAGGGACAGACAGACAGAGGGAGGAAGGGAGACAGAAAGAAAAGAAGAAAGACACAGGGGCAGGGAGATACACAGAAAGACAGAAAGACAAAGGGGGCCAGGGACAGAGACAGACAGAAAGAAAGACAGTGGGAGTCGCGTCAGGAGGGGTGCGGGATGCGGCAAAGGGAACTTTTCCAATGGGTGCAACTGGGCGGCTGTCAGGAACCTCTGATCAGGGGCAGAGCAAGGTAAGTGTATCATAGAAACATAGAAGATGATGGCAGAAAAGGGCTACAGCCCATCAAGTCTGCCCACTCTGCTTACCCACCCCCTGTCTATGCCCTAATGACCCAATTTCCTTATCTTGACCCTCGTAGGTATCCCACATGGGTATCCCATTTATTCTTAAAGTCTGGCACGCTGTCTGCCTCGATCACCTGCACTGGAAGCTTGTTCCAATGATCAACCACTCTCTCTGTGAAGAAATACTTTCTGGTGTCGCCATGAAATTTTCCGCCCCTGAGTTGGAGCGGGTGCCCTCTTGTGGCCGAGGGTCCCTTGAGAAAGAAAATATCATCTTCCACTTCGACACGTCCCGTGAGGTACTTAAATGTTTCGATCATGTCTCCCCTCTTCCTACGTTCCTCAAGAGTGTAGAGCTGCAATTTGTTCAGTCTCTCTTCGTACGAGAGACCCTTGAGCCCCGAGATCATCCTGGTGGCCGTCCGTTGAACCGATTCAATTCTGCGCACATCTTTACTGTAATGTGGCCTCCAGAATTGCACACAGTACTCCAGATGAGGTCTCACCATGGCCCTGTACAACGGCATTATGACTTCAGGCTTTCGGCTGATGAAACTTCTATTGATACAACCCAATATCTGCCTTGCCTTAGATGAAGCCTTCTCCACTTGATTGGCAGTTTTCATGTCTGCACTGATGATTACTCCTAAATCTCGTTCTGCTGAAGTCCTAGTTAAAGTTTCTCCGTTCAAGAAGTACGTCCTACATGGATTTCCGCTTCCGAGGTGCATGACCTTACATTTCTTAGCATTGAAGCCTAGCTGCCAGGTTGAGGACCAACTTTCCAATGTAAGCAGGTCCTGCGCCATATAATTCTGTAAACTGCATTCACTTACTATATTACATAGTTTGGCGTCATCGGCGAATAGTGTTATTTTACCTTGAAGCCCTTGAGTCAGATCCCCTATGAATATGTTGAAAAGGAGTGGACCCAGGACCGAGCCCTGCGGCACTCCACTG
Organism: Geotrypetes seraphini; assembly: GCF_902459505.1. NCBI lineage: Eukaryota > Metazoa > Chordata > Amphibia > Gymnophiona > Dermophiidae > Geotrypetes > Geotrypetes seraphini. The sequence continues at coordinate 78,449,001 of NC_047096.1, read as the reverse complement.
GTCACCTCCGATGTTTTAGAGAGGGTACCATTAACCACCACCCTCTGAAGTCTGCCACTCAGCCAATCATTGACCCATGCAGTTAGTGTCTCTCCTAACCCCATCGATTCCATCTTGCTTAGCAGCCTGCGGTGTGGGACACTGTCAAAAGCTTTCCTGAAGTCCAGGTACACGACGTCCAAAGACTCTCCCAAGTCCAACTTTCTTGTTACCCAGTCAAAGAAGCTGATGAGATTGGATTGGCAGGACCTACCCTTGGTGAATCCATGCTGACTGGGATCCCGAAGATTCCCTTCATTCAAGATCGTGTCCAATTTGCTTTTAATTAGTGTTTCCATGAGTTTGCACACTATTGATGTGAGACTCACCGGTCTATAATTCGCAGCCTCTGCCCTGCAACCCTTTTTATGCAGAGGAACGAAATTAGCTAATTTCCAGTCCAGGGGAACTTTCCCCTTACTTAGGGAGAGATTGAATAGCTCAGCCAACGGTTTCGCCAGGGCATCGCTCAATTCTCTGAGCATTCTTGGGTGCAAATTGTCTGGTCCCATGGCTTTGTTCACCTTGAGTCTTGCCAGTTCACTGTAAACTTCACCTGGTGTGAACTCCTCACAGGTGAAGACTGAGCAGAAGTATTCATTCAGTAGTTCGGCTTTATCGGAATCTGCTTCCACGTAACTTCCGTCCGGTCTTCTAAGGCGTACTATCCCGCCTGTGTTCCTTTTTCTGTCACTAATATACATGAAGAAGGATTTGTCCCCCTTTTTAATGTTTTTTGCCAGAATTTCTTCCACTCGAAGTTTTGCCTCCCTAACTGCCATTTTGACCGCTGTAGACCTGGTCCTATATTCTACTTTTGCCTCTCTTTTCTCCGTGCGCTTGTAGGAGAGAAACGCTTTTTTCTTCTCCTTAATGAGGTGCGAGATCTCCGCGGTGAACCATTGGGGTTTATTGTTTCTTTGTCGTTTATTTACTGATTTTATGAAGCGGCTAGTTGCTTCATGTATGGTTGATTTCAGTGTTAACCACTTAGCTTCTACATCATCGGTCTCCGCTTGGTCCTGCAGCGTCTGATGGACGAAATCTCCCATGCGTGCGAGGGATAAGAAGGAGGAGGGGGGGAGAAAAAGGAAGGGACGCTTACTGCTGGACAGGGGGAGAATGAAAGAGGTGCTGATGGACAGGGGGGGGTGAAGAAAAAGGAACGGAGGCCTAATGTTGGACAGGGGGAGAAGGAAAGAGGTGCTGCTGGACAGGGGGGAGGTAAAACAAAGGGAGAAGGGCTGCTGCTGCATAAGGAGAGCAGTGAAGGGATGGTGGTGGACACAGGGGAGGTAAAAGGAAGGGAGAATGGACAGGGGGGAGCAGGCAAGGGGTGGTGATGGACAGCCAAGGAAAAAGAAAGACAGAAAGAAAGAAAGCGGCTAAGGAGAGAGAGAGAAAGAAATAAAGACAGACACACACACATATATTCTAGCACCCGTTAATGTAACGGGCTATAAGACTAGTTTTCTATAATCCAATATAAGTTTTTAGGAAGAATGACCTTTGTTATTCCTTTTTCGTTATACTTAAACATAAGTTCAATAAGTTTAAGATGAAGAGAATAGAGAATGACAGGGGGGAAAAAATCTGTCCCCGTCACCGGACCACCGTTCCCTTCACCGCCCCATCCCCGCCATCCTCCTGCCATATTTATGTGGGATGAGGTGGGGGGCAGGGGCAGCATCGGGAATGTTGTTGTTTTTTTTTCAGGACTGGGCCCGCTGTAAGCGAAACGCCGATAGCAGGATGAAGTCGGCATCCCTCCTGCCTTTTTCTTTGGGAGGGAGGGCAGCAGGGCTGCATTTGTATGGGGGCATCCCTCCTGCAATTTCTGGGTTGGGGAGCGCATTTGTCGGGGAGAGGCACATTTTTTTGACAGGCCTGCCTGTCTTAAATGAATAAAAAAAAAAAGACAGGCAGGCCTGTCAAAAAACCGGCAGACCTGTTGGTAATACAGTTACTGATAGGTCTGTAGCAGTCGGGTTTGACAACAGTAAAACCCAATTCAAAATAGCCAAGCAATTGTTAATGAATCAATCGCTTGGTTATTTTGCATGGGGTTTTACTAATTTGCATGGGAGGATCGGATCGGAGCAGTGAATAATCGAGCAGCAGTTTAGTGAATCGGATCGGGAACGATCGCAAAACCAGGATTAGAACCTTTAGTGAATCTAGCCCTAAGTATGCAGCAGATTGCTGGAAGAAAAGCAGTTTGATTTTTAAGGTATTGTGATCAGAAGAAAAACATTTTTAGTCCTTTCTACAGGAATATTTTTGTAAGTAATACTTTAAGAAAATATACTTTAGACTAGAGCATGAAATTCCTCAGGAAGACCAAACCAATCACATGAAGGCAGTAAAATCATGTCACAATTATTTTATGTATATAGGTGAATCATTATTGAGGCAAAGGGGGATCTCTCTCCAGAAAGATTGTTACATTTCTGTTGAGAGATCTCCATTGCACAAATAAACTTTTGTGAGCCTTTTTGATGCAAGATTATTTTTATCATTAAATGACTTAATAAATATTTTTTGATTGGAAATATATAATCATATTTGTGCAATTATTAAATGTGGAGCATCAGTGAGAGATCCTGTTTACTTGTCAGTCAGATTTTCAGGATAGCCACAATGAATATGCATAAACTTGATTTGCATACACTGCCTCCATAATATGCACATTTCTTTCATGCATATTCATTGTGGCTATCCTGAAAACCTGACTGGCAAGGGGGTACTCCAGGAACGAGCTGAGAAACACTGGTATAGAACGTTCCATCGCCTTCCTATTATCAAGCAGGATAAAACATTGTAGGTGACAGCAGAAAGACCAATCCATCCATCTGCTCTTTTATTCCTTTCACATTACCAGTAGCTGCATTCTTCTCTTGAAACTTGGTCAAGTACAAATTCATTCCTTTCCGGAAATCCTAGATACAGAAAAGTAAAACAAATCATAGACAAAATTCCTCTAATCTGAGAAATGGAGAAATCAGATCTTATCTGCAAATTTGCTTTCTATTAGTCCTCACAACTGGCCAAGACTGATGTTTTCCATGGACAGCCACACATACGGGGTGATGTCACAGCTGACAGCGCCCCTTGTCAAATAGCTGATTGACCTTTAGAAAGATTTCTGAGCATGCATAGTAGGTTCCTGCCTGAATGTATGTATTTGATGAGCTATCCCCGTCAATTATTTTTCAACCGCCACAGCGGTCAGAAACCTAAACTAAAGTTAACCTTAGGCTTATATACCGCATCTTCTCTGTAACAGTAGAGCTCGGTACGGTTTACAAAAAATTAAAAAGGAGAACAGATATAATATGGTTTTGGAATAGTATGGAGAGGAGTGGAATTTGAAAATAGCCAAGTTTTCAGATGTTTTCGAAATGGTTGAAAAGAACCCAGATCGCGCAGTTGAATAGGAAAACTAAATGCCCTTGTCTCGTCGTTTTCACACTTTTATTTTCAAATGGAGAAAAAACCCGGTTTCAAAAAAATGTACCACTTGTGCCACTAAAATGTCTCTTACCGATCCCTACTCCCAGACAAGCAAGATCCTCCAGATGATGTTACATACCCAACTTTTCATCAAAAAAATGGCTAAACAGCTTTCACTAGCCACTTCTGACAAACCTGTCCCACAGGGCAAGTATTTAAAAGCTCTAAAGTACTTGGAATTCCCTAAAACACAAATAGCCTTGCCTATACATGAGCATTTATTGGAGCAAGCAGCTGCTATATGGCAAGAACCATTGACATCACCCCCTACAGGTAAGGGGATAGAGTCCAAATACAAGATGCAACCAGCCCTGAGTCATAACAAGTTGCAGCTATCACACCAACACTCGGTAGTGGTGGAATCTGCTCTCAAGCAGTTTGACTGTAAATTTCTGACCAACAAACTTTTCCACCAAAATTCAAATCAGGTCAGTGAACCCACTATTTACAAATTCAAACTGCAGACTTCAAAGCATACCCTAAAGAAAGCCACAGCATGGTGGCCGAAACGTTGGTTTCTACCTGACAAGACGCAGCGAGATCCGGAAACCTGCAACAATGTCCAATTGGTTGGCTGATTGTATTGCTTATTGTTATTTTGTTTGTTCTCCTCATGCTGCTCCTCGAGTATCAGCTCATAAGCTTAGAGCTAAATCTAGTTTCTCTTGCCTATTTACAGAATGTGCCATTGTTAGATATCTGTTGAGCAGCTACCTGGAGTTCTCCTAACTCGTTTATTCAGCATTACTGTGTTGATCAGTTATTTGATGTTGAGTATTTGCTACTGTATCAATAAACAAGGCTTCTGATTAAAATTCAACCAGCCTCCTCCTTTTGAAATACTGCACTACTCAAATCAAGAGAGTCAAAAACGCCTCTGCTCTCTATTCAATATTAAAATCTACAAATCCCCAACCTCAAATGCAAAATACTCCAAACATCAACCTACCTACAGCCCAGGAGCTTGCTTCACACTTTTCTAATTAAGTCAATATCATCAAACAAAACCTTTCCACAACAAAACCAATAACCCTAAATAAAGGTCCCATTGATTCAATCCTTCTTTCCTTCCTCTAAATGTGCTCGATTTAATCTCCCCAGTCTAAGTGAGATTGAACGATTCATTCGGAGTATCAGTACTAAGGGGGGTTCTCAGGGTGAATCGATTCACCCATCTATTCTTAAATGTTTCCTTCCAGTCTTCGGTCCTTTCATTCATACTTTGGTAACTGCTTCTTTCCACGACTTGAGTAGAATAGTTTGTTGAAGACTTTCAAACATTCAGCTGATCATCAAAGATCACAAAATCAGTCCCGATGACAAATCAAACTACAGGCCCATTGCCAATATTCCATTTTTAGAAAAATTAACAGAAAAAGTTGTATTTACTCAGCTCTCAGAATTCATAGAAAAAACAAACATCTTACACCCTAACCTGACAGGCTTCAGACAACATTACTCTACAGAGCATACATTAATAGGTATGTCAACAATTATTCATTACCATCTGGACCACAAATCTGTTCTTTTAATCTCCCTAGACCTCTCTTCGGCATTTGACACCATGGATCATGGCCTTCTTGAACGACTTGAAGCTATAGGTATTATCAATCGGGTTTTGGCTTGGATTCACTCCTATTTTACCAATCGATCTTCAATAGTTTCATTTAATAATACTATTTCAGAAAATCTCACCACAAATTTTGGAATTCCTCAATGGTCTATTCTTTCACCCCTCTTGTTTAATATCTTTCTTGCTCCATTGATAATCTTCTGTCAGTCTATAGGATTTAACGCGTTTGCTTATGCAGACGACATCCAGCTTCTCTGCTCTCTAGATCCTGAGAATCACTCAGATGTTCAATCTATCAATAAGAAACTCACATAAATTCATCACTGGCTTGATACAAATTGGTTGGCGCTTAATGTCAATAAGTCCAACGTAATGCTCTTTCCTTCAAAGAAGGACTTAAACTTCACTATCCCATCACTTTGGTTGGCAACACTCTCCAAGCAGTTACCTCCATCAAGATATTAGTGGTCATCTTCGATCAGAAACTGTCCTTTCATGAGCATATTAGCAGTGTAGGCAAATTCACATTTTTCAGACTACGACAAATTTGCTCAGTTTCAAAATGGCTAGAACCCAAATCTCTTAACATATTAATCCATTCCTTGGTCATTTCTAGAATTCACTGTTCACAGGAATTCCCCTTATAAGAAATTAGACGCTTGCAACTTATCCAAAACGCCTCTGTCAAATTCATTTCGAAAGCAAAGAAATTTGATCATGTTTCACATAAGAACATAAGAATTTCTGCTGCTGGGTCAGACCAGTGGTCCATTGTGTCCAGCAGTCCGCTCCTGCGGCGGCCCCCAGGTCAAAGACCAGTGCTCTAAATGAGTCCAGCCTCACCTGCGTACGTTCCAGTTTAGCAGGAACTTGTCCAACTTTGTCTTGAACCCCTGGAGGGTGTTTTCCCCTATGACAGACTACGGAAGAGCGTTCCAGTTTTCCACCACTCTCTGGGTGAAGAAGAACTTCCTTACGTTGGTACGGAATCTATCCCCTTTCAACTTTAGAGAGTGCCCTCTCGTTCTTCCTACCTTGGAGAGGGTGAACAATCTTTCTTTATCTGCTAAATCTATTCCCTTCAGTATTTTGAATGTTTCGATCATGTCCCCTCTCAGTCTCCTCTTTTCAAGGGAGAAGAGGCCCAGTTTCGCCAATCTCTCACTGTATGGCAACTCCTCCAGCCCCTTAACCATTTTAGTCGCTCTTCTTTGGACCCTTTCAAGTATCCTTCTTCATGTATGGCAACCAGTGCTGGACACGGTACTCCAGGTGAGGGCACACCATGGCCCGGTACAGCGGCATGATAACCTTCTCCGATCTGTTTGTGATCCCCTTCTTTATCATTCCTAGCATCCCATTGGCTCCCGGTGGCACATCGAATAACCTTCCAGATATGTCTACTAAGCCTTAAATTGATACTCTATAAATCTCCTTCCTTTGTTGACAGAGTCTTAATACCTTATGCTCCCACCCGATCACTTAGAAATAATGATCAACATTTGATGGTTGTTCCCTCTCTCAAATCCATTAACACGCAGAGACAATATATTTTTTCAGTTGTCATTCCACAATTGTGGAATTCCCTCCCAATACACATAAGGGAAGAACGCCTCATCGATAGGTTTAAAAGCAAGTTAAAATGCTTTCTTTTTAAAGATGTTTTTGACTTCTAGCTTTTTATAGTTAGGTTACATTTTTAATAAGAACATAAGAATAGCCTTACTGGTCCATCAAGCCCAGTAGTCCGTTCTCACGGTGGCCAATCCAGGTCACTAGTACCTGGCCAAAACCCAAGGAGTAGCAATATTCCATGTTACCAATATAGGGCAAGCAGTGGCTTCCCTCATGTCTTTCTCAATAACAGACTTGTCCAGGAACTTGTCCAAACCTTTCTTAAAACCAGCTATGCTATCTGCTCTTACCACGCATTCCAGAGCTTAACTATTCTCTGAGTGAAAAAAATTTCCTCCTATTTGGTTTTAAGAGTATTTCCCTGTAACTTCATCGAGTGTCCCCTAGTCTTTGTAATTTTTGACGGAGTGAAAAATCGATCCACTTGTACCTGTTCTACTCCACTCAGGATTTTGTAGACTTCAATCATATTTCCCCTCAGTCATCTCTTTTCTAAGCTGAAGAGCTCTAACCGTTTTAATCTTTCCTCATACGAGAGGAGTTCCATCCCTTTTGCCATCTTGGTCGCTCTTCTTTGAACCTTTTCTAGCGCCACTATATCTTTCTTGAGATAAGTAGACCAGAATTGAATACAATACTCCAAATGAGGTTGCACCATGGAGCAATACAGGGGCATTATGACATTCTTAGTTTTGTTAACCATCCCTTTTTTAATAATTCCCAGCATCCTGCTTGCTTTTTTGGCCACCGCCACCACACATTGGGCGGAAGATTTCATCGTATTGTCTACAATGACACCCAGATCCTTTTCTTGGGCGCTAACCCCCAAGGTGGACCCTAGCATCCAGTAACTTTGATTCAGGTTATTCTTCCCAATGTGCATCACTTTGCATTTGTCCACATTACATTTCATCTGCCTCCCTATTGTTATATCCCTCACTCGTCTCATTTACTATCATACATTGTATTTCTTTCCCCACTTCCCTTTTGGGCTCGTTTACATTATGTTATGATATGTGTCTTATCTACGTTATTTGTATTGACTCCCTGTATATTGTGATGTATTATTTTTTTTTGATTTGTTTATCGCTTTGTATTAAGATTAAGCGATTCATCAAATTTTAAATAAAACAAACTTAAAAACATATTTGTAATCCTCAGCTTGGGAATATCCATATGTGTGGCTGTTATCTATCCTGCCTGTCCATGGAGAAAAGTGATGTTGCATACCTATAACCGGTTTTCTCTGCGGACAGGAAGATACAACAGCCACACAATCCTGCCCTTCCCATCCCTTGCTTGAATTTTCACGTGTATACCATATTTTTCGCTCTATAAGACACACCTGACCATAAGATGCATCTACCTGTAGAAGAGGAAAACCCAAGAAAAAAAAATTCCCACCGTCCTGCCCTGTACCCCCTCTGGTGGTCTAGAGGTAGGCTGAGACTGGGTCTTATAGAGCGAAAAACCCGTGGGCAACAAGAGCTGATGGCAGCCAATCAGGGAGCAGTGCCAGATCAGGCAGGAACACGAACAGCACGCGCCTGCCTTCTGTGCCTTCGCAAAAACTGATGGTAGCTAATCAGGGAGCAGTGCCAGCCCAGGCAGGAACACAACAGCACGCACCTGCCTTCTGCGCCGCTCTGCCCAAACAGAAGAACAGCTGTCCAGCGTGAGAGACAGGCAGGAATGCAGAAAGCTCCAATGGACTTAAAAATAGGTACCTGGGGGCTGCCTGACTACGGGGTGTGTGCTTGTACTGCTGACGGGGGGCCGTGCCTGTGCTGCCTATGGGGGGGGTGTGCCTGTGCTCCATTAGACGCACCCTTATTTCCACCCACTTTTTTATGGGGAAAAAGTGCATCTTATGGAGCAAAAAATATGGTATATATCTTTCAGCTTTGACATATTAACTAACGGGGATGGCTCTTGCAAATAGATACATTCAGGCGGGAACCTACTATGCATGCTCAGAAACCTTTCTAAAGGTCAATCTGAGCTATTTGACAATGGCCGCTCGGCACCATCAGCTGTGACATCATCCAATATGTGTGGCTGTTGTATCCTGCTGTCCATGGAGAACACCTGTTAAAGGTATGCAACATCACTTGATTATGAACTCCTAACAGCATGTGGAGACTGAGAATTCTGCCCTGTGCAGTCCTTTTTGGCATCAATATTCCATCCAAAAAGATGCTGAAAGACCTCCAGAAATTCTCTCAATGCCCCACTCAGACTTCTTTGAGTTGTGCTTATGTTGAATGAGCATTGCTGAATTAATAAAAAAAAATGTTTAATAGTCAATAACATTGATTAAAATGAAAACCACACTTCACAGCACTGTGTACAAGAAAAACCTATCTGTTACCAGCTACTGCACCAAGACCATACTGGAAAAAAAAACAAACTATTGGACTCTTAAATAGCTATCAGAAAACATATCGAGCAGGTTCCTCTTCCTCATCATCCCTCCAGATTAGCCCAGACTGAAGAGAGTTACCAAAGCAGTGACTTCTAGGTGTGTTTTAGCAAGGACTGCATTCTATGGTCTTAGGGATACTGCAGAGCCATACCACCATCCACAGGAATAATAGTTTTCTTAGTGACTGCAGAAACTACAGCACCTACCTTAGGAGGTCTTAAAAGCTTCTCTATCCTGTTCTGGGGCATGCCATTCTAAAGGGCATACCTGGGAATTCCATTGTATCTGAATCATGTCCCCAATATCCTGGTGCATTGGAAAGAATTAGATGGGCTTGTAAAAAGAAATTATGTACTTACCCTAGTAGATAGGTGAAACATTCTAGACCAGTGTATCTCAAACTGTGTGCCGTGGCACACTAGGTTGCCTCCTGGGATTTCAGGTGTGCCGCGGCACACTAAGGAGGAAGAAAAGCACCGGTGCCAGCTGACTGCCTACAGGACATATCTCTCGTGGAGAGGCATGACCTGTAAACAATCAGCCGGCACTAGCACCTCTCCTCTCTGGTCCTCTTCTGGCCATCTTCTGGTCCTCTTCTGGTCCTCTTCTGGCATCCCCTTCTGGCCATCTCAGGACATGCCTGGAGGGCCTTCATGCATGTGCGTACATCATCACGGTGACGTTCGCGCACTTCCAGATACCTCCAGCTGCGGCCACTACATTTAGTGTGCTGCGGCTCAAGAAAGTTTGCGGGACACTGTTCTAGACAGTATTTATTTCCCCATAACCATGTGCTGCTGAAGGAATCCACTCTGGATTTTTCACTCTGCCTCTATTGTACTTCACTGGGCTCCCTAGCTTCACCTTCAGTTAGAACCCAAGCACATGAAGTAGAGACACCTGTAGCAACAGGCTTAAACATATTGTTCTGCTCAAAAAGTAACTAGACAGGACCGTTAACCGCCAACACAGGCTTCAAAGGAACACAGAAACTACTTCCCAATAAATTGAAATATATACAAATCTACAAATTCATCCCGGCCCTCAAGGGGCAAGACTGAAAACTGTAAGCAGGTGCAGGAAGGACAGGACGAGAGTCTAGAATGTCTCACCTATCTACTAGAAAAGAGCTTACCAGGTAAGTACATAATCTCTTTTCCCAGTGCAATAGGTGAGACATTCTAGATAGTAGGGACGTACAAAAGCAGTCCCCCAAAAGCTAGGGTGGGCTTGCTGCGCTGACTCTTAAGACCGAGGACCCAAAGGCAAAGTCTTGTCTTGCCGCCACATCCATTCCATAGAACATGGCAAACGTGTGAAGAGAAGACCATGTTGCCACTCTGCAAATCTTCTCAGGGAAGAAAGATCTAGCTTCGGCCCACAATGAAGCCACACTCCTTGTAGAATGTGCCTGGACAGAAACAGGGGACTGTTTCCCTAACAAGAATGTAAGCTAACGCAATGGCACTATGGATCTATTTGGAAAGTGTGGACTTGGAAGCAGGAGCGCCACACTTAACTAAATGAGTCAGCACAAACAAATGGTCAGAGAGATGAAACTCGTTAGTGATAATGCAGAAGAACTCTGCGCACATCTCGTTTCTTCAACATATGGTCCTGTGTCTTGGAACCAGTCAGTTCAAAGGCGGGCAAACACATTTCCTGATTAATAACGAAAGCCAAAACTACCTTCAGCAGGAAGGAACCATCTGAAGGAAAACCCCCGCCTCCGAAATACGGAAGAAAGGGTCTCTGCAAGACAAAGCCTGCAGTTCCAATACCATACACGCCAAAGTTATGTCAACCAGAAAAACGGTCTTGAGAGTCAAGTCCAAGAGAGAAGTAGCTCAAAAGGAGCCTTGGTAAGGCTAGATGACACCAAGGAAAGAAAAGGGTGATTAACTGGCGGTCTGACACAAAGAGCCCCCTTCAAGAATCTAGCAACATCAGGATGAGATGCCAAGGAGGAACAACGCTCCCAGGATCTAAAACAGGAGAGCCTGGTCACCTGGACCCGAACAGAAGCCACAGTTAGGCCTTTATCCAAACCAGCCTGAAGAAAGGTGAGAATTAGCGAGATCAGAGCTGAATAAGGGTCCACCTGGTCCTGGGCACACCAATGTTAGAAGGCCTTCCACACCTTAGCATAAGTGAACATCATGGATGACTTCTTAGACTTCAGAAGAGTATCAACAACCAGGGCAGAATATCCTTTATGCTCTAAAGCTGCGTGTTCAAGAGCAAAGTAACCCGGATCCTCCATGGAAACTCGACCCTACGTGAGAAATGTACGGATAGGCGCTCAACCAAAGGCTGCGACCTTTGCAAAGACACATTACATCTGCGAGGCCAATCTGGAGTCACCAGAATGATGCGACTTGGATGAGCCATGATCCGCTGAATGGCCCGGCCAATCATCGGCCAAGGAAGAAAAATATACAGAAGAATCTCTTGAGGCCACAGCTGCACCAGAGCATTGAGCCCTATGCTGCTGGGCTCAGATCTTCAACTGAAGAAGCAATTCACTTTCTTGATTCTTGCCATGGCCATGAGGTCAAAGTGGGGCCATCCCCAGCATCCCACTATCGCTTGGAATGCCTTTGGGGACAGGGCCCACTTGCTTGGATCCAGAGTCTGTCTGCTGAGGAAGTCTGCTTGAATGTTGTCTACTCCCACCACATGCACTGCCGTCAGCGCTAGGAGATGACATTCCGCCCAAAGAAATGGAAAGCAGCAACCAAGATGGCAGTTTGAGACTCCACGGAGACGCTGCCATGGTCAGTTTGGATTTTTTTTCTACCTTCCTATGGTAAAGAGAAAATTGAAGACCCGTGTTTTCCCGGAGGAGCCTGTTTCTGTCCAGACTGACCTGATGGACACCTTTCTGGAGTGTGGCTCCCGAGCGAAATCGCCGGAGGGAAATTCCTCGGCTGGGGAGGGCGTGCAGGCTGAGGCACACAAGCTCTCTTTCAAGGCGGCCACACTGTCCCTGGATGAGCGGAGCCTGCTGGAGCGCCATGGAACATCGGAGGAATGGTTGGAGGTTAACCCGATGCAGGACGTCCCCCTTTGCCGTTCTAGCAGGGAGCAAGTGCTGACCCTGGAAGGAAGCAGGAGGAACGCTGTGAACCATCGATGCAGTCGGCGGGGGAACTTCAGCAAACCCAGGATATTTCAACAATTGTAGCAGGGTCAACAGGTATTGTAGTTTCTAATATGGACCTTAGAACTGTGATTGTTCCCCTACAGAGGCCCAAGGTCTTCAACATGGAAACAATTTGGAAAGCTATATCTAATTTACAAATTTCTCTGGTTAATCAAACGAAGCAACTTTCTTCAAAGTGTACAACGGTACTATCAGAAAATCGTGAATTGAAGATGAGGACATTGACTTTGGAAATTAAATTGGATGGAGTAGAAGTTAAGAGTTAAATTTTTGGAGACCCAAGCTTTGACTTGGGTTAAAGATAGTGCAAGTTTGCACTTAAACAGGAAATGTTAGAAAATTTTACTAGGAGATCAAATTTGTGGATTATTAACTTTCCTAAACAAACTTCAATAACAGCAATAGTTATGTTTAAAAGATATTTGAATGAAATTTTGAAAGTACCGGAAGCCTCATATCTGCCTCTCTCAAAAATTTATTATTTACCTAGAAGAATAAAGCCACAAAGTCCTAACCAGCAGAATTGGTTTGTTTGGACTTATCTAATTTCCTGGAGAGATCGGATACTGAGACTCAGGTGTCAGCAACATTGTTGGTATGATTTGCTTTAGATGACGATAGGGTATAGATGCTAAAATTGTTTTTCAAATATAAAGATGTTCCCTTTTTGTCAAATGTCATTAGAATGTATCCAGATGTATCTCGTCCAACCCAGAAGAGAAGGAAACAGTTCCTCATTCTGAGACCTCAGGTACTCCAGTTGGGTGCAACATTTGTTCTGCAGTATCCTAGTAAATGTGTTTTGATTTTTAAGGAAAACAGATATGTTTTCTATGAACCACAGCATTTATCAGAATTTGTTTCCGCTAAAGGTTAATAAATTACTATAACATGAGTTTGCTGTTGATGTTACTTAGCTCAATTAGGATAATTCGAGAGCCATCTACCCTACCCTCATCTTTAGTTTTCCTTGTTATCTTTTTTTAGACTTAAAATTCAGCTAATGTTTAATTCTGTCTCCATATATTGTGGACTACCTACTTCTTGTTGTGAAATTTTTTTTTCTTTTTCCTTTGTGGAATTATGTTAAATTTCATTGATAAATGTTTGTCAACAAGAAGATTTTTCCTTTTTGACTGTTAAGACTGTCAAAATTGTTAAAATTTATAAATAATTTAAATAAAAAGAAATAGAAGGCAGACTTCCTGAGCCAGAGGAGTGCTATTGGTCCCTCCCTGGCAACTGACGTCGGAGAAGACTCTGACCGCTTGGCCCTCCAGAGTCTTCTGCAATCTTGTCAGAGCTAGTCAAATGGCTCTGAGCTCCAACCAGCCGATTGACCATTTTCACCGAGAGAGCGTCCAACACCCCTGAACAGAACAACAATTGCAATTGGCTCCCCATCCCCGAAGGCTGGCATCTGTCATCACCACAATCCAAAAGGCAATGTGTAGCAGTATGCCCCTACAGAGCGATGTGCGCACATGTGCGCCCTCACCCAAGGAACCACATCCAGTGTGACAACCATGGATCCCATAACTTGAAGATAATCCCATGCCAAAAGAGCCAGCTGCTCTAGTAGGGAAGAAATCTGGGCACACATTTTCTACCTGCGGACTTCTGGTAGATAGATGCGGCCTGCTGCCGTGTCAAAAAGGACTCCCAGGTATTCCAGAGATTAAGTGGGCATCAGATGACTGTTCCTGAAGTTGAAATCCAGCCCAGGTCTTCCAGCACCTGGATCACCTGCTCCACCATGTGCTGTCCTTCAGCCAACAGAGGATCCGTAGCCTGGCTAACTTAAGTACCAGCCATGCTGAGCCCCAAAAGCAACGACAGCCGCCCCACTGGACTAGCTGAGCATTTGGTCACCTGCTTCAGCAGGGGAGAAGCTAAGCTGGATGCTGCAGCCCCGCCCCCTCCCCAGCTGCCCCACGCAGCACGTGGCACAAGGATGCTATAAAAGTGCTAAATTTATACAATCCTGGTAAGAATCCACACGAGGAGCCCAAGGATTCCATCCCAGCAGGTTTCCAGTTAAAATTTGCAGTTTTGAAGAAGCAGGGAGCTTTAGAAAAAAAGATTGCTAAAATGGAACATTAGGTTTATACCTTTGATAATCTTATTTCTGTTAGTCCCTGTAGGATTCCATATGCTAGGTGTTCAATCACAACCCGCAATCTGGGAGTTGCAGAAATCCAACACTTTTCTGAGCACATGTTCCACCCTCTTAATTGGATGTGTTTACTAGCTCTCAGGCTAAGTCCCAAAGCCAAGTAACATAGCTAACAAATCCATGACAAGGAGGTACGGGGGGAGGGGGGGAAGATCCCCCAACACCACAAACAACTCTTGAACTGCTCTGCAAAACATAAACAAGTAATAAGCAGGCACAAAGGCAACGCAGAAAAACATTGAGGAACAATGTAGAACTAACCTGCTGTGTGCAACGAGCACCCCAATAAACACTTTCGATAATGTGCATACTCACAGACACTCCCCACAGTAACTGGCCAGAAAATCTTCATGCCTGTAATGAGAATAACTGAGGCAGAAAAGCAGGCTATTCCAAAACAATTAAGTGTATACAGAGAGGGTTGGGTCATATGCAATCCTACAGGGACTAACAGAAAGAAGATTATTGAAGGTATAAACGCAATCTTCCATTCTGTTACATCTCTTCCGGATTCCATACGCTAGGTGACATATCAAAGCAATGGTAACAGCTAGGGAGGGACAGAAGAGCCTACCCTCAACACCGAGGTTCCAAAAGCAGCATCAGAACAAGCCGCCACATCCACTCAGTAAAACCGGGTAAAAGTATGAAGAGAGGACTAAGTAGCCGCCCTACAAATTTCATCACGATGAATCGCACGAGACCACCTACAATGACGCCACACTTCTAGTTAAGTGGGCTTTAAGCAAAATCAGCAGCTGCTTGCTGCGGGTGATATAAGTCGCAGAAATAGCCATTCAAATCCATCAAGCGATCAAAGACTTGGATACCATTCACCCCCAGCGAAGTACAGAAGTCAGGACAAAAAGGTAATCGACAGCCTGAAATCGTTAGTCCTCTCCAAATAATGGAGTAAGACTCTCCGGACATCCAAGTTGCGCAAGATCTGATCATTGCGCTCTGAACCTGTGGAATGAAACGCAGGCAACTGGTTGACATGGAAAGCTGAAACCACCTTCAGCAGAACAGAAGGTACAGTATGGACAACAACATCTGTGTCCGTGATATGGAGAAAAGGTTCCCTGCACGAAAGAGCCTGACGCTCCAAAATATGCCGTGCCAAGTCAATGGTGACCAGAAAGACAGTTTTGATTGTGAGATCCAGAAGAGAAGCATCCTTCAGCAGTTCGAATGGGACCTCTCCAAGGCCCTGCAAAATGATGTTAAGATTCCATGAAGGGAAAGGAAGACGCCAGGGAGAACACAGATGAAGCGCCTCTCTCATAAATCTGGTCACATCCGGATGAGTAGTAAGCGAACTAGCGTCTCTGCGCGCTCGAAAACATGAAAGACCTGCAACCTGAACTAAGTGAGGGCACTGCCAGACCTTTGTCCAGGCCCTCCTGAAGAAAAGCCTGGACCACTGAAATGGGAACCCTCTCAGGCTCCACCTGATCCTTAGCACACCACTGTTGAAAAGCCTTCAAGACTTTGGTATAAGAAGCCATAGTAGAGTATTTCTTCAAGCACAAAAGAGTCAAGGTAACTACATCTGAATAACAGCACTTCATAAAGGCCGAGCGCTTAAAATCCATGCTGTAAGACCAAAGCGCCATGAGTTCTCCATGGGCAATGGTCCCTGACTGAGAAAGTAGCAATGAAGAGGTAGCTGGAGCTTCTCATCCCACTGAAAATGGATGAGATCCGCATATCAAGGGCAACAAAGCCAATCTGGAGCCACTAGAATAACCAGGCCGGGATGTGTCACTATCCAGCAGATGACCCGACCGACCAGTAGCTATGAAGGGAACACATACAGGAGCTCATGAACCGGCCAGGGCTGAACCAAAGCATCCAGAACTAGGCTTCTGCGCTGCGTTCAACGACTAAAAAATTGCCTGGCCTTCGAGTTCTCTGCTGAAGCCATCAAGTCCATCTGGGGCTGACCCCAGCACTGCACAGACAGAATGCCTTCTACAAGAGGGACCATTCTCCAGGGTCCATGATCTGTCAGCTGAGGAAGTCTGCCTTAATGTTGTTGACTCTGGCCACTTGGGCCGCCAGAAGAGACAGAAGATGCACTTCTGCCCAGCAGAAGAGCATGTGAACCTCCTGGCACAAGGGAGTGCGCTTCTTGTGCCCCCTTGATGATTTACATGTGCCACCACCGTGGTATTGTCAGAGAAGCAAGCCTCGCATCGCTTTTCCTTCAAAAAGGGGCTGGAGAGTGTGTAACTCCAGCTGAACTGCCCTGAGCTCCAGATGATTGATCGCTCAACGTTTCTAATGGAGAATCTACTGTCCTGAATGTAACGGTCCCCGCAGTGAGCACCTCAACCTGACAGGCTGGTATCCATCATAAAAGTCATCCATTCTGAGATCCAAAGAAAGTTGCCCTGTCAGAGAACCTCTCCCTGAAGCCACCAGCTCAAGCTGCTGCGAGCTGGCGCCATCCAGGGGAACGGCATCTGAAGGGAATGATGCTGTGGAGATCACTGAGAGAAGAGGGACTCCTTTAACGGGTGCATGTGAGCTCAGGCCCAGGGGACTGCTTCCAAGGATGCTGCCATGGATCCCAGAACCTGAAAATAAAGCCATGCCGTGGGAGCCGGAAAGTCCAGAAGAGCTCTGATCTGCTGTTGAAGTTTCTGTCTGTGTGCCTCAGAAAGAAACACACGACTCTGCCTGGTGTCAAAGAGAAGACCCAGATACTCCAATGACTGGTAAGGCGTCAAAAGTTGCTCTTCTTGAAGTTGACAATCCACTCCATCACCTGCAATAGAGACACCACAATATCCACCGCACATTCGCACTACGGATGAGACAGATGATTGGTTGATCCGAGCTCCAAGTGCCAGTGGAGAAAAACTGCCACAACTACAATCACCTTGGTGAAAGTGCGAGGTACCATCGCGAAGCTGAAGGGCAGTACAGCGATCTAGAAATGCTGTTGTAGAACAGTGTTTCTCAACTCGGTCCCGGAGCACCCCCTTGCGAGTCAGGTTTTCAGGATATCCACATTGAATTTGCATAAACTTGATTTCAATACACTGCCTCCATTATATGCAAATTTCTTTCATGCACTGAAGCTACCAAGAAAGCAATTTTTCAGCGAAGAAAGAAGAGACGCAGAGCAACTGCAAGAAACTTCTGCATGGAATGCTTGCAGAAATTGTAACTGGATATGTTTACTAGCTCTCAGGCTAAGGGGGTGGAGCATGTACTCAGAAAAAGTGTTGGCTTTCTGCAACTCCTGGATTGTGGGTTGGGATTGAACACCTAGCATATGGAATCCAGAAAAGATGTAACAGAATCCAAGATGGCTATCAAAACATTTCATGCCAAAATTGCAATATTTTTCACATGTCCCAAACTCTAAAAATTGTGATTTTAGGATTTTTCAGGATGGGGAACACATGGGAACATCCAGAAACACTTAAAACTCCTTTTGCAACCTCCCCCGATGTGACCCGAAAGGATCTGTGCTGCAACCTGCTTTCAGCCCTATCACAGTAGCTGGATGAGAAAATTCACTGCCACAAAGCTGGGAATGTTTCTGCAAAGCTGATCTTCAAGCTGCCAGTCAGACTCCTATGTCTGACTATACTTCCACCCCTGCAGACCAACGGATGTGCACCAGGATGGGTGGAAGTGCAAAGACACAGCCAGCACACTGCGAGACACCACCGAGCCTCCTAAGAGTGCCTAACAGCCTGTGCTCGACCCCTGATTAACAGTAGGCAATCACATGGCAGGGACAGCCCTGAGCTCCAGAGAAAACTATGCAGGCTGGTAACAGGTACCCAGTGGGATCGGCCTGTAAGCTACAGACCGAAGTCTGTGAATTTTCAAGCAGGCAGAGCTTCAAAATCACTCTAAGCAACAAATTACTCGAAAGGGATGAAATTACATCAAATTAAAAATAATAAAATGAGGAGAGCAGAACACATACTCCAACAGGCACGCATGCAAAAAGCACAGTTACTTACCGTAACAGGTGTTATCCAGGGACAGCAGGCAGATATTCTTAACGTATGGGTGACGTCACCGACGGAGCCCCGGTACGGACCTTTTTAACTAGAAAGTTCTAGTTGGCCGCACCGCGCATGCGCGAGTGCCTTCCCGCCCGACGGAGGAGTGCGTGGTCTCCAGTTAGGATAAGCCAGCTAAGAAGCCAACCCGGGGAGGTGGGTGGGTCGTAAGAATATCTGCCTGCTGTCCCTGGATAACACCTGTTACGGTAAGTAACTGTGCTTTATCCCAGGACAAGCAGGCAGCATATTCTTAACGTATGGGTGACCTCTAAGCTAACAGAGAGGGAGGAGGGATGGTTGGCCATTAGGAAAATAAATTTTGTAACACAGATTGACCAAAGTGTCCATCCCGTCTGGAGAAGGCATCCAGACAGTAGTGAGTAGTGAATGTGTGAACTGAAGACCAAGTGGCCGCCTTGCAGATTTCCTCAATAGGAGTGGAACGGAGGAAAGCCACAGAAGCAGCCATAGCTCTGACCCTGTGGGCCGTGACAGGTCCTTCCAGTGACAGGCCGGCCCGAGCATAACAGAACGCAATACAGGCAGCAAGCCAATTGGACAGCGTTCGTTTAGATACAGGGTGACCCAGACGATTAGGATCGAAGGTCAGAAAAAGTTGAGGAGAGGAGCGGTGAGCCCTGGTACGGTCAAGGTAGTACGCCAGGGCACGCTTACAATCCAGCGTGTGAAGAGCCTGTTCCCCAGGATGAGAATGGGGTTTAGGGAAGAAAACAGGCAGCACGATGGACTGGTTGAGGTGAAAGGCTGAAACCACCTTAGGAAGGAATTTAGGATGGGTACGCAGAACCACCTTGTCATGGTGAAAAACAGTGAACGGTGGATCGGCGACCAGTGCATGTAGCTCACTAACCCTCCTGGCAGAGGTGATGGCAATGAGGAAAAGCACCTTCCATGTGAGAAGTTTGAGCGAGGTAGTAGCCAGAGGCTCAAAAGGAGGTTTCATGAGGGCTGACAAAACCACATTGAGGTCCCAGACGACTGGGGGAGGCTGAAGAGGTGGTTTGATATTGAAGAGGCCTCTCATGAACCGGGAAACCAGAGGATGAGCCGTGAGGGGTTTTCCAAGGATAGGCTCATGAAACGCAGTGATGGCACTGAGGTGGACTCTGATTGAGGTCGACTTGAGGCCAGCGTTGGAGAGAGAGAGCAAATAGTCCAGTACAGTTTCCACCGCCAGAGAGGTGGGATTGTGATGATGAAGGAGACACCAAGCGGAGAACCGGGTCCACTTCTGATGGTAACATTGGAGTGTGGAGGGTTTCCTGGAGGCATCCAAAATGCGACGGACTGGCTGAGACAGGTTTTCTGGAGAGGTCAGCCCGAGAGAAACCAAGCTGTCAGGTGGAGCGAAGACAGATTGGGATGTAGTAGAGACTGATGTTGCTGTGTAAGAAGAGTAGGAAACACGGGTAGAGGAATGGGATCCCTGGAGCTGAGCTGAAGCAGGAGGGAGAACCAATGTTGTCTGGGCCACCGAGGGGCGATGAGAATCATGGTGGCCCTGTCCTTGCGGAGCTTGAACAGGGTCCGCAACATCAGAGGAAGTGGAGGGAAGGCATAGAGGAATCGATCCGTCCAGTCGAGTAGGAATGCATCCGGGGCCAGACGATGTGGAGAGTAGAGTCTGGAGCAGAACTGGGGCAGCTGATGGTTGTGAGGAGCTGCAAAGAGGTCCACCTGTGGAGTGCCCCATCGAGCAAAGATGGAGTGGAGAGTGGGAGGATCCAGGGTCCACTCGTGAGGTTGAAGGATGCGGCTGAGCTGGTCGGCCAGGGAGTTCTGTTCGCCCTGGATATAGACCGCTTTGAGAAAAAGATTGTGGGCTGTGGCCCAGGTCCAAATTCGGAGGGCCTCCTGACAAAGGAGACGAGATCCGGTGCCGCCTTGCTTGTTGATGTAGTACATGGCGACTTGGTTGTCCGTGCACAGGAGAAGAACCTGAGGGTAGAGAAGGTGCTGGAAGGCCTTGAGAGCATAAAACATGGCTCTGAGTTCCAGGAAATTGATGTGATGTTGACGCTCCTGAGGGGTCCAGAGTCCCTGGGTGCGTAGATCCTCTATGTGAGCTCCCCATGCATAGGGGGAGGCATCTGTGGTGATGATCATGGAATGAGGGGGCGGATGAAGAAGGAGGCCCCTGGAAAGATTTGAGGAGTTCAACCACCATTGAAGAGAGTGCTGAAGAGACGATGTCACAGAGATGGGATGAGAAAGAGGATCCCTGGTCTGCGACCATTGGTTGGCGAGGGTCCATTGCGGTATCCTCAAATGGAGTCGCGCCAGAGGAACCACATGGACTGTCGAGGCCATGTGACCCAGAAGAATCATCATCTGGCGAGCAGGGATGGATGGTTGGAGGAGCACCTGTCGACAGAGGTGAAGCAGTGTCCGGTGCCGGTCGGCAGGAAGGAACGCTCTCATGGAGTTGGTATCGAGAAGTGCTCCGATGAACTGAAGGCGCTGCGTGGGAAGCAGATGCGACTTGGGATAATTGATCTCGAACCCCAAGAGATGGAGGAAAGAGATGGTGTGGTGAGTGGATTGCAGCACAAGTGGAGCGGTCGTTGCTTTCACCAACCAATCGTCCAAGTAGGGGAACACTTGTAGGTTGTGGGACCTGAGACAGGCCGCTACCACAATCAGGCATTTGGTGAATACCCTGGGAGAAGATGCGAGACCAAAGGGAAGCACTTTGTACTGATAGTGGTGATTGAGTATCTGGAATCGGAGGTAGCGACGTGAAGCCTGATGGATTGGGATGTGAGTGTAGGCTTCCTTGAGGTCCAGGGAACATAGCCAGTCGTGTTGAGACAGAAGAGGATAAAGTGTGGCAAGTGAGAGCATCCTGAACTTTTCCTTGACCAAACACTTGTTGAGGTTCCTGAGGTCGAGGATAGGACGAAGATCTCCTGTTTTCTTGGGTACCAAGAAGTAGCGGGAGTAAAATCCCTGACCTCTTTGGTCTGGTGGAACTTCTTCGATGGCATTGAGAAGGAAAAAAGCAGAAAAAATCAAAATAACGCGAGCGGGAAGGCAAAAAAGGAGTGTTCAACAGCCGTTGAATACCACATGCGTCTTCTTCGCTCCGCGGAAACGAAGAAACTGGAGACCACGCACTCCTCCGTCGGGCGGGAAGGCACTCGCGCATGCGCGGTGCGGCCAACTAGAACTTTCTAGTTAAAAAGGTCCGTACCGGGGCTCCGTCGGTGACGTCACCCATACGTTAAGAATATGCTGCCTGCTTGTCCTGGGATAAGGAAAGAACTGAAAGTGGAGCTAGAGAGTTGCACGGGGATAGAAATCAAACCCGTCCCTGCCCATCCCCGGTATAATCAAACCCGTCTCTGCTGGAATCAAATTTGTTTCCACCCATCCCTATAAACTTCAGAAGTAGTTATTTCATTTAATTATGCTACTGAATTAAAGGCTCTGGTAGAGACCCATTTACTAATAAGCAAAGACACTTTATTAATTTGGAAATATTAATTGGGAAGAATATATACTTTGAAAACGGGGTTCTACCAAAGCCTCTAATGTAAATATAAAATATAAATACTCAGCAGATGAGGATCCCCAAGCTATCAGCTGAGGACTTCCTCTGCAGTTGGTCGGGGGTTCCTTTTACCAAGCTTGGCAGGCAGCAGTAGCATCCCTGAGTCACAGATGCTGGCACCTCAGTGGCTCAAGGATGCTGCCAGCGACTGCTGCGCTTGGTGGAGGAGAGCTCTGGCCATCTCTAGAGGAGATTCTCTGCTGGCGATGCTTGGGAATCCCCACCAGCCACAGCAAGGGTCAGCAAGCACTTAAACACTGTAGAAATAAAACCAGAAATGCATTTCCTTTTCTTTTTAATACTACAAAGACATCTGCTATATACATTTCCCAAAGCTAACATATTTTAGTCAAATTCCATTTTTTACCTTTGTTGTCTGGAGACTTATTTTTTTCCATCAAGTTGACTCCTGTTTCTCTTTTCCGCTTTCCCATCTTCTGTAAATTCTTCTGTTACTGTCCATTGGTTCCTCCTACCATGGTCCAGCATTTATTCCTTTCATATCTTTCGGCCCTGCCCACCAGCCCCATTTCCAACATTTCTCCTTCTATCACCCCTCTCCAGCACCATGCCACATCTCTCCCTCCATTCCCTTCACCATTATGTCCAGCATTCCTCCCAATTTGTCCCACTGTTCCCTTTCCACATTTCTCCCTTTCATCTTTCTCTTCTCTATCATCTTACCTCACTTCCTCCCTATGACCAAAATTCTCCTCTTTCTTCCATTCCCCGTGCACACCATCTCTTTCCCTCTCACTGACACACTCACAACCAATTCTCTCTTTCTATTCCCTCCCCCACCTCAGCATCTCTTTCCCTCTCTTCCTCCGTCCTCTCTCCCAAGTTTATGGCTTCTGTGTCTAAAAACGCACTCCCTCCCCTCCCTTCTGTGTCCCGCGTTTGTCTCCCATGTCCCAACGCGTTTCCTCCTAGTTGGAGCATGTACCATGCTTGCCCGCTCGCTCTCTCCCTCCTTATCTGCCCCCATCCTGCAAGTCTGTACCTCTCCCGATGACAGAGCTGCACTTCTTTGCAGGGCAGCAGGCCCTGCACTTGGCTGACACAAAGCTTTCCCTCCGATGAAAGCTCTGAAGTCAGGGGAAGACTTCCGGGTCAGCTTAGTGTGGCATGCTGGGAGCGCTACACGCTGCAGGAGGGCAGGAAAAGAAGACGAGCCACTCAGCTCGAGCTGCCTCCAACCCCGCAGGATCCCTGTGACCCGAGGGGGCATTCCTAAGGGATCCCTGCGACCCGAGGGGGGCGTCCCCATGGGATTCCAGTCATCCCCGTTCCCATGCAGCTCTCTACTAGAGCAGTACAATAGAGGCAGAGTGTATTTCTTCTGCAGCAACACACGACTATGGGGAAATAACTACTGCTAGAATGTCTTATCTAATGCACTGGAAGAGCCATTTAATAAAGAATCCATATTGCAGGGTTCCACCAAGGTGGAGTCTTCCTCAAAATTCAAATTAGAAGATATCTGCACTATAAAATCCTGCAGCTCATCTCTGAAAAACAGGGCCACTGAGGTGTCCTCATTTAGGGGCAGATACTCCATCCAGGCTTCTTCCTTAAAAAAATCTCAAGAATCCTCATTTAGAGTTTGTTCCTCCTCAGACTGAAGAGAGCCAGATTCAAGAAACTCTTTCTCTCCTCATTCTAAATGCTGGTGTTTGGGTATAGTAAAACATTGCCTCCCCTTTTGAAGGCTCTCATACTTGAATACCAGCTGTTCCCCAGCTTTCCTCGTACAAAGGGCCTTGAACATAGCTAGAATAAATCAGAGGAAAAAATCAACCCGATGCCTATTCCTGCATTATACTGCTCGATGGACCCACGAGAGGCAACACAGCCTCCAGTCATGGAGACTGATCCTGGGCTAAGGAGAAATCCAAAATGGTAGTGGTTTTCATACTACTGCCGGGTCTATTGGTTAAGTCAGGAGGATGTCTAATGCCTGCAGAATCCAACACCTTGTAGGTCTTCTGTTCCAGAAAAGAACCCAAATCCACCACCTACAGGTTGCAAAGCTGCCTTAACACTCCCATAATACCTGCAAACTACTTCCACATCAAATCCCTTGCACTTACAGGCCACACTTGTGGACTCTATCAGTACTCCATATTGCAGGGTTCCACCAAGGTGGAATCTTCCTCAAAATTCAAATCAGAAGATACCTGCACTATAAAGTCCCAAGTCCCTTTCCCTACTCAAGGTTTCACCTGACTCACACACTGCTCCCCCCCCCAAAAAAAAAAATAATAATAATAAAGAGCACCAAACCCTGCACCAGGGCTGACAAAAAGTCAGAGACACAACAGAATCTATAAATTACAAACTCCCCCAGGACAGCCAAATTTCAAACTAGCACTATGAGAATAAAGCTTGTTTTCTCTCTCTATTTATTGTTTTTTTTTAAATCAAGACTAGTCCCAAGGGCACTCAAGGCTCCTTTATTTCTGCTGAGGAAGGCAGAACCAAGACCTAAGCAATCTTGCTGTTCCTGTTATCTGTTGATCGGGTAAGCAGGGAGGGAGGAAATTCGGCCATTCTGCAGGTGTCAGCTCCTATCCAGACATTAGCACTGTTGAAGCCATGAAAGGAAAAAAAAACAGAAAAAGTGGAAACTCGCTCAGTGGTGTAGTAAGGGGGGGGCAGTCTGCCCCAAGTGCCGTCTTGGTGGCGGCACTGGCACCAATCCTTCACTTCACCCCCCCCCTCCAACACTGTACCTCTAGCTCTTTGCTGGTACAAGCAGAGCCTATAAAGAGCAAGCCTGGGACTTGGGGGGGGGGGGGGAGGGGAGAGAGAGAGAGAAAAGATTACTGTTTGTGCTGACAGCATTAGAGATAGGGCTAGGCCCGGGAGAAGGCTAGGCTCTGATTATGATTGGCTGTGGGGAGAGGGCACGCAAGGGCTATCATTGGTAGGATACTCAACACATGATCTGCAGCACTAAGTGCTGATTTGCTGAATGTCGAGCCATGATGCGCCCAATTTACAGCACAAAAATCTAAAACCAGCAGCTACTGAAAATTTCCCCCAACCAGTATTCCAAAGCAGCCCAAATGGGCAAGAAAACAACAGACCTAGCAACTATGCTGTCTACCACCTGCTGGAAATTGAGAAACATTGAGAGGGACTGCACAAGGCAGTTACAGGCTAATTTGGAATTTTTGAATTCTCAGTCTCCACCTGCTGGTAAGAATGCATAACCCATCAGTCTGGAGGAATAAGTAGAAATTTTGTTTTTAAACAAAACACTTTTCTTTGTACACCATTCAATCTAAGGGGGGCACACTTTTATTTCTAAGCTTAAGCTGTTCAAAAATCAGTAATGCCATTAGGGACTGAAGTAAGGCACAGTGAAAACAAAAATCTAGGTCTTCAAAGCCAAGACAAGTCAGAAGAAAACAAGCCTGCCTCAATTCAACCTGCTCGTCAAATCCAAGAAAGAGTCAGTTGTAGAAAAAACACTCAAGCCACCGGACTGCCTTTCTCTTACCTCATCTCCAATGTAATCATGCAGCATTCGAATGACAGATGCACCTTTACTGTAAGAAATAGCATCAAAAATCTCATCCACCTCTGATGGATGGCCTACAGAGACCTGAAAAGGGATCAAAAGAAACCACCATTACTCTATGGGGATATGAAAACCAAACCCCAGGAGCCCACCTGAAAATTGCCCGACTGAAGCACCTTGGTCAGAGGACCAGTACCTCCCAAGTTATATACTTAATGACCGTGTCTGTCCTCTGGGATCAAGCTGACTTCTAATAGAATAACATGTGTATGCACATGCTGGACACACTGTCAGAGAAAGTCAACACACAAGGACAAGAAAGCAGATATTATGAGCTCACTTCAATTGGGTGACTGTTATTCAAGGCATCCAGTTCCTGAGCTCGAGTGTAATCAGCTGAAACAAACTGGGTCCAAATATCATATTCTGGGAAACAGTGATCCACACACAGGTATTCAATCCAGGATGCAAAACCTTCATTCAGCCACAGATGGGTCCACCATTCCTGAAAGCACAAACCAAGAGCAAACAACAAAGATAATTTCTCACCTGCTGTTCGAAGCCAGTTCCACTTTTCAGCAAACTCTTGTCTACCATACCAATTTATACCTTGTAGCCTTTGAAAGATATATATATATAATATACTAAACCATTACTACAAGAAATCACTCAGTGGTTCAGTAGCAGTTCCATAGGGAGGGTCTGGATTCAATTCCCAGGTCAGATCATTTACTTCCCAGGCTTACTAGTTCTAATAATTGCTGAGGTATTATTCACAGCCTCGCAATGGAGGAAGTCCCGATACTATACACCTAATGCCTACATTCTTAATCTTAATGTATATTTTCTGTAAACCGCTTAGAACCTAACGGATGTAGCGGTATATAAGAAATAAATTACATTACATTACATTACATTCTGGAAGTAGCCCTGATGCATGGCTCTTGGCCAAGAGGACTGGACTAAAGTAGGTTAGGAGGGGGATATAAAATAGTGGAAATATCCCTAAATAGTTGTGAATAAAGGCTCATTGCACTATGAGTAGATTCCAGTCTAGTTTTGACTGTTGGGAAGCCCACAAGGAGCATGAGGAAACTGATGGGCTAAAAAAATAAAATAAAAAAAAAGTTACCATAGTAACAAGATTTCCAAACCACTGGTGAGCAAGTTCATGTCCCACGACGAGTGCAACCCACTGGCGTGATGAAGAGCAGGAGTTCTTAGGATCAATAAGCAATGCAGTCTCCCTGCGATATCAAAACAACAAAATAAGGGTCTTCCTTTTATCTTTCTATGATATTAATGAGGTCAAAACTTCTTCAGGTCAATGCCCTTCATGAATTTCTGCGAGAGTGCATTGCTATACTGGTCATCAACCCTGACTCTCATCGAGATCATGCCACCACTGAGACTCTCAGACCAGCACTACTCCCTAAATTCTCATCTTGTGTGAGACATGAGATGTATCAATTCCCCCAATACCCTTAACCTATCATTTCACCCTCCCCAAAACTAGTATTATCCCTTCTCTAGCATGTAAAGTAGTCAGAAAGTGTACTCTGTACCTGTATGTGACTAGCCCCCAGTTCTCCATGGCTCCTATGGGGAAAAAAAATAAGAGATTTAGGAATGAGAACATTTCTGCCTAAACCCAATGAAATCTTCTGAAACGCCTAGAAATTTCCGATAGGCGATTATATCAAATTTTAATAAAAAGTGAAACAACACTGTATCCAGCAAGAAAGCAAAGGCTCTTGTTACCAGCAGCAAAATCTGCAATGGCAATGAGGTCAATCTTGGGAAGTGGGTATGGCACATTGAAGTAATCCTTGTAAAAAGGCAGAGTCTTAGCAGCAACCTAAACAGAAAGTAATAAACAAAAGATAAAGGACAGAACACCTTCATTTAATTAAATTAAAATAAATCTCCTACAAACATATGCCGAATGTCAGCAAGCTCCAAATACTACTAGGTGCACAAGTATGCATTGTTCCTTTCCCTCAGTTCCTCCTAGACAGCGGAAGATTCTCTCTCCGCAAATGCACTTTGTCCGTCCTGCCCTGCTTCACCCTCTACCCACCCCACTAACCCCTTGGCCAAGGCAGGCAGCAAATCCCATACCTCCACAGGCATGATCCACTACACCCCAGACAAGCAACAGATCTTGTCTCTACATAAGCATGCTTCATTTTGCTCTGCTCATTTGTTTTTCTTAATTTGTCTTCATATATTTAAGTAGTTTGAGTCATTATCTGGAATTAAGTTTAAGTTAAAACTAATTTATGAGCTCTAGGATACAAATGCACCCAGATACCAACATTAGTTCAGTTTAAATAGAAAAAGGGTTTCTCTCAATGTACACAGTAGTGGTTGATTAAGGACCAACCTTTGTTCTTCCATACCTACTAAGAAGCTGATGTAATAAGCTGTATAGTAACTTACTCCTGATAGCAGCTTACTCCTGATGTAAAAGGATAGTGCAGCAGGCATGCAAAACGTATTTGATTTGACTATTTGTATACCGGTACATTAGAACACTAGGCACTAAAGTTCAGCACACAGTTCTCACACACAGCTTATTACATCAGTCCATGTGTAATCTATCAATTAAATGGATCTTAATCATTATCAGAATTTCTGTCTCCTTTTGCATCCCAGCAACCTGTCAAGATTAATTTTTCATCTGAAGAATGTGTTATTTTGTGGCTTTTTCATAGTAATTTTTTTAAAGGTTGCAAACTGCTCCCACTTTGGTTTCTTTGAGGATCTTAATTTTTCATTTAATTTTATTAGAAATATTTCTGGTTGTTTCTTTACTTTTCCATGCCTAATTGAGGTTTTATATATCTATATCTATATATATACACATACACACACACACACATATACTGGACAGAACATAAGCAATACCTCCGTTGGGTCAGACCTGAGGTCCATCGTGCCCAGCAGTCCGCTCACGCAGCAGCCCAACAGGTCCAGGACCTGTGCAGTAATCCTCTATCTATACTCCTCTATCCCATTTTCCAACAGGAAATTGTACAATCCTTTCTTGAACCCCAGTACCGTACTCTGCCCTATTACGCCTTCTGGAAGCGCATTCCAGGTGTCCACCACATGTTGGGTAAAGAAAAACTTCCTAGCATTCGTTTTGAATCTGTCCCCTTTTAACTTTTCCGAACGACCTCTTGTTCTTTTATTTTTCGAAAGTTTGAAGAATCTGTCCCTCTCCACTCTCTCTATGCCCTTCATGATCTTGAAAGTCTCTATCATATCCCCTCTAAGTCTCCTCTTCTCCAGGGAAGAGAGTCCCAGTTTCTCCAATCTCTCAGCATATGAGAGGCTTTCCATACCTTTTATCAGACGTGTCACTCTCCTCTGAACCCTCTCAAGTATCGCCATATCCTTCTTAAGGTACGGCGACCAATATTAGATGCAGTACTCCAGATACGGACGCACCATCACCCGATAAAATGGTAGGATAACTTCTTTCATTCTGGTTGTAATACCCTTCTTGATTATACCTAGCATTCTATTCACTCTCTTAGCGGCCGCTGCGCACTGGCCATCAGCTTCATTGTCATGTCATGTGGTTAATGGAAGTCGCTTGGAGGAAAGAAAATTGAGTAGTGGAGTCCCTCAGGGTTCGGTGTTGAGGTCGATCCTGTGCAATATGTTTGTGAGTGACATTGCTGAAGGGTTAGAAGGAAAAGTGTGCCTTTTTGCAGATAATACCAAGATTTGTAACAGAGTAGACACCGAAGAG